>NW_020174917.1:266961-328673 GCF_003031525.2 Neophocaena asiaeorientalis asiaeorientalis | reverse complement strand
TATATATATATATGACTCAAAGAGGAATCACATTTAGGGTAAAATTCACCTTTTACTTGGGGTGGGATAAGCTGATTCCTCCTTTGGGCTAAATATTTTTGAGTATTTAATGTTTGCTATGCGCTATGCTAGGCACTGAGGGAACAAAGATGAACAAAGACAGGGTCTTTGTCCATAGGGAGCTCACCCTCTAATGCAGGACATAGAACTGTCCCACTGATAATGATCTGATAACATGGTAAATGTGTGAGACAGGTTTGCCCAGGGTGCTGTGGGAGCCTGAGGACAAGGCTGGTCCAGGGTGAGCCTGCAGAGGAGACCCCACCATGACCCTTGCTGTCCAACACAGAGCAAGACAGGAGGATTATGACTAGTCCCAAGGACTGTCTGTAGCAACTAGCATCAATAACAAGCAATGAATACTGGGTATGGTATTCAACTGCCAGATTTTGATGAAATGTTGGCCCATTTGATACCATATTCAGTGGTCCCTCCCTATGAGAACATTAGTTGTTCTCTTTCCTGTTCTTTTCTAACTCAGTAGAAGACTTCTGAGTATGACGAGGTTGTTTTTGTTTCCTGTTCTGCTTTGTGTTTGCTTAATTTTTTCCTAAAATTTTTTAAATAGTCCACTCCAGTTCTGTGATCTCAAAGGGGTGGCCTCTTTCACTGGTATTTTTTAAGTAAACCAACAGTTCTTTCCAGCTTCAGCATTTGAGATTCTGAAACTGCTTCTTTTTAAACTCTATTTTTTTTTTGTCTTCTCCAAGAAAACTTCTTCATCCTCCCTCATTGCTAATGCTGTTTACTTAAAGTCCTACCCCTGGCTTCTCCTACACTATCCTATGCGGTGGGCAGGAGGGAGAGATCTCCACCCATCTGGGTTCTTGCCCATTTGAGTCCGTTCCTTCCAGGACTGAGCACACAATCAAGACTACAGACTTCCTTGAATTCTGTTTGATGTTGAATAGAGCTGTTTATTTCACAGTTCCGGAGAGTCACACATCTAAAATTGAAGCGTTCACAGAGCCAGCGAGCTGCATGTGGTTTAGTCCGAGCTGGAGTACATTTGAATGGAAGGCGTATATGTCAACCGAACGCAGGTAGCAATAAGCACATGTGTTCTCAAGACAGTTGAGCAAATTTGCCTCCTTACTTCCTGCAGAACATAGAGCCTCTTCTGTCTCAGGTTGTCTTCCAGCAAACAAAGAAGCCACTTGGCCACAGAGAGCTCACATTTTATTTATTTAGTTCCCCCCTGTAGTGTTTTCAGACCAAGCTGCCCTACACGAAGGAATCATGTCTACTGATTAGCAAGGCCAGACTGTTGCTTGGGAAGTTTCCTTGTGACCCCTGCAACAGATTAATTGTTTGCCATAAGGAAGTCTCTTAACCTTATGGTATTTCCCTTTATACTCTCCAAATGGAGGATAATAATGCTGGAAAAGAAAAATGACTTGATATCCACAAACAAGAAGCAACTCTCCAATGTCTTTATACATATAGGCTTCCTGTTACAGTAGTAGTACTATTTTGTCCCATTTAAAATAATTCAGGAGAGTTCTAGAACACTGCTCTCTGGATAATAAAAACTGTCTGTCAAGTTTTTATCATTTTATTAAAATGTTTTATTTCATCTGATGAGAAATTTATGAAAGTATTTTAACTGTTCTTACTATTTTCAAAGAATTTTAAAAAATGGCAAGAGGTTGATAGTGCACATATGCCATTTTTCAAATGGAAAATAGATATGAAGGCCAGAGCAGTAGTTCATATCAGAAATGTAAATGATGAATACAACCTTAAAAAGGCAGTTTTTGAGATTTGGTCCATGACTATGTGTTATAGGAAATCCTAAGAATGAGTGCCAAAAACAGAAGAGAAAAAAAAAAAAACAAAACAAAGGAAGCAAGCCAAGCAATCTATTCTCATGATGTTTGAAATAAAAATCTTGTTGTGCAATGGAAGAAGCTCTACAGAAGTAGCATTAAGAAGGCCAAAGGAGGGACTTCCCAGGTGGTCCAGTGGTAAAGAATCCACCTTACAATGCAGGGGATGCAGGTTCAATCCCTGGTCAGGGAACTAAGATTCCACATGCCACAGGGCAACTAAACCCACGCACCACAACTACTGAGCTCACGTGTCTCAACTAGAGCCCTCGTGCTGCAAACTACAGAGCCCACGTGCCCTGGAGCCTGTGCGGCCCTAGAGAAAAGAAAAAAGCCCCACGTCACAACTAGAGAGAAGCCCGCACGCCACAACAAAAGATCCTGCATGCCTCAACGAAGATGCCATGTACCACAACTAAGACCCAACGAAGCCAAAAATAGATTAAATAAATAAATGAAAAATAATAAAAGAAGGCCAAAGGAGCGCTGCCACAGTAAATGAATGGTGACCTAGGAAAGCATCACACAGCAATAAAGCTTCTAGGATGACCCTTGCATTTGTGTGTAATCACAATTTTTTTAAATCCAAATTTTAATGTTAAAATCCATCAAACTGCAAAGCACTGGGAAACTCCTCTTTATCAGAAGAGCTCCTTTATTTAAAGTTAGTTTTTAAAACTGCAACAGCTTTATGCCCCTCTTTGACAGAGTGCTACAAAAGATTGTACACTGTCATTTTGGAGCAACCTGCTGGTTGGATGAAATAAACTTATCCACTCGTGTGCACTTTTCTTTTTCAGACTCTTGTGCAGATCTGTTACATTCCAAGGGCTTCCATCCCAATATAAATAGGTTTATATGGTGCATTTTTACTGGAGTTTTCTTCACTGTTTACATTACAATGTTGATCTGAAGCTTTAACATTAAGATTTTATCACTACATTCACTTTTTTTTTTTTTTTTGCGGTACACAGCCCTCTCACTGTTGTGGCCTCTCCCGTTGCGGAGCACAGGCTCCGGACGCGCAGGCTCAGCGGCCATGGCTCACGGGCCCAGCCGCTCTGCAGCATGGGGGATCCTCCCAGACCGGGGCACGAACCCGTGTCCCCTGCATCGGCAGGCAGACTCTCAACCACTGCGCCACCAGGGAAGCCCACTACATTCACTTTTTAAAAACCATTTTCAAGCTATTCATTTGTAAGCTAGAGAAATAATAATAACAGTAAAAACATGGCAAGTCAACAAATGTTAACAATGACATATAAATGGGATGAAAAACTGTTAGTAGACATAAACTTACATTATTAAGTAAACACAGTTCTTGTAGCAAAGTTTAAGACAAGTGCAAAGTTTAAGAATATAAAAATTATTAGTAAAGTATGCATAAAACTTGAGGACATTATGCTAAGTGAAATAAACCAGGTATAAAAAGACAAGTACCATATGATTGCACTTATATGAGGCAGCTAGAGTAGTCAAATTCTTTAAGACAGAAAGTAGAATGGTAGTTGCCATGGGCTGAGCAAGGGTGGGGTGAAAATGGGAAATTATTGTTTAATGGGTACAGAGTTTTACTTTTGCAAGATGAAAAGAGTCCTGGAGAGGGATGGTGTGATGATGGCACAACAATGTGAATGAACTTAGTACTTAAAGACCTTTCTTTCTAATAAGTCTCCATTAACACACAAGCATTGAAACATATTCAGAAACCACAGCAGCTGCACTAAAGTTTACACAATCAATAGGTAGGAAGGTTTAAAAAATGGGGTGGCAAGGGAGAGACCAAAATGGAGTCGGGACGTGCCAGTTTTGATCTCACCAAATCATCAAACCCCATCAACTTTCCCTGCTCCTCAACATGTAATAATTCAATCTCTGGATGACAAGAGTTAAGGACAGCTACAAACACAAGCAGCCAGCAATGAGAGTGCAAGCACGGATACACTCATGGGTGTTTTTATTGTTCTTGCCCTCGGAGGCCAAGAAGGAGCTGCTTGAATGGCCTCTGAGGCTGGAGGATCAAGAACCAGAGGCATCACGGAAGCTTCCTTGGGGAGCTTTGATAGGAGATGAACAGCAATTCTGGTTATACACTCTCAGTCTGGCAGAAGGGAAGTGCTGTGAGTCACTGACGACTTCCTCACTTCAATGATTGTCATCTCTTAGGAACTCTTATATGCAGACCTGAGCCCTTAGTGCACTGGGAGAGAAAAATAATATCTACCCAAGGAAGATCAGGGAGAATAAACAGAACCCATGCACAGCCAAAAGAGCAGTGTGACCAAACACTTGACAACTTGAGTAAAGAATTAATAAGAACACTGCAGAAAATTCAAGGACATCACTTATGATACTTTGTGGAGATAATAAAATGATTTCCCATCTAAGCAATTTAATACATGAGGTAAAGGAGATATGCAGGGGTGGCCTGGAAGATCAAGGGTGATACATATTTCCAAAGATATAAAGTGAGAACATTAAAAAATGAAAATTATGAAAGAAAAGATAATACTTCAAGGACAGGTCCAGGAGACCTATCATGGAAGTACTAGAAATTCCCCAAGGAAAGAAAGTACTGAGAGAAGGAAAGGAATAATTAAAGAAATGATAGGTGAAAATTTCTGTAAGTTGAAGAAGGAATTCCCCTAGTTTCAGGGTAGATTGCAAAGAAAATTTATGCATTAGGACAGAAAATTTAAAGTTTCTGAATTCTAAGGACAAAGAGACAATCTTACTTTCAAGCAGAGCAAGTTACTCTCAATGGAAAAAGAAACCAACAGACACTGGGCATCTCATCAGTAACACTAGGTGAATAACACGTTCAGACTAGAGAGGAAAATTGTTGCAAGCCATCATAGAAAAACATATTATAAATCCACTTAAATTAAATAAATATGGTATTGGTATAAAAATAGACAAACATCTGAAGAAGAGTCTAGTATTCCAGAAATAAACCTACATACAGAAGAAAATTTAGTATAAGACAAAGTAGTTTAAGTTTTTGAGAAATTTTAAATTCTATTAATGTAATTGCCTACTGATTTGAAATAATATAAAATTGTACCATTATCTTAAACACTATATTCAAAACTAAGTTCCATATGAATGAACTAAATTTTTAAAAATCTGAACAAAATATTTGCAATTCAGATGACAGTATTAGTATTCATAATATACAAAGAACTTTAGTTTCTTCACAAATTGGATATAAAGTGAGTGTCCATCAATAGAGAAACTAAGTGAATATGTATGGCCCATATTTCAAGGATTATTACAAAGTCAGTAAACATGAATTAGAGATACATTAATTGACTCAAACGGATTTTTGCTAGTCGTTAACCAGAATAAAAGAAAAGAAGAGAAAAGAGAAAAGAAAAGCCAACAGAAAAATGAGCCTATACATGTTTATAGAAATTTTAAAAGATTAAAGACATCTATTATTGGAAGGCATACAAGAAAAGGTATGTGTATCCACTGATATTTAAAATTTCAAGTGTTACATCTTTTGTTGAAAGTATCTGGATTAAATTGAATTGAAGTAATTCAGATTCAATTGGATCAAAAAGAATCAAATGCAAGTTCCCATTCTTTCTCCCTCAGACCTTATCTTACAAACAAAAGGATTGAATAGAAGTAAACAACTACTTAAGAAAATGTAGAAAGGAGGTCTGAACTTTTGAATATAAACTTTTCGGGTTATTTAAGTTGCCTTATTTAAAAAAAAAAAGGGTCCAACATTTTCTTTTATATAACTTTCTCAGCTTCAGAAATAGATAACGCCAAACATTGCTCTCTAGGAGTCCATTGCACAGTTAACACCTCATTACCTTAAAGCACCTTAGACACTGGCATCTTGTGAACAATGCATCTACCTGTGCCAGCATTATAGATACATTGTATCCATCAAATGCTATGTGCTTATTTTTTAATTTGCTTTATTTGAGTATTAGTCAGAATAGACAAGATCATGCTGCAGTAACAAAGTAACCTGGGAATCTCAATGGCTTATCAAAACCAAGGTTTATTTCTCACTCATGCTATGTGTTCAAGGGTCTGTTCCAAATAGTCTCTCAGGGACCCTGGTTTCTGGGAGCTCCGCCATCTTCATTTTATTCAGCTGGAACACACAACCTCTTTATGAGAAGACCCATGGGGACCTTTGGCAGGGGAGAAGAATTGGGAAGATTCTGTCACTGGTAATTAAATTCTTTGGCTTGTCTGCTCACAATTTACTGGATAGAATCAGATACATGGTGTCACCTGACTGTGAGGGGATATGAAGAGTAACTTCCCATGTTCTCAGAAGAACTAGAAATGGATGATTCCATGAATTATCTACCAAAGTTCGTTTTGAAGATTTAGGATTTTGTTTGTTTTGTTTTGTTAAAACATAAGTCTAATTCATAGGTGGTGGTCATGGAGGAGGAAGCTACAGAAATAAATTTATAAATAATAAACTGATAATACACAAAGAATAAACTTAATAAATAATATTTTTATAAAGGAAATTTAGATACCCACTAAGGTGGTTGAAAAGAAAGAAGATGGAATGCTTCAGGGTGGCCATTCCAGAAGAATTAAATGTTATTTACAGTAACAAATAAACTGTGGGATCAGGTTAGAAAAGCAATGTGTAGGAATTGCAAAGGAGGGACAAAAGTCAGCTAATAAAGATTTAAAAAGCAGAAGAGGCTGTTATCAAAGTGATACAGCGTAATGTGACATTTAAAAAGTGTACAGCAGAGAAGAAAAGAGCTGAGTAGGATGTGATTGCTTAGACTGACTTTCACCAACTGTGGTTGATGCCGGGTCCTCATTTTTATGGGAAACCTTAAGTACCGTACTATAATCACATATCATGTTTTAAGATTTAGCTTGAAGTCAGGCAGTTAGCTACAGCTCTGAATTCTGAATAAGATATTAGTTTGCTTTTACCTGAAGTCTTGAGATGTTCCAAGTTCCTTTTCTCTAAAAATGCTACAGTCACAAAAGCTTGACAAGAGAGTTCACTTATATCTTTTTAGTTCGATTTTGCCCAGAGATGGGCAGAGGGGTGGGATTGGCTTGAATTAACTTTAACAATGCCATATTTTCACTCTTCAAACAGAGGCACTTTCAGACACTTTGAGTTGTACCCTGATATGCATCTAACATGTATAATCAATATTTATCCACTGAACCATGTCTATGAACAGCAAAAGCCAAGAGCAGATCTCCCAGGAAAACTAAACTTGAATGGTAGCTATCACCCCATGGACTATGAAATTAGATAGCATAATATAATTCAAAACTTTAATATACATAAGCTCACCACTCACTATTAATTTACTTTCCTTAGAATGGGTGTCTGACTCAGCTTCTATCAGTATTATAACTATTTTAAATTATGTTTATTATATTGCTTATCATCTGTATCACAAAAAATTATTAAACACATCTATAAACTTACTATTCCATTAACGCTCTAGAAAAAGAATGTTCATTAGGTTTAGTTTTAAAACAAATTTGAGAATTTATCTAATTCATTACCATGGACAAATATATATAAATGGTAACATTTTAATACTGACATTTGAACAAACACGTTTTTAAAAACTGATAAATCTTTACCAAAAGCACATTTTTTGGAAAGTAAAAGTTTAGACAAAGGGCTAAAAGCTGATTTTAGTCATTGAAATTGATTATTTCCTTTTTGGCTCTTGATTTCTGAACTGTAACTATTATATGTTCCCCTAACAAAGAGATGGTTAGGGATTTAAAAAAAAAAAGAAGATCTTATAAAATGAGAATGATCTGAGTCACTAATTGTCCCAGTAGTTTTATGTCTTGAAAAATACACAATTTTTATCACATATTTTTGCTAATAACTAAAATTAGTTTCTGCCAATAAAGCAGAGCCTTAAGTGTAACAGTGGAGCAATGGATGCACACCATCTCTAGCACATCATCCACAAGATGAGGAATTTAAAGTGATGGAAGAATTGAAGAGAAAATTAAGGATTTGAGTTTTTTAATTATCTGTTTAAAAAGTAGAAGGAATACAAATGAAAGTATTGCTCCTAAGGTATAACTGGTGATATTACTGTTTGTTAAAAATTGGCATTAAGCCACAATAATTTGGGAAGACATAAAATATCCTCTTATGTAGATTCTTTTTCTTCCTCACCCAATACCTTGAATCATGGTGTTCCTAAGTTACACAGCATTTCCCCCTGGTTCTATTCCACCATTACTCTCCTCACATTCCTGAGGAGATCTAATCCACTCCCCCACTTCTAATTAATATCTACCTGCTGATGAATTTCAAACCTTACAGCTCTTGGTCCTGAGTTTCAAGCCTTCCGGAAGTCTCCATCTCACTGTCCCATAGGTGATGCAAATGTAATTGTTTCAAAGTTAATCTCATCATCCTCCATCTTCCACCCCTACCTTGGTCTCAAGAACTACCTCCTTCGATGACCTTTCAGTGAAACACACCATCATACACTAAATGACTCTTGGCATCATCCTACACTTATTCCCTATTTCATACTTTCTGCTCCTCAACACATTTTTTAAAATTTTATTGAAGTACAGTTGATTTACAAATGTGTGTTTAATTCCTGCTGTACAGCAAATTGACTCAGTTATACATATATATATTCTTTTCCATATTCTTTTCCATTAAGGTTTATCACAGGATATTGAATATAGTTTCCTGTGCTATACAGTAGGACCTTGTTGTTTACCCATCCTATACATAATAGTTTGCATCTGTTAATCCCAAACTACTGTGTCTAAAATATGACACAAACGAACATATCTATAAACAAAAACAGACTTACAGATATAGAGAACGGACTTGCCGTTGCCAAGTGGGAGGAAGGTGGGGAAGAGAAGAACTGGGAGTTCGGGATTAACAGACCCAACACATATTTAACCATTGCCAAGGCTAACATTTCTATCTCCTAAAGAAATCACTAAATTTTCTTTTCCATTTTCTATTATCAGCAAACATATTTGGATCAGGACTCTCCTATGGCATATAACTGTAACCACTTCCTAAGTTCGCTCCTTAGTGCTTTGGTCTTGCGCCTTCTAATCTATTCTTTATATTGATATCCTCAAAATTCAAATTGGATCATGCTAATCATGTCCTCATTAAAATTCTTCAATGACTTCCTATCCTGTTTAGAATAAAATACAAAATCCTAAACATATCATACTTTTCCTTCATGATTTTTAGCCCTCCCCATTTGTGCTCCAGCCACATCAAACTTAATTCTTCTTCCTTTTTTTTTTGGCTGCGTGTGGTCTTAGTTGCGGCACGCGGGGTCTTCATTTAGGTGTTCAGGATCTTTTGTTGTGGCTCGGGCTTCTAATTGTGGCATGCAGGTTTTTCTCTCTCTAGTTGTGGCTCTTGGGCTCCAGGGTGCGTGGGCAGCACGTGGGATCTCGTTCCCTGACCAGGGATGGAACCCATGTCCCCTGCATTGGAAGGCAGATTCTTTACCACTGGAACACCAGGAAGTCCAACGTCAAACTTAATTCTACCCTGCTCTTTCTTCACTGTGTGAACTAGAATAAGAATTTTCTTCTTTATTTCCTCATTTGGTTGATTATGGATCACAGTGTTAATATTAATTCTTCAGGGAAGCTCTTTTTTAAAACCCTCTCCAAATCTAGGATTGTCATTTTCTCTTATATCCAAAACAGTGGACAATTCTTCATAGCATGGTGATTATCATATTTTGTTTTAATTATATGTAAGCAGTCCTCACTTTGCATGGTTCCTGTATGCACAAATTTTGGTTACCTTGATTTAGTTAACTAACCTCAGTCCCCCAACAACATGGTTCAAATTTAAGTTAACGGATTATATTAACGATTTGTAACTGCATAATGTAAAAACTTCGCTGCTAGCTCTCCAATCCACAAATTGCTACATAGATAACAGGTGTACATCAGGATCAGTTACCAATCACAGCACTTCTTTCAAAGTCTGTCCATGATTGGTCACTGTGCATCTGTCATTCAGTTCACATATAGACGACAAAGCATTTAGTTCTGTTAGCTCCTAGTCTCCCTGTAATTAACCCACATTACATTTTACAAAAATGGATGATAGAAAGAGGAAATTAACAAAAATGAAAGTGCAGCAATGAAACAAAAAGTGGCCATGTTAGAAATGAAATACAGGGCTTCCCTGGTGGCGCAGTGGTTGAGAGTCCGCCTGCCGATGCAGGGGACACGGGTTCCTGCCCCGGTTCGGGAAGATCCCACATGCCGCGGAGCGGCTGGGCCGGTGAGAAATGGCTGCTGAGCCTGCGCGTCCGGAGCCTGTGCTCTGCAACGGGAGAGGCCACAGCAGTGAGAGGCCCGAGTACCGCAAAAAAAAAAAAAAAGAAAGAAATGGAATACAAATTGTATGTAAATGGAGTTTTAGAAAAGATAGCTGACCATGAGAATATCAATACTGCTGCTGTTTAAGAAACTCTAGATATGATGCCAGAGGAACTTAGTGCAGGTGAATTTGTCAACATACATGAGGAAAGTGGTTATTATGAAGAGGATATGTGATGTCCCAGCAAAAACTTCACATTAAAGGAATTCCCAGAGATATTTCAGGACATCGAAAGTACAAAAGATAAAATACTGAAAACTGATCCAAACTTAGAAAGGACCCTGACAATTTACCAACGTATCAAGAAGGTGCCTGTTCCACATCATAATTTATATATCACATTATTCTTAACTTTTTATAAAGAAATAAAATGCTTTAATTCTTAGTGTTTTAATATTTTAAATTATAGTGTACTAAAAATATTAGTTTTACTGTTTGTTCATTTCCCTATACATTTACAACAAACAGAAAGTTTTTAATATTTTGACAAAAATGACAATCTTAATTTTTCCTGTTGATTATGAGGATTGCTTTGTGCATTTCCAGCTTGCACAATCCCACTGGATCGTGCGAGGTGAGGACTACTTGTAGTTAATTATCTCTTTCTTCCACCAAATTTTATGCTGGAATCCGAGTGCCTGACAGAGTGCCTGGAACAAAGGGCTCCATCTGTTTCAGGTAGATCTTCCAGTCAATGGACCTATTCCTTTCTTAACCTTCCTGCTTTTAACAAATTAAAATTAGCTCCTTTGGATCTTTCTGAAAGAAAGCCCTAGCCACTTTAAAAGTTTATTATGTTATTTTTATGGTTTTAAGAAACACTCTTGTAACCACCTGATATAGACTATTTGTGTCCCCTGAAAATTCATATGTTGAAATCTAATCCCCAATGTGATGGTATTTGAAGGTGAGCCTTTGGGAGGTTATCAGATCATGAGGGAAGATGCCTCATGAATGGAATTAGTTCCCTTATGAAAGAGACCCCAGGGAACTTCCCTTTCCCTTCTGCCATGTGAGGACACAGGGAGAAGATGGCATCTATGAATGAGAGCAGGGGCCTAACTAGACACCATATCTTCAGAAAAATTGATCTTGAATTTTCCAGCCTCCAGAACTGTGAGAAATAAATGTTTGTTGTTTATAAGTCATTCAGTTTATGGTATTTTTTTAATAGCAGCTCAAATAGACTAAGACATAATCCTTGATTAAATGTCCAGTTTTTCACATTTTGTACATATTCCTGTAAGAGATAATCCTTGAGTTTACTGATTGAATTTTGTTTTAGAGAGTGTCCTTTTCCTTGTAAAGATCTTCCCATTAAGAATTTTAGAATATACATTGTAAAGCAACTATACTCCAATAAAAATTAATTAAAAAAAAGAATTTTAGAACATATATGTGTTCTCTAAATCTTTTCAAAATAACTTATGGTGTACTGATCCCTCATGTTCAATAAACTTAAGATGACATTTTTGCTTTATTGCCCCCAAATTTACTATTCCACATATTTCTTCAGTGGTCAAAATCTGTTCCAACCAAAAGTTCTTCTTAATTCCACTACCTTCTGTAAATTTTCATTGAGAAAAGTAAATTAATTTATATGATTCTCTGTTTTAAATTAGTGAGTGTTTCACCTGATGTCTGGACAGCCCAGGTCCCCATTACTATTAATATTATGTAGAATTATGTAGACTATTACTGTCCTTACCTACATTAAACTTGAAGAAGAAGTCAGACATTTTTTCATAATGTTCAAGATCTGTGTTCATTTTGTGGACTGCATCACCCATTTGCTCCATCTAAATGGGGACATATACTTCCCACTCACAGTGACATCACTTCCATTTCTTCTTTTATCTTCACATCGCTTTTAGCTGCAAATTGTAAAATTCCATGAAGTTAAATCTCCATGAAATAGAGTATGTTTTTTTTCTACAGAACCTTTTGTTTCTGTCATAATGTTCTGAATATATGGATATCATTATACCAAGTCTCAGAGATACGTTGCTACATTTACCTCTTTTCATTAACATTTGACATTGATTTCATTTGCTACCCATATCTGTGCATCCTCATATAGACTTCTAAAGAATACGTGCATGTGAATATACTGGTCTTAGCCTGGGTGCCTCACCCCTACCAAAGCAGACAATGGCACAAAGTTTTATAAGGTAGCTTATCTGATAGCATGTTTCCAGGAAATAGTACTGAACAAAAGGAGCATAAACAGAGAATTGGAAAAGCTAATACAAAGGAACATTATTAAATAGTCTGTTCCTGTAGGCAGCAGTTTTGTGATAGAAACAGCCACCTAAGGAACAAAAGGGAGAAGCATTTATCCGTTGACTTCCAATGCCTATTGGGTTTGGTTTGGTCCATAGAGTGTTACCTTCTTCCTAGTTCTGGGATGCTCAAATATTGTAGAAACTTAATGTAATTAAATTTGAAAAGAAATGAACAAGCACATATACAATTGCCACACTAATCCATCAACTTTAAAAGTATAAATAAATTATAGTATAGCCTTACAATTGAATATATAGTGCACTAAAAATTAATAAATTCCAGCTGTTTTCAACAACATGGATGAATCTCAGGAAGGCACATTTACACCTAAAACCTAAGCAAAAGCATCTATTTTATAAAGTGATCAATATTCCAAACAAAATATGGTTCAGCAATAGAAATATATACAGAAAAACCATAAAGATAAACACAAAGTTTAGAACAGTGACTAATACTGAGGAGGGATGGAATGGGGTGGGATAAAGAAAAAAGCAAAGCAGTTGCGTTATTTTCCTTAGACACGGTGCTGGGGATATGGGTGTATATTATACCATTATTCTTGAATCTTTATATTGTACATATATTTTGTAAGTGTTCTTTTGCAACTTCTCAATATTCAATTTATAAAAATAGTATTTAATAACAGAGTTCTTTAAAAACCATGTTTAGTAAAAGAACACACAAATGGAGTGTCTGCACTTGTACATTTGTGGAACTGGGCCTTTTCTGACAATCTTCAGTGAATATTTTATACTCTCACAGACATCTCTGTTATAAAGGTTAATAACTATTGTTTATTTAGCCATCATGTTTTAATTTAGCGCAATTATTCCTATACAAGTTAGCATCAGAGCTACCTTGCCATTAGAACTGTGTCCTTGTTGACCATGGACCTGATTTTGATTAAAATCATAACCTTATTACATTAAGCCTACAGCATGAGACTTCCCTCTCATTTAATATTGCTTTACTTTACTAGCAACCAGTTTTCTCTCTAGCAAACTGTTTTTACGTTTCCACTAAACATTTTTCCTGCTTCCCCTTGTTTTAAAAATTATATTGACAAAACTCTAATTACTGTCTCCAGAACAGGAATTTTAGGGAGCATAATCAATTCACATTTTAATAAATTTTGCTATCTTTGTGCTTTGTAAAATTTAATATGATGGCTTGTATTTAACAGAGTGTTACTATATTATTTCTGCCACAGAATGGTATTTTTCCTTCTATACAGTCTCTCATTTATCATGGTGAAATACCTTCCCTCCAATTAATTATTAATACAATTTTAGCATGAAGAGATCCTGTTTTATATCACTTGACTTTATAATAACTGCTTTCTCATGAAAATAATATTTTCAGAAAACTGAAAATATTTTAGTGCATAGCAAATTATGCAGTCTTCCCAACCGCAGATATTGTTTAGAAAACATGAAACTAAGGAAAATTATAAATTAGGTAACAAAAATTTTTGGAATAGACAAAAATCCCTCTTATTTAGCTTCTCTTTCTCTTAGTATAAATATCTAAAAGAACAAATATTTGAGTATCTAATTTAAAATTCTTGTACATAACAAAAAGGGAGAGGCAGTTCTGCTAATATTTTCTGGGTTATTTGTATCTATAAGAACTACTTAAATTAAATTGCTACCTTAGGTCCTTAAGAGGCCATTACGTTATTTATGAAGGGGATGACAAGAGGGACAGGTGTGAAAGAGGATGGGTAGATAAATAGAGAGATAGATAGATAGATGGTAGATAATTTTCTTTCATTTTCTTATTTTGATTTTAGGATACTGCCAGTATGTGAGGGAATCTAGTGGCCAGAGGACTTATTTGGTTGGGGGAAGTTCCATGATAAAGTCCATGGGCTGATTTCTCACCCCAAAATGCTAAGCCAATGCACAACAGCACTGAGCTGCTGGATGATGAAAGAGACATTCTAATGCTAGCAACAAAGGAGACCCAGTCAGCTCTGCGTCAATATCCCATTAACATCCAGAGATAGCCTTGGGGGAACTATAAAGTTACTTTGATCAACCTTCCCCTGCATGGTCATACCAGACTATTCTGGAAATACCTATTCATGTCTCTTAATTGTAAAGTCAAATCAGTTTTCTACAAGCATTCCTTAACTGTGCATACCCTAGAACTGCCAGATGACCAAGGTTAGCCCCTAAAACCCCCGGGGAAGCCCAGAGTTCCTCACTTGGGTATAGAATGTAACCATACTGATGTCAAGGAGGGAAAGTCAGGGCTGGCACTTCACTGCCTATGGCCCCCATGTGGAGCACTGTCCTTTAGCCAAACTTTGACCAGTGTCTTATATTCCAGAGAAAGCTTCTGTGAAGAGAGTGTTAACATGTTCTGAGATTTCCTCCACAGGACACCATATTCCAAGCCTCTGTTCTCTCCCAGATCGCTGTGAGTCTCTGTCATTATCTCAAGAAAATACCACAGAGGCTCTGTTCCTAGTTTAGGATAGCTCTAGAGAATGCTGGAGGGGAACTTAGTAGCATGTGAAATTTTCTGAGCAACATAAATGCTCTGGGGAGATCCAGGAGCCAACCCCAGGACTATTAGTCCTCCTATGTGTGGTCTTTTCTCTGGCACTAGTCTAGAAAGAAATTCCTGTATCTACTGTGAGTCATTGTTCTTTTGGATCAGTCTTGAGAAAACACAAAGAAAATGTGGACTTGTCTACAGATAACGCATCTTCTTGCTTTCTGGGTAATCTAGTCCTATCTGTAGACTTTATTTAACAAAGAAATAAGGTGATCATCTTACCTTTCCTCATCCTGTCCCTCCTTCTCAAAAACAGAATCCCAGGCACACATACTTCTGTATAAGAGCGAGAAGATTTAATAGACACATGGAGAAAGAACAGGCAGGTTAGCCACACTTAAAAAGCCCTGTGTCCCTGCATCCCTCTCCTTTCAATGCTATGGTGCACTGACTCCTAATTCTTACAAAGTTCATTTCCACACTCTCCAGTGCCTCGAGGTATAGGACATATTTGCAGCAAAGGGATATTCTCACGATTCTTTGGACATGTGTCATTGTCCTCTCTGCATATTGAAAATAATTAAAATGCCTCAGAAAGGTATGGCCCAAGGCACTAGTTCCCTGCTTCTCACATTCACCTGCCTGTAAGAAACCAGCCCAGGCTCCTCTGACCAGCCATGGAGGAAGGCTGAGCTGTTATAAATGACTTTAATAAATGCAAACTACAACCAGACATTTTAGGTCTTCTATGGTTGGCCCTTTAAGTTGATTATCAGTTTATAAGTTATTCTGTAAACTGCATACATGAATTTTATAGAAGTAATGATATTACATGGACCCAAGTGTCATTTTTCAATGAGATGTCTGTCACATGACCCGGTACTTAATGTCTATGGCCCAAGAAATGCTAAATGCTAAAAGTTTTAAATAGTTAGAAACTGAAAAATAAAATTCACCCCTGATTTGACCAAAGTAGACGTTTGAGTGACATCGAATGGCAATATTTCAGTACAGTTGCTAGATATATGTCAATTTGTTCCTCTTTGTAGATGGGTCTGTAAAGGTCATTCACATTTTACATACTGTACAGCAGCCCCTATGGTTCTGTGATTCTCTTTTATATGAACTGGAAACTCTATTTATAGTTTGACCTGATTGCACATTCAACTCTGCTCATATTCCTTCTTGCACACATGCCGTTAAATATATGGAGTTCTTGTTCAAGTATTTACATTTTTCCTTCTGGACGTAAAAGAAATCTTCAAAAAAAATTATGTGCAAGGAATTGAACGTTCATTATAGTTCACCCGATGGAAAGATTAGAGTGGATATCCTCAATTATGTTTTACTCTGTACAAGGCATACAACATATTTTGTATTATTATTGAAATAACTAGGACCCATTCGCATTTCAAGGGAAACATACCAGTAGAGGATGGCTAGATGTTTTACATGATCATTTACTCACCTGTACTTAAAGTTTGAGTACAAAGATGTTAAACAGTCTTAAAATTCTTAACTTCTCCTTACAGAGTTATTTTTTTCTTTATTTTTCCTGTATGGTTAAGAACATCACAAAGAAAATTTCTTATTGAAATGAATGTTATTGATAGTAGTAATAACATGTAGAAAATATTAAAAACAGATTAAATTGGTGGGAAAAAAGCATTTTAAGTAATGCCTCTGTGTTGCTCTCCCACTCTTTATGCTCCAGGGTATGCATCTAAAGGAATCACACAATAAATCTTATTAGTGTTAATAGTCTAGATACCTGAATTCCTTGGCATGTCTCTAAATATTTAAGTCAGATTGTAACAAAATAATGTACTTGTTCACTTTGCAAAGGTGCACTGGGAAGATAAAATGGCAATAACTTATTTTATCTGTAAGGTTTGAGGGTAAGCAATATTAATGGTTTGTTAATGGCTTAATGAGTGGGCTACAAACCATTTAAGCATGCAGTGAGCCTTAGCTTTTCAATGACTTTCCTAATGAAAGATCTATATGACTGCATGTCTTGTGTCACAATAGAGATAGTAGGGAAGGTACCTAAACAATGGTGATGGTAAATCAATTGATCTGTAACCTTGTTTTTATACAGCGAGAAAGATATGGAGAGAGCATTTTACTATAGCTTTATTTCTAGCTGAAGATCAATAAATAAAAGAGACAGCTCACTATTTGAAAATGTTCCCTTTTACTTTGCTTCGAAAGCCAAGGCAGGCAGATTGATATCCTATTTTGTAGATGTGTCGGTTTCCTTTGTCACTTCTCAAAGGTTTAAAGTTCTTCACAATTAAATATATGATAAAGAGTATCCGTGAATCTAGACTTTATTGTCAAGACTAAGGTTCAGATTGAAGATAAAGCTGTGGCATGATAAAAATTTCTATTTGGTTTTATAATATTCATGGATATAATTTTTTAAATTGTCCATCAAAGAAAAGATTCTAATATTCTCATTTGTTGAATTTTCTTTCAGAAAAATGTAAAACATGTGAAACTAATCATAATAATAGTAGTGATTACATTTCAAAATGTAATAATTTGAGATATTGTTAAGAAAGTGAAAAGAAAAGCCACAGACCAGGAGGAAATATTTGCCAAACATGTATTTGATAAGGGACTTACATCCAAAATACACAAAGAACTCTGAAAATTCAACAATAAATAAACAAAATTCAACTTAAAATTGAGCAAAAGATCTGGACTGATACTTGACAAAAAAGATATGTAGATAGCAAGTAAACACATGAAAATACATTCAACACTGCTAGTTATCTGGGAAAAAAAATTAAAACCTCAGTGGGATACTATCACCCACCTACTGGAAAGAAAGACTAAAATAAAAAGAACTGACAATGTCAAGCACTGGAGAGGATATGGAGCAATTGGAACTCTCACTCACTGTTGGCAGGAATTCAATGGTACAACTTTTTGTAAACAGTTTGGCAGTTCCTTATAACATTAAACAAACAACATACAACCAGCAATCTGATTCCTAGGTACTCACCCAGGAGAAATGCAATCTTATATTTAAACATAAACCTGTTCACAAATGTTTATGATGGCTTTGTTCATAATGGCAAAAAAATAGAGACAATCCAAATAGCCTTTTACTGGTGAATGAATAAAGAAACTTGGGAATATTCACACAATGAAATAAAGTAATAAAGAGTTATAAACTACTGATACACACAATATCTTACATAGATCTCAAATGCATATGCTAAATGAAAGGAGCCAGACTCAAAAGGCTACATAGTATATGATTTCATTTATATGACATTCTTAAAAAGGCAAAGCAAAAAGGGAACAGAAAACAGATCAGTGCTTGGCAAGAGCTGGGAGCTGGGGGCAGTTAACTACTAAGGAGCATGAAGGAAGAACTTTTCTATATCATAATTGTAGTAGTATTATATAAATGTATGCATTTGTCAAAACTCATGGAATTTTATACTAAAAAAGGGTAAATTTTATTATATGTAAATTAAATTTCTATAAACTTGAAATTGCAATAACATGGAATTAACGTAAGAACTTATCAAGAATTATGACCTTTCAAAAACTGAATGTATAATTGTTTTAATCCTTTAACTGTAGATGAGATAGTTAAACTCTGACTGGTCTAGGGTAGGGACTGGCAAACTTCAGTCCATAGGCCAAATCTGGCCCACCACTTATTTTTATAAATAAAGTTTTATTGGGACATAGCCAAACTTTATTTATGGATGCTTTAACATTCCAATGGCAAAGCTGTATTTGTGACAGACAACATATGGTCCATAAATCCTCAGATGTTTATTATCTGGCCCTTTGCAAAAGCTTGTTGACCTCTAGTCTAAGGCTAAATACCACACTCATTAAAACTCTTGATCTTTCTATAAAATTTAGTATGTTTTTAAAGATACCCAAAATTTAAACAAACACAAACAAAGAAAATGCCATCAGTAATACAATCAATCAAACTTTATAGTAAACATTTATTAAGCATCTACTATGTGCCAAGTATATAAAAGTGAAATTTCTAGGGCTTCCCTGGTGGCACAGTGGTTGAGAGTCCGCCTGCCGATGCAGGGGACGCCGGTTCGTGCCCCGGTCCGGGAAGATCCCACACGCCACGGAGCAGCTGGGCCTGTGAGCCATGGCCGCTGAGCCTGTGCATCTGGAGCCTGTGCTCCGCAATGGGAGAGGCCACAACAGTGAGAGGCCCGCGTACTGCAAAAAAGAAAAAAAAAAAAAGTGAAATTTCTATTTTTGCCTGAATTGCAGAACTTAAAATTCAGTTGATTGAATGTTTTCTTAAAAAGTGAAAGTTCTATTATAGAGATTAAAATTGAAGGAAGAGTTGTTATTTCATTGAATATTTTATTCTTCCTTTCAATTTCCATTTTCGCTATTCTTATTCAGACTTTGAATCTTTCATGGACTTCTGGCCTGGCCTCCATGCTGATCAATTAGTTGGCCTTCATACTAATGCCAGAAATATAAAGCTTATCATGCCTCTTCTCAATACAGTTCAAAAGCTCTTGGAATTATTTACAAACCCCTTAGGATACACATATGGCACTTTATCATCTGGTCTCAATTTATTTCCATACTAATTTCCTATTTTATTTCTTACATCCCAGGTTTCTGCCACTCTAGAGTATTCCCAGCCCTTAAACATGCAATATTTTTCTATACTTACACATTTCCTTCTTTACCCTAGAGGGTCCTCTTCCAGCATTTCTGCCTCTAGAATTCCAATTACTCCTCAAGACCAAGTTCATTTGCCAAATTCTCTGTGAAGTCTTGCTTGGTTTTGTAATGACGTAATTGCTTCTTCCTGTTTTCACAGCACTTTGCTTCTATCTGTAACTCTAACACTCCTACCATGTTGCCTTATTAATTGTCCAATGTTTGTCCCCCATCTTGTTCATGTGCACTGACAGGAGGGACCACATTCTGTCATTTGGTCCCCTTCGTCCGTAGCACCTAAGATTATATTGATACATGGCACATGGTAGGTATTTGATAAATACTCCTTGACTTGTATTTAATTAAATTCAAACTTTGGATAAGCTATTTTTCGTAAAATCTTACAATAATGATGACAACTTCAAGATTCATTCACAACATTATTTTATATTGTCTGCCCCTCCAGCTACCTTATATACCTATTTTTACATCCTCAATATCCTTAGCAGTCCAATTCAGGGAATTTAGTGTGTATTTTTAGAATTCCTAGTTGAAACTCATCTAGTCCCTTTAATTTTCCTAATCATTTTGATGTTCTACTATCTCTTTTTTTTTTTTGCGGTATGCGGGCCTCTCACTGTTGTGGCCTCTCCCATTGCGGAGCACAGGCTCCGGACGCACAGGCCCAGCGGCCATGGTTCACGGGCCCAGCCACTCCGTGGCATGTGGGGTCTTCCCGGACCGGGGCACGAACCCGTGTCCCCTGCATCGGCAGGCGGACTCTCAACCACTGCGCCACCAGGGAAGTCCTACTATCTCTTTAATTCTCTGCATGTTTACAAGTTCACATGGATTTACAGAACAGATGTTTATGGTTTCACTAGAGGCAAAGGAAAAAAGAGCTAATACTTTTAGAATCTAGGCAGATCAGCTTTTCTCCTACTTCTCTCATGGGGTATCTTTTTCAGCCAGATATGCCTGGGCTGACAAGGTTGTTTCCACGTGTACAAAAATGCTTGTGCACATGGATTATGTCTAAGGTAACTAGACTGTTTCCTCTACCTTTAGTCCCCACTGCTAGGGTCAAAGTGTCATTGCTGGGACTTCCGTGGCTGTCCAGTGGTGAAGACTTTGTGCTTCCACTGCAGGGGGCATGGGTTCCATCCCTGGTGGGGGAACTAAGATCCCATAAGCAACTCAGCACGGCCAAAAAAAAAAAAAAAGTGTCACTGCTTTCAAGTTTTTCTCTTTTGCTGTCAATGTGAAGCACATTTTTTTTTCATTAAAGTAAACATCCTTTCACTAATTGATTCAGTGCACTGTTCTCTATCTTTCCAATGAGGCTGCAATGGTCAGCCTCACCCAGCTGTTAAGTGGTGGAATCTGAATTTAAACTTGTGCAGCGAGCACAACTTGTCCAGCAGGAAACACTATGTATGTAGCCTCCAGATATTGTATGTCCACTATCTCACTCTTAGCATCAAGACTTCTGAGGATCAGAGTGGACAAAACAAGATATGCAGGACCTCCTTAATATGCTGATTTTATTTATAGAGCTAGAGCAAAAAATCTTAAAATTTGAATGGAGACACAAAAGATGCCATATAGCCAAAGAAATCTTGAGGAAAAAAAAAAAAAGACAGAGCTGAAGGAATCGGATCCCTGACATCAGACTATGCCACAAAGCTACAGTAATCAAGACAATATGGTATGGCACAAAAAAAGAAATATAGATTAATGGAACAGGATAGAAAGCTCAGAGATAAGCCCACACACCTATGGTCAACTAATCTATGACAAAGGAGGCAAGGCTATACAATGGAGAAAACATAGTCTCTTGATAAGTGGTGCTGGGAAAACTGGACAGGTACATGTAAAAGAATGAATTTAGAACACTCCCTAACACCATACACAAAAATAAGCTCAAAATGGATTAAAGACCTAAATGTAAGGCCAGAAACTATCGAACTCTTAGAGGAAAACATAGGCAGAACACTCTATGACATAAATCACAGCAAGATCCTTTTTGACCCACCTCCTAGAGTAATGGAAATAAAAACAAAAATAAACAAATGGGACCTAATGAAACTTAAAAGCTTTTGCACAGCAAAGGAAACCATAAATAAGACCAAAAGACAACCCTCAGAATGGGAGAAAATATTTGCAAATGAAGCAACTGACAAAGGATTAATCTCCAAAATATATAAGCAGCTCATGCAGCTCAATAACAAAAAAACAAACACCCCAATCCAAAAATGGGCAGAAGACCTAAATAGACATTTCTCCAAAGGAGACATACAGATGGCCAAGAAGCACATGAAAAGATGCTCAACATCACTAACCATTAGAGAAATGCAAATCAAAACTACAATGAGGTGTCACCTCACACCAGTCAGAATGGCCATCTTCAAAACATCTACAAACAATAAATGCTGGAGAGGGTGTGGAGGAAAGGGAACCCTCTTGCCCTGTTGGTGGGAATGTAAATTGGTACAGCCACTGTGGATAACAGTATGGAAGCTCCTTAAAAAACTAAAAATAGAATTACCATATGACCCAGCAATCCCACTACTGGGCATATACCCAGAGAACACCATAATTCAAAAAGACACATGCATCCCAATGTTCATTGCAGCACTATTTACAATAGTCAGGTCATAGAAGCAAACTAAATGCCCATTGACAGACAAATGGATAAAAAAGCTGTGGTACATATATACAATGGAATATTACTCAGCCAGAAAAAGGAACGAAATTGGGTCATTTGTAGAGATGTGTATGGATCTAGAGACTGTCATACAGAGTGAAGCAAGTCAGAAAGAGAAAAACAAATATCGTATATTAACGCACATATGTGAAACCTAGAAAAATGGTACAGGTGAACCGGTTTGCAAGGCAGAACTGGAGACACAGATGTAGAGAACAAACTTATGGACACCAAGGGGGGAAAGTGGGAAAGTGGGGGTGGGATGAATTGGGAGATTGGGATTGGGATATATACACTAATATGTATAATATGGATCACTAATAAGTACCTCCTGTATAAAAAAACAATAAAATTCTAAAATTCAAAAAAAAAAACAACAACCCAATCCAAAAATGGGTTGAAGACCTAAATAGATGTTTTTCCAGAGAAGATATACAGATTTCCAACAAACACATGAAAAGATGCTTAACACCACTAATCATTAGAGAAATGCAAATCAAAACTACAATGAGGTATCACCTCACACCAGTCAGAATGGCCATCATCAAAACATCTACAAACAATAAATGCTGGAGAGGGTGTGGAGAAAAGGGAGCCCTCTTGCCCTGTTGGTGGGAATGTAAATTGGTACAGCCACTATGGAGAACAGCATGGAGGTGCCTTAAAAAACTAAAAGTAGAACTACCATACAACCCAGCAATCCCATTCCTGGGCATATACCCTGAGAAAACCATAATTCAAAAAGCTACATGCACCCCAATGTTCATTGCAGCACTATTTACAATAGCCAGGACATGGACGCAACCTAAATGTCCATCAACAGATGAATGGATAAAGATGATGTGGCACATATATACAATGGAATATTACTCAGCCATAAAAATAAATGAAATTGAGTCATTTGTAGTGAGGTGGATGGACCTAGAGACTGTCATACAGAGTGAAGTCAGAAAGAGAAAAACAAATATCGTATATTAAAGCATATATGCAGAATCTAGAAAAATGGTACTGATGAACCGGTTTGCAAGGCAGAAATAGAGACACAAATGTAGAGAACAAATGTATGGACACCAATGGGGAAATCAGGGTGTGGGTGGGATGAATTGGGAGATTGGGTTTGACATATATATACTAATATGTATAAAATAGACAACTAATAAGAAACTGCTGTATAACACAGGGAACTCTACTTCACTTTGCTGTATAGTAGAAACTAACACAACATTGTAAAACAAGTATACCCCAATAATATAAATAAATAAATTCAATTATAAAATAAAAGAAAATGTTGATTTTAAAACAGATATTTGCTTTCTGGATATGCTGCAAGTTACCTTGTCACCTCTCATTTATGTCTCCAAGTATGTGTCCCACTATACTTAGTTAGCTATTAATATATCTGGATACCTAGTATACTATGGAATCCTTTAAGGTCCAGTGTTTATTTATACTTTCTTGGCACTTATAGCATTGGCTGTCTTTTAGTAAGATCTCAATACGTCTTGAATAGATACACTGAACGGTATCTTTAATCCTAAGGATGACTCCATCATCAGAGGTTCTCAAATTCTTGTTGAGTTTCAGAAGGAGGCCAAATCTTCATCCTCCTATGGTTAAGAGTAAAGGGTCGGTAGCTAAGTATTCCTTATGGAGTATTTTTGAAACGTGCCTAAGATAGAGTCATATAAAATAAGATTACCATGAAGTTGTGTAAAATTCTCAATTCTAATTCAACAGGCTACTAAATGATCTATTAATTACATTTTTTTTGTACCACACAGTACTCAAAGCATTAGCACATTTTATTAGATTATCTTCAAGAAATTTTCACCTTAAATAAAGCCATGTCTCTGTGCATCTCTAAAATTCTTAAATCTTATGGTTTTCAGGTTTTCTTTTAATTTTTTTATTAACAAGTGCTACACCTCATGCTCTTACCATTATTTTTCCTAGTCTCTCTCATCTTCCTAGGAATTTTTATGTTCCAGAATATTTTTATGCATATGTTAATATAATATAGTCTTACCCTTCCTTGTTTTCATATACCAAAAATAGCATGCTACCTGTTCGGGACCTTGCTTTTTCATCCAAAAATGTATTCTGTATCTCTGCCATTCTACATATAGAAATATCCAAACCTCTTCTTTACAGCTGCATAATATTCCAATTTGTGACTATATCATAGTTGATATTGCCTTGTTTCCAATAGTTTGTTATTATAAGTGACATCAGAGTGTAATATAATTGTGTTATTTGAGCCGGCAGTGTATCTTAGGCTAGATTCCCAGAAACAGGATTTCTGGGTTCAAGAGTAAATGCATCTGTAAATTTGATAACTACTGCCGAATTTACCTCCATAAAGTTTGTACCATTTGATGTTTTTCCGGAAATGTATAACAGTACCTGCTTCTCCATGGCCTTGTCAACAGAACACGTTAACAACTTTTTGGTTTTTTGCCAATCCAAAAATTGAGAAAAAATATCTAGTTTCATTTTACATCTCTCGTTATGAATAAGGTTTATCTTCTTTTCGTATTTTTAATACCAGTTGTGGTTCTTTTTTCTATGAACTGTCTGCATGAGGCTTGCTCATTTTTTCTATAAGGTTATTGGACTATTTCATCTCAATTTCTAGTAGCTCTTTATATATTATGAAGATTAACCCTTTTATCTGGTATAAGTTGTAGATACTTTTCCCTAATTTGACATTTGTCTTTTGACTGCTTATGGAGAGTTTTTTGTTTTTGTTTTGTTTTTGTCTTGACAAGATATTTTTTATTTTTATGTAGCAAAAGTTTTCAATCCTTTCTTTTATGGCTTCTGAATTTTGGGTTGTAGTTAGAAAAACTTTTTTCCAGTCCAAGGTTATAAAAAAAAATGAACCCATGCTTCCTTCTAGGACTTCTCTGGTTTCCCTTTTCACATTTACATCTTTTATTTATTTATCTTGATGTATAATACAAAGGACCCAACTTTGTCTTTTTCACAAATAGTTATCCATTTGCTCCAAAGGCATTTATTAAAACTGCCCATTTAAAAAAAAATAATCCATTTTTATTCCATTGATCTGAGTTGCCATCTTTACTGTAACCTAAATTCCCATGTATATCTGAGTCTATTTCTATGCTTTCTATTCTGTTCTATTCTGTCCATTTGTCTATTATGCATCTTAATTGCATTTTATATCATATCAATACTTCTTTCAATTAAAAGCAGAAATGTCAGCTGATGCCGGGAATATGGCTTACATTTCAAATTAACAAGTATGACCATTAGTTGTCACTTTGTCTTCAGCTTTTTGTGAAGCTTAGATTACCACCTAGATCTCATTTGCTGGGTTTTAGTCTGGCACATCTATCATTATAGATCACATTGCAACATAGAAACATTCTTTTGGAGTTTTAAGCGCTATATCACCTTTAGAGATCTTTAGGCATGTATCGGGTTTCTCTAGAGCAAGCTGATGCATAACTTCCACTTTCTGAAGTTAGATCGTGGGTCTGCAGCCGTGCACTGACAGTGCAATAGCGTCATCAGTATATTTCATGTCATCTTATGGGTACGAGAAGACTGGAAACATAATCTCTCCACAGGACACTGGAGATACAGAACAAATCACACAAAATACCGTCAACACAACATAACACAACTAGCTGTACCTCTCACATTTCCCAGCAGGCCCAGCCTGGCTCATGAATACATACCTCTAGGTGGAAGCAGCCCTATCAACTTCCTGAATGTGGGCTCATGATAACAGAAAAAACAAATGCTTTCGTCAATTTAATGATTTAATGTAGATATTTGGAGGCTGTTCCTGGCACTGTTCATTTGATGGCATACTGCTCAAATCACATCAGTTTACTTCACTGATACCTAGTATCACATTATTAGTTTGATTTCAACAGAAAGTATTTGATACAAAGAACTTGCAGATAGAATTTTCATGCAGTAGGGAAGTATCGAGGTGCTCAAATAGAACATTGTTCACCATTTTTTTCTATCAATGGCAATTATGGTTGTTTTCTTAAAATAAACCTTTGGAAAGATGCCTAATAATAATAATGGGAGTCACCATTTATTTATCTCCTGTCATATGCCAGGACCGCCTTTACTCATGAATATTGATTGAATACTGACAAAGAAACCTTAAAACTATGGGTGTCTGCATTTTTTCATGTTTGTTTAAACATCTTTGACTTGCCAATAAGATTTGCAGATTATAAACTTGGTGTTAAACACGTTTGCCTTCCAGTTGCTTATGTTGAGAGCTTACTAAATCGTCTTCAGTGTCTTGAAAGTTTTCTGACTTCAAAGCTTTTAAGGTTTAGAAAAGTTTATCTATGTTCAGCACTCACTCTAAAGTCAAAGTATTATAATTCGCCACAAAACTAAATTCAGTTTTATGACCTCTGAACTTGCTTATTTGAAACATCAAATTCCATAAGTGCCTGAGGGATGAATATCTATAAGACCGTGACTTATGTATTTGTAGGAGGCAGAAAATGAGTAAGAGATAATCCTCTTTCTCCTTAGGAAGTTTGCAATCTAATGTCTTCATCATAATGTGAAGAATTCATTCTTGCTCCCTACTCCTTCTGCTACATAATAAGGATATGATTCAACCACAGCAACATAGCTAACTTTGCATTGTCACAATCCAGAAAGATGTACTTCTCTTAAGTGTTGACTGCTAATAGTGTTGGAAATGATGTTAGATGGGATATCAAAAATTACTCATTGAATCCAAATGTAAGAAGCTATCTATAAATAAGTCATTTTCTAGGACAACAAATATGGCCCAAGCTAAACATGAAATAAAGAAATTGGAATCTTAACCTATGTTTCTGCGATCCCTGTCCTGTCGTGAACAGAAGATAATATGATCAACAACAGATAATTGTTGTAACTTGTAAATATGCCGTCTTTAAAACGTGGGTAAAAAATCCTTCAACATTTCAGAACTATACATCTCAAGTTCCTACTGATGCCTGGAAGTGTCCAAGAACTCTTAGGAAGAACTGGCCTGGGAATAAGTAGCTAAGATCTGATTCATAAATCATGGGCGATAGTGTAGTGGCTCTCTAATTTTTAAATGATGGTCAAAAAGCTTTATTTACATGCAAAGTTAAAATGAAAGCTTAGCCCTTTCTTCTGAGATCAGGTGGAGATGTCACCAACCCCATTTTGTAGATGCATAAACAAGTTCAGAAAAGGTAAGAAATATACCTAACATCCCACCACTGCTAAGTAGTGTGGCAAGTTAGAGTTCAAAGTAAATCATTGCAGAATGAGGAAGGGGGTGAGGGAACAATTGAGAAATAATAGAATTAAATATTAAATGGGAATGTGTCATCTTGACAACCTGATAATGTAGCAAAACACTTCCAGAGATTACTTCCAGAAATATTTCCTAATATTTAAATATGTAGGAAAGTGGAGATTTTTCCATGTTGTAACTCTTAAATTTAATTTTTATTTATAGCTCTTAGTATGATAGCAATATGGAAAATTAATGTTTGAAACTCTTCTTTCTTTTAGAGAGAGAACAACATTCAGTGTCCAGGTGACTTGTGCTAAGGGACAGAGGCAAGGTAAGTGCCCTCGTGTGTTAACGGTAAGGATTATATCGCACAACCAACTGCATCTGGTTTACAAAACAATGGAGTATTAGAACTATTTTAAAATGTTATATGATCTTAGCTAATTGACTTTATTACAGGTGGGAAATCTGAGGTCCAGAAAATGAAATTACTGATATAGTCCTGGGTTTTATTCAATATGTCATGATTACAATGTCTGATTCTTTTTCCTTAATATTTTCCACATCTCATTAGGCAGTGGCCTAATGTAGTACTAAGAGTGGCCTTGTCGTAGCTTCTAATTTCTAATTGTTAAATACGGTTAACTAAATTAAAATTTTTACCTAGACCAGAAGGTCTTATAAAAGGAAAATGTTCCAAATTGCATTGTCTGTGCAGCCAGTGAAGCTGTTAAAATGAACAAGGTAAAAACTGGCATAAGGACTGGCCATTTGAAGAAATAGTGAAAGATCAAAGTTAATCTTTTGCTACCTGCCTAGACAGTGTTCTGTATCCTTCTAAGCCTAGAAATTATCTGACAGTCACCATCATTTTGGAGAAAACTTCTGTCCAGGATATTGTAAACAAGATGAACAGACAATGAAGGAATGGCTGGTCTGAGTATGTATCTCCCTATGTATGTGTGCATTGTTCTAATCATTCACTGACCCTCAAAGACAGAAAAATCCTTACCATCTGAAGGAACGGGGATGCATCCAAAGTGATGAAGTGTCAAGCAATACGATTTGGCTCAGATCCACAAGTTTATTGAAGACCTGATGTGTTTCAAGTTAGATATGCAGAGATAAACAAGACATGGCATCTACTTTAGCACTGATATATTGCAGGGAGGCTCTCTTGACTTGTTTCCCTCTAATCACATCATGATTAGTAAACAAGAAAATCACCAAATCTACTGGGAAATTAGTAAGAGAGGTTAAGTCCTAAAGGCATGGAATCAAATTCTTGCTCTGCCACTTTCCAGATGTATTACCTTGGTAAAATTTCTTAATTTTGATGAGCCTCTTACCTAGAATGACTATTTTCTGGTCCCAGGGCAGTCCTGGTTCATACTTGTTGTCCTTGATTGTCCTGTCTCTCCCTCTCAACAGTTTCTCATTATTTATATTCATTTTTTGATCACCTTACATCTTATTTCATCTTTAAAATTTGGATCGATCATGCCAACATCAGAAGTGGTTGTAAGAATTCAATGAATGTGTGTGTGTGCACAAAAAATTGCCTAGATGTACATAAATGGAATTTTAAAAACAAGAAATCCAACAAATTAATATAAGATTACTGGAGAACGGAGATTTAATTGGTATTTTAAGATATCTCCTCCTTAGCATACGCACAAGCTTATCCCCTGATCCTGGACTTATTTATCATAGTATGAACTTACATACTGAGTGTTTTTACTAGTATCTCTGTGTGGCAGAAATACATCCCATGTCCATGTAAATACATGTCAGGTATCTAGTGACATTGATTTTATTTTTTATTTATTTTGAAGTCGTTTAAGATATAGCATCTTAATGCTATATCAAAAAATATAGCAACGTGAATGCCATTTTTTGTACAATCCAACGGGCTTTGTGATCATTTCTTTCTTTCTCCCCCACTAGAAGGTGGGTAGCTTGTAATATTCTCTCTGAATCACGTATGAGAAAGCACAGGCCTTGCTTCTTAAGCTACGGAACCCTAGAGGATTATTCTGCTAGAATAACAGCTTGTGAAAATATCTCTGCAAGATAATACGACTTAGAAAGGAAGACCCAAGATGACCCCTTAATTACCAACATTAGAACTCAAAGCTCTTGGAGACTTGGGGGTTTTTCACTTCAATACTAAATAGCTAAATAGATTAAGATTATGAAATAGCCTAAACAAAGAGTATTGATATTGTTTATGAGAAATGCAAAATAAGAACAAAATTGGTACGTGTGCCTCTAAAAAGACAGCCTTAAAATAGTCACTTAGATGAAAGTCAGAATGGACCCCTCATCTTTCTGACCTCTGTAGCAATAACTAGGTTTATGACTTACCTGCTCACCTCAGGAAGTGGTAATAACAGCCATTATTTTCTGTGGAAGCAATGCCTGTAACCATGTCATCCTCTGATAAATCATACCAATTGCATCTTATTATCTCACCAATGGTTCAATTAACTCACATCACCACTCAATTTATCAAATTAAAAAGGAAGGGTTTTGTGTGTTCTAATAATTGTTTCATTAACATAAAACTAGTTAAAAACCACGAAGCTTCAGATCTTGATTCATATTGTCTTCATGCAGTTTTCTTTTGATTTGCTCTGATGGTCCTACACTGACATGGCTCTTGTCTTCTATTAGTTGTCATGATTGTTCTTTCATTAACATACATATGGCTATTGAATGTGGCAGGATTTCACAGAAGACAAACAATATTATGGAACAAAATGGCAACCATAATTTTGAAAGTCTGGGCATGTCCTTAAGTATTCAAAAGGCTTTAAAATAAGCATTGCTATCAGTTCAGTAGGGGAGTGTGGTCTTTATGAAAGAGCCATGTTAGAATAATAGATTCAAAGATTTTTAAGTTTTGAGATCAAGGAATTTCGTAGTTAATTTGAAGTGATTCTTAAAACTTTTTGTCTCAGCAGAATAGGCAACAATTCTGTTGTTCCATTTTACATAAATATATCAAGTAGAAGAAATATTTGAGAGGTATCTGTCTAATAAAAAATACTTTTGGAAATTTTAAGTCAGATTATTAGAGAATGTCACCCATACCTCAGTCATCTCATAGCTACCTCTTCCAAGAAGAATGGTACAAATGCATATTTAAAGCAGTGTGTTGCTCATCACACATTAATAATAACTAATTTTCCCCACTATACAACAATTTACACAACTCTTTCACATTATTTTAATCTTACAACAATCACGTAAATGAAAAGTTATCATTCCCACCTTATAGATGTAGGAACTAAAGTTCAGAGGGGTTACATTGCCCATGGTGAGTTGCCCAACAATGTTAAGATGAAGGTACAGACAGTCTAGTTAAAGACAATAGCCTTGGAATCAGAAAACCAGCTTTCATGCTTATTAATTGAGAAGTCTTGGTTAATTCACTTAAAATATCTGATTGCCACATTTCTTACCTCTAAAGTAAGGATCCTGCCACTTAGCATAATGATTATGTTAAATGAAATGTGTGTGTGAAAGCACTTGGTATGTTGCGTACACAATAAATACTCTTCCTTTATTTCTCCTTGTGTCATGCCTTGTTGCCTTCCTTATTCATTCAACCCACCACCAAATGGACTTGAACATTTGGATCATGTTTCCGGTAGTGTTCACAGCTGATTCTATGCTGGTCTCTATCCTTTCATTCCTAATAGTAGATTTTCATGTTTATACCCATGGAGATAATTGAGAATGGTACTTCTGACCATCTCCACTGGGGTAACAATAAACTCAAGATTCCTCATAATGAATTAATCACCTCCTCACCCTATTGATTGTTATTTAGACTTCTTCTCATGACAGCCCTGTAATTCGGGTATTCTTGTTCTTAGTCTGAATTCATTTTATCATCATTGTCTCAGTCTTGGAGACTCAGAGCTTTCATACTATTTTCAACTCTCCTCCCTACCTCATTTCTCAAATCCTATTAAGTACAAAATCTCATCCTGACAATTTTAGCTTCGAAATGCCTCCCACATCCTTTTCTTTCCTTATGTTTCCAATTCCCCTGTGGTACAGGCCCTTTGGCTACATAGCTGGGCTACTGCAAAAACCTTCCAATTTGTTACCCCACTTCTAACTAATTTCCGTATCAACATTATCATGTTTATTTCTAAATTAACCTTCTAAAATACTACTTTAATCCTGTCATCCTTTTAAAAACCTGTGACTTCTCAATGCTTTCAAGACCTAGCCTAAACTCCTTAACATGGCACTAAAGATCTGCCCTTACTTTTGTAATTTTATTTCCTTATGTGCCCATATAAAATAGGTCTACTATAATTTCCAAGGCACATCTGATAATTGTGTAACTCTGAAATTTTATTCTCGCCATATTATGTCCACTTGGAATTACTTTGATTCTTCTTCCAGACTTTCTAAAACCAAACTCTTCCTCTCCACAACTAAGATTACATCTTAGCAAAATAATAATTGATATGTTGTTTTTCATCTTGCCCTATTTTATTTACTTTCCTTCCTTCTCTCCCCAGCTGTATACTAAAAAGTTTAAGGACTATGAGTTTCACTACTCTCAACCCCCAAATTGCATAGTACACAGAATGTGTACCACAAATGCATGATAATTAAATTGCAAAAAACCATGCGTGTAGCTAAACAGATACAGAACAGATGCTCAATATATATTTTTGACTTAATTTAAAATAAGGTACAACTTCTTTACAAAGAACCAAAAAGTGAATTTTTTTTTGCGGTATGCGGGCCTCTCACTGTTGCGGCCTCTCCCGTTGCGGAGCACAGGCTCCGAGCGGACGCGCAGGCTCAACGGCCATGGCTCACGGGCCCAGCCGCTCCGCGGCATGTGGGATCTTCCCGGACCGGGGCACAAACCCGCGTCCCCTGCATCGGCAGGCGGACTCTCAACCACTGCGCCACCAGGGAAGCCCCCCAAAAAGTGAATTTTATCTTTATAATGTAAATCTTAATTGCAAGATGCAGCGATCGGTATCAAGATCTGCTACCAGTCTCTTAATGTGCACCAGAAATTAGCCCAATGTGGAGCACTCTGTATTTAAAAAATGATATAATTGATGGTACAACTGTAGTGCAGGTATTCACAAGCAAAAGAGAATAGTCAACATAATGATCTACTCCATTGGAGAAAGACTCATAATTTTATGTCACTTAGCTCTCAGCTCTGTTTTGAGCCATTAAAAGAACACTTATTCAAGACCTGTGGTTGCCAGGGAGAGGGGGCAAAGGGAGGGAGGGATTGGGAATTTGGGATTAGCAGATGCAAATTATTATACATAGAATGGATTAACAACAAGGTCCTACTGGATAGCACTGGGAACTATATTCAATATCCTGTGATAAACCATAATAGAAAAGAATCTGAAAAAGAATGTATACATATGTATAGCTGAATCACTTTGCTGTACAGCAGAAATTAACACAACATTGTAAATCAACTATACTTCAATAAAATGAATTTTGAAAAAAGAACCCTTGTTTATTGTGACCAAAGTGTTGATAATGCAAGAGAAGACTTACCAGTTGAATCCCAATGCTTCCATGTGCAATGACTTGCTCCTTCCAGGGTCACTGCCAAATCAAATCCTTGGTGGGAATATTTCCAGTAGCTCTATAAAGATAATTTTAAAAATAATTTTAAAGCCTGCATGTTTGAAAGTATTTTGACAAGTTTCTAAGGCTGTGCTGTTAGTCTGAATGTACCATTTCCTTCACATCTCTCAAATGGGAAATCACCAGAGATCTAACCAGTGATTTAGTGTTCATCCATGCTGGAGAGACGCTTCAATGGTTCATTAATGAAGGCAGATTCCCACTCCTGTTGCCTTTGATTCTGGTTTTAATATAAGCTTCCTATCTGTGTGACTGTCACGGGCATAACACAGCACAGAGACAGCAGCTGAGAAACCAGAAAGTTATTTTTCAATCACATATAGGCAGCCTCATTCATTATACCAAAAAAATAAATTACTACTACTAATAAAAAATGTAACCTTTTCATATCACCCAAGTGACTCTTGAGTGTATTGTTTCTAAGTGGTTGTCAGTGTATGAAGCTCTCTCCTGTTGCATATGAAATTAAAAGTTATTTTGTCCTGAGATCCTTTTTTAGAAATTTACATTAATTCTGTATTATTCTTCTCCATTCTGTATTATTCTTTTTCCAGCTAACAATTATTTTGCATGACCAATAGAGAATTGCAGCACCTTTGGCTGTGTAGATACTGAATGACTCGTGATACTGGAAAAGTAACAAGGAAACAAAGTAAGACAAGCAAAGTAAGGATAACTGGATTTTATATATCAAAATCTCTTGATGATAAGGAGACTTCTTTGCTATTTTTCTTAAAGAAGCAGTGCTTCAATCATTGCATAAACCAAACACAAATGAAAAAGAACAGGGTCAAAGGATGCTTTAAAAATCCATTTGCTGGACTTCCCTGGTGGCTCAGTGGTTAAGAATCTGCCTGCCAATGCAGGGGACACGGGTTCGAGCCCTGGTCGGGAAAGATCCCACCTGCCGCGGAGCAACTAAGCCCGTGTGCCACAACTACTGAGCCTGCGCTCTAGAGCCCGCGACCTACAACTACTAAGCCCACATGCCACAACTACTGAAGCTAGGCCTACAGCCCGAACTCCGCAACAAGGGAAGCCACCGCAATGAAAAGCCAGCGCCCCGCAACGAAGAGTTGCCCCCGCTCGCCGCAACTAGAGAAAACCCCCGCACAGCCAAAAATAAATAAATAAAAATTCATTTGCTTCTTCTCAATGGCAAAGTACTACCTGGAGTTTTTTTTTTTTTTTTTTTTTCAACAGAAGAGATGAAAATGTCTCTTTTTAAGTAGCTCAGTGAGACAGGGAAGCAGAGAAGTTAGGAATGAGCTTAAAAGCACTGATACAATCTGAGTATCCCAGGCCTAATTCTGATAGAGAAGGGTTCCCATTTGACCCAATACCCAGGAGACTTGCATTAAATATCTGGGCTTAGATGGTTCACACCAAAGCAAATGGGCAGCAGAAGATGGAGTGCATGATGCTACCTCACATTTCAGCAGTAACTGGATAAAAAGAGAAGGACACAAAAGGAACCATGGTGTCCTAGATTAGATCCTGGAACAAAGAGTATTAGTGGAAAAGCTAGTGAAATCCGAATAATGTTTGTAGCTTAGTTAATAGTATTTTCCCAAAGTTAGTGTCTAAGTTTTGAGAAATATATCATGTTAAGTGATGTGTTAACATGAAATAAAACTAGATGAAGCATTGACAGGAACTCTTGTGCTGTCTCTGCAACATCTCTCTAAATCTAAAATTATTCCAACATAAAAAAGTAACAAAAAGAGAGATGAGAGAGATAGCAAGAATGGTAGTTCTTGATTCCTCTTCAGCTGTTGGCTCATTGTTATAGAAGAAATATAAAATCTAAAATAAGATTATCACTCAATAACATATCCCATCAACAGACACAGAAATTATAATACCACTAATTTCCATAATTGCCAAAGTGAAAGACAACTGACTATTGTTAGGCTGGGTTCACATAACCACTCATGTCCAAGTTTCATTTTCTTCCCTCAGCTTTGTATGTATAGAGTTTAACACATCATTCCACAGTTGTCCAGAAAACATAAGCTCTATGTTCTAGATCCCAATTAATTAAAATAATTGAGACCCCACAGCGTACACCAGCCATTATTCAGAACAAGCATAAGGTTCGGTGACTTTATTTACAAATAAGGGAAAATTAAAATTGATCCTATACACAGCCATTAAATAGAGGTATAATGTCTATCGTGTTCAAATTCAACTAAGAAAGGAATAAAATTTACACATTGCAGACGGAAATCCCTTTCATATGATCTGAGTTTCTCAACTGCTCTATGCTTCATTTCCTTCATCCAAAAATCCCCCAAGTCAGAGCTGGTAATAAAAACATCTGGGTTCTAGGTTTGCTGAAAAGATTAAATGAGGTAATGGAGGCCCATTCCTGATAGTAAGCATTCAGTAACATTTTATAAGAGTTTCTTCATCACTAGGAATCCCAGGGCTGTTGACGCAAAAGCTATTGGTGAAAACAGAGAGTCATAGATGGGAATGGGTCTAAACTTCAGGCCCTAAAGCACTCTGTGTGCCTTCTAAATAGCATAAAACTGCTGTTAAATGAAACTGGCTACAGGTAGCAAGCCAATATAAGTGGGTGGATGTGAGATGAGGCCAAATTAGAGCTGAACAAAATTCAGCCTGCATTCCCAATGCTGAATTCTTACATAGAATTCCATAGTGTTTGTTTCAGTCTTGAGGTACTCTGTCAAGCTAATGGATGCTGACAGAGCAATGCAAAAAGTGCCAGTGTAAATCCGAGCTGTTAACTGAAGAGATAATGTCTCCTTTCTGTTGCTTCGGTTGGGACAATTTGAAACAGAATTTCGAGTTTGTAGACAATACATTCTCTCAAAATAAGAGATGTTCTCAGTATCTTCCTTGGGAACTCCAACAACAGGTGTTTGGCTTCTTGGATGGATGGATGCGGTCTTGGACGTCACCTCTTCCAAATTTGAGCCTTCAGGGGCCTCTCTTACCCTCATGGGCAGCACCACAGTGTTTAACACGGCTAACTGGAAGCCACGACGATGTCCCTCTCTAAAGTGTCACTTCCTTTTTGGAAGGTAAAAGCAGTGCGGCCATGGTTAGCTCAGCACCCGTGGGCGGGTTAGAAGCCATACTGGGACTCCTTTCCCATCCCGTTTTTGTTCTGAGATCACAGCCTTAACACGTTATCTGCTTAATCAATTCTGCCATCTAGTGGGCACTTCCCATGCTACCGCCTTTCCTTCGGGGCTTTCCCTGTCCGATTGAGGGGCAGTTGGTAGTAGGTGGGGAAGGGAAACCGTAACCCTCCCATAAGAAAATAATCATTGGATAAAAGCAGGGAGAGGTTCCTGGGGCCTTACTTCCAGAAAACCAAGCAAGTAGGAGTCCTGCAGAGCTGTGTGGCTTAAGATCAGCAGACTGCAGCAGGCTCGGAGACCACCTGTTAAGCGAAAATCCCAAAATCTTCAAAGACCTTCCAATGCCAAAAACCTGTGATGAAAATCCTCCTGCGTTTCAACCATCTTTGAAGGCAGCCCCTGGTTAGCCCTGCCCCCTCCTTTCACCGAGAGCTGAGTGTGCCCCCCTCTGGGCTCCATGCAGATATTTTTGAAGAAAAAGAAAGGTTATTTGTTTTTCTACAGACATACAGGGAAGATCTATGGCTACCTCTAACTCCACACTCTTTGCTTTCTAACGTACTGTCTGAAAACCCTGATATTAATGAAGTGTCATATTTTAATCATCAAATTAAGACAATGTACTAATAAAAATATCATTTCATAATTGAGCCTGCCATACCCTTTATATTGCCGTTAGAGACCAGGTATAGAGATCTTTGGGATATACTATCAAGCTGGGAAAATAATGATTTCCATGATTACAGAAGTATTTCCAGAATATTGATTAAAAAAGCAAGCAATGAAAGGGGGAGGGGGGGATAGGGAGGATGGGAGGGACAGGAAAAAAAAAAAGCAAGTGATGGAAGGCTTATTCAAGAATAAAAATAGAATTTCAGGAAAAACCAAAATATTAGAAGTGTTCACAGCATTTCAAATAAACATAGATTCATCAGGAATTTTTTACATTTGTGTTACCATTAACCTGAGAGCAACTTGAAAGATTTCCCCAAGAATCAGTATGGTGAATGCTGCAAAATAGAAAACTTCACGATCTTTTTCTGTTATAAAATAAATACCAGTTTATTTATAACCCTGGGGGTAAGAGAGGCCCCTGAAGGCTCTAATTTGGAAGAGGTGACATCCAAGACCGCATCCATCCATCCAAGAAGCCAAACACCTGATTTAAATATTGTTGAGGTACACATATTTTGTATTAAACTTTTGATTGTGTTTTGTTGAGGTGCTTCTTGTTTTGTGTTTCTGCTGACTTTCCCTTATGGTTACCATTTCCTTATGTAGTTTATAATTTTTATTGTGAGCTCATCTTCAGTTAGTATTTTATTACTGCTGCCGTAGTTTTTTTGTTTTTCCTTTGGAGGTCTTGTACACTCTGCATTATGGAAGAATCCCTGTGTTTGTTCACACAGAATGCCCCAGAGATTTTGTTAGTCTAGGACTAGATCTTCCACTAACTTCTCTACTTGGGAATTGTACACAACATGGATGTATAAGTTTGGACTCTGTACTTGAGGGTTTTATTTCTCATGGGACATTTATATCTTCTTTCAGAGATAAGCATTCTTGACTCTTCCCAGGCTCTTCTTTAAGAAAGAGGCAGCTCTCCCAGGCTGCTGGTTTTACCTTCCATGCTTCTATATTTGATTTCATGGATCTATATTTGCTTGTCAGTGTCCCAAGGACCAGAGTCTTCATTTATATGCTTACACTTGCCTATGGTTACTCTCCTTAACTCTGCAGCTAGGACTTTTCTTGTCTTTCTTTCTAACCCATTTTTGTATTTTTACTAAAACAATACTGGTATATTTTATGCAGCATTAAGTGAGTTTTCGTTAAGGGGAAGTAGTTCATATTAGGTCAGTCTACCACATTGCTGGAACTCAATTCTTTCCCTGTCTATATGTTGTTTCATATAGTTGAAGTGGTCTCTTTGTCCTTACACCAAATTACTTCTTGAATTAGAGGAAAAAAAATAAGTCATGTCATTCAACCCCTTCCAAGCTTCCAGGGTCAGAATCTAAGTCCTGCTCCATCTGTCTTTCTACTTAGACATATCCAGTGCTGCCATCTGTTTCTAACATGTTTTATATTATGGTGTTGTGACCAATGCTTTTTGACCTTTATTAAGAACCACTAGGGTGTGAGAGTACCAAAATGTATAAATAATGAACTCAATATTCTTCTAAAGCAAGTCGTTCACCACACAATCATACGGAATTACATTAAAATCCATGAACTCAATTTTTTTAGAGCTGGAAAGTATCTTAAAAACCATCTCACTGTAACCAACTTTTATAAATGAGAAAACCAAGGCCCTGAGAGTTCAAGAACAATTTCCTAAATTCTTTGCAATACCTCTACCAAAATAGCAACATTCTAATGTCAAAATAAGTATCTCTTTAATTAAACTTATTAATCTCTCCATTAAATTTATTAACAATAAATCTTAAAGCTATTATCTGGGCATGTGGATAGTTGTCTATGCAATGTATAACATTTTTGTTTTGATTTTCTAACGTTTTAGAGTTCGCTTACGTTGTACTTGGTTCAAACGATTTCATCATTTTTTTAAAAATTTCAACGTGATTCATGGAAACAACTAAATGCCAACTAACAGTCTTTATAAACCAATACAAGCCATTTTGCAGGTACATTTGTAAATGTTTTATTAACATTTTACTATATTAGTAAATCCTCAGACTATATGGATCACATAAACTTTTCTTCTCTCATTTTATTTTTGGTTTTACTTTTGTGTAATCTGTGTTTCTTTTTATTTTTTGTTGGTTCTGAGGTGGATTTTACAGGAAGATGGAATCCTATGAAGATGGTGTAACAGGTAAAGTACACTTTGCTACCTTGCTAAGGCAGTTCCTTTCACACCCACTGCCCTGACTTGAAGAGTTCCTGAATCTCAGTGAGAAACTTTTCTGTTCACAAGGATTTCAGTATAACATTTTATCTTTTCCCCAAGTGACTCAATTCCTTTTTCCTGAGAACTTGGAGATAATTTGTTAAAAACTTTTCATGGCCAACTTTTTCTCTGAACAAAAGTAATAACTCCATACACATTTCCCTAATATGTCAGTTATACAAAGGGAATATTAGCAACAAGGTTTAAATAGATTGATTCTTAATTCTTAGTATCTGAAAAGAATACATAAACAATGATTTTCCCAAGGGCCGATGCTAATGCTGGGCTAGAATGACAGTCTAAAATTCATTTGGTATTTAGATTAGGGCAGATATTAGCTTCTCCCCCAAACACATAACCCCCTGGCAGGCATTTTAAATTTACACTCATTCAAGAGATGATATTGAGGATGTGGTATTTTTTTCAAAAACTGGCACAAACATTAGATAACTAATGTGTGAAAAGGCACATTGATATTAAAATGCTACAGGAGGCCTGGCTCTCCGAGGTTTGGTTTTAGAAAGTAGTACATGCCAGATGTTTCAGGGAAAAGCATAAAATCTACATTATGTGCCTAATTGTACTGTATTACGTCACAGAGATGGGGATTTTTTTTTTTTCCCCTGACCACAGCTGGTGATAACAATATGCCCTGGAGCATGAAAGAATCGCGCACCCTGAATATAAGGCAGCTCCTTACTGTGTTTTTTTCTGAAAGGGTGGGGAAAATTTTTAGCTTCAAACATCTCTATGTACAGCAACGATAGCACTCTCTATTTAACAGTCTATGAGTGTGGGCTAAAATACTAACCAGACTAGCCAGTACTATGAGGAATGAACTGAAGAAGGAAGACCGTGGCAGTAAAGTATATACTATTGCAGATCTGGGTACTGGACAAACTATGTTTATAAGAGGGTACCACTGGGATTCCAAAAAGCCCCTGGTATTAATGAGGAGCTTGCCTTGTTAAAACATGTCACGGAATTGAGCTGGTCCCAATAGGCTACTTTTCTCTCATTATGTCAGGAGCTGGCCATACAAAGGAAGGAGTAGAGGAGTGAAAAGTGTTACAATGGAGTAGTCACGTTGTGCCTTTCAAAACGGATGTCCACCATTGCCCGAGTAAAACAGGAGTAGAGCCTTCCAGCCTTGCTTCCTGCTACATCCTTACCTAGAAATACAGTATTTCTATATCAGCAAAGAATACGCTCTAGACATGGTGTTTGTTGCACATTATACAAAATAATTTTTGGATGTAAAAATGTTTCTGTCACTCCCTCAATTTTTTTCTTCCTGTTAACACATAATGCAGGCCATCTACAAGGGATGTCAAACTTTTAGAGTAAGTCACATACCATATACTACAGTCCAATTTTGTATAGGCTAACACCTATCTCCAAAAAAGAATTGGATTATTTTTAAAACAGATTTATTAAACTTAAGTTTTTTCTTTAAAAAATTTCTCTCTTATATGCTAAATTATTAGTATACAAAATTATACTCAGGTAAATACCCAACTCTTAGGAACTCAAAATTTTTGATCCCAACACACTTAATGATAGATGGAATATGAGTTGCTTTTTATTTTGAAGTTAGAATGTCTCAGAGAAATTACATGACTTTCCTTTCCTTTATTTTTCAATATAAAAATTTTGTCCAAAAAAATTTACCAAACTTTGCAATATTTGCATGACATGGTCATGGAGCCAGCATGGCAGACAGAGGTCCTGTTTGCCTTCCTGGAATATATATTTTCCCTGTCATCAGCTTTCATGTTCCTATTGCTCTTTCTCAGTCTTTTTACTTTCCCTGAGTTCTGTCTCATTCTCTTGTATCAGAATCTCCAATCTGCATTTCATTTTTTTTAAACTTAAAAACTTACTGTCAATGCAGTGCAGATGAATATGTGAACTGTGCTGTAAACTTTCAATGGAAATAATAGTTTTGTGTCATACTGCCATCTAATGGTGTCCATGATGCTGGACTTCTTCCATAATTAATTGTACATATTTTTAAATTAATTAATTTTTAAAATTTGGCTACGTTGGGTCTTCATTGTTGATTGCGGGCTTTCTCTAGTTGTGGTAAGCAGGGGCTACTCTTCCTTGTGGTGTGCGGGCTTCTCATTGCAGTGACTTCTCTTGTTGTGGAGCACGGGCTCTAGGCACGCTGGCTTCAGTAGCTGTGGCACGCGGGCTCCGTAGCTGTGACTCATGGGCTCTAGAGCACAGGCTCAGTAGTTGTGGCGCATGGGCTTAGTTGCTCCTCAGCTTGTGGGATCTTCCCAGACCAGGGCTTGAACCCATGTCCCCTGCCTTGACAGGTGGATTCTTAACCGCTGCGCCACCAGGGAAGTCCCAATTGCACATATTTAATAGGAGAACAAGTTATTAATTAAAACACAATTCCCAGATTTGAAGAATTTTTAGAAAAAATGTTGTTGTTTTTTTTTGTTTTTTTTTTTTTGTTTTTTGCTGTACGCGGGCCTCTCACTGTTGTGGCCTCTCCCGTTGCGGAGCACAGGCTCCGGATGCGCAGGCCCAGCGGCCATGGCTCACGGGCCCAGCCGCTCCGCGGCATGTGGGATCTTCCCGGACCGGGGCACGAACCCGTGTCCCCCGCATCAGCAGGCGGACTCTCAACCACTGCGCCACCAGGGAAGCCCGAAAAAATGTTTTATATAATGAAAAGAATGAACACATTTAAAACCAGTTTTCATGTTTTAAGTTGTTTGCATATTAAAATAGTGGATACTTTAGAGCTGATTTTAATATCAAACAGATTAATCCAGGATATTTACTTCTGTAGGCTTGTACTCTGATCATTTCTCTCTGAGCTATAGCCAAAGACTTTCAATAATTATCAACCTCCCTATTATTTGATAATTCACAAGTAGCATATGGATTTATTTCTTCATTTGTGTGCATTTCCTGAGATTTTACTTTGGGGCTGGCAAGACCCATAGGTATTTCCTCTTAAAAAACAAGCATGTATTTCCTTCAGTGGTTCTATCATACTCATAGGAAGTAGTCATCTTTATGGAGGGAGAACGGAAAAGCAATCTGACCAGCTCTATTTCTAGTTTCTTCCAGTTCTGTAGCTGCTTCAAGCACTCTGTATTACCTTGGCTGAGGAATTTACTTCCTGAACTTCAGTTATCTTACCTCCTAGTTGAAAGGGTAGTTTATTTCTAAGTTGCCACATAGCTTTAAAAGAATGTCATTTTCATGTCATATCCATCTAGGATACGTGTAGGATCATAATGTAATTCGACATCATGGGCAAAAAGTCTTTACAGTCATAGCTCTGTGCCTGAAACCATTTGATACAGCTAGAGGTAGAAAATAATGATTATTCATCAGGTAAATAAATTCTAGCTACTTATTAAGAACACTCTTATCCCCATGTTGCTAATCTGGTTTATCATATTATCTGAAAAATAAGTGATTGCAAGATGATATTTTTAACCACGAAGTAAGAGAATGTACACAGAATAAACATGAGCCTATTATGAGTAAAATAATATTCAAGATAATATATTTTATCTATGTATGTGTATGCTGTGTTTATATAGTATGCATGGAGAAACAAAGAAGCATGTGAATTATTCTGACATAGTATATTTTAGGTGTAGTAGAGCTTTGCTCTAAGTCACTATCAATGTAAAATAGCGGGGAGAAGAATAAAATAGTATATAGTTAAAAACAAGAATACAATAATAACAGACTAAAATCAGGATTACAGAAGCTCATTAAATCAGACGGAGACAGGTAGCTACCTAATGCACAAAGAATAGCAGAGCTTGGAACAACACTGACAAAATTCTCTTCAATTTTACTCAAACTCCTAATTTAGAGGCTTCCATTAAAACATGAATTTAATACTTCTGGATCCATCTCACGAGGTTCACGATTTCAGAAATCTTAAATGTGTAAAATTGTCTCTTAAAGCAATTTAATGTTTTCAATTAATCACTGTACTTACTAAGACGGAGAATTCAGGAGGTTTTAATTTTTTTTAAAAGCCTAGTGACTGTAGAGATGGTAGAAAACAGCTGGGAAAGTTTGTGTTCAAGATTAGAAATAAGTTTACATACTCTCATGCTTTCTCTTCTTTCCCTTCCCTTCCCTTCCCTTCCCTTCCCTTCCCTTCTCTTCTTTTCCATTTTTTCCTTTACTTTTTGATAATTTTCACTTATGTTAAGCAGGTCTTAAGGAAAACATGAAGTGAGAAAGGGCCATTCATTTGGTCTTCTCTGCCAAGAGGTGGTCAAGAATCAGCTGGGGAAAAAAAATAATCCATCATTCCACAGTCTTGTATACATGATAAACTCTCAAGGATTTATAGTGAAATAAAAATATTTACTGTCTGGATGCGTTTCCCAGAAACAGAGAAACAACATCTAACTCAGAGTGCTAGGAGTGTTATCTGATACTACAGACAGAAAAGCAATATGTTTCACAAACACACAAGTAATAAAATCCTTGAGTAAGTTCTGAAGGGAGAACGAAGAGCCAGAGGAAAGTGGCAAAGGGCTACAAATCATTAAGAAGATTTAGGTTATAAACCGGAGCCCAGTCTGCACGCCCAAAGAATAAAGAGTCCCAGAATGGGAAAATTAAAGTATCTCAAAAGTTGTCAGTCATCAAAAGCACGATTTTGAGTTCTTTGGGTGTTTGTGTGTCCTATTGTGCTTTTCTGACCTAGATTAGTCTAGTTACTCAGAACACAGCAGTATAGCTTTGCAGTAACGTTGCCCCATGGCTTAATTTCCCAATTAAACTTAAACAAATTTCTCAAACGCTCATAAAACCCTTGGTGGCAAGATCAGTGCACCTGAATATTTAATTATTTGAATGTCAGTCTGAGACATAGATAATTGGCAGCTAATAGAAGATGCCTAAGACCCGAAAACAAAAGATTCTTCTATGGTTGATCAGGGAATCAGTGAATAAATTTACCAAAATAGAGATACTTTTTTTCATTGTCTTTATCCTAAAGAAGTGGAAAGATACCAGAAAACTGAAAAGATATAAAAAATAATTAAGATAGAAGAAAAAAAGATCATTGAATTGTAAATTTTTTCTAGAGGCTGAACTTTGTCTGCAGATAGATGATAGAACTAGTAACATTAAGAGACCATCTATGTATATCTCCAGACTAAGTGATTGTCTATCAGAAAATATCAGGCTTAGCCTGGCTGAAAATATGCTTCCTTCTTTCGCTATAATATTTCAACATAAGTAAATATGAAGCTCAGAAAAATAAATATATGTATCAGACAACATTTACAAAATAAAATTAATCTACCGACCCTCATAAATCAACTTAATTATATACCTAGTGAAATGGCTTGAGCCTTGGCTGGAAGATGATAAACCAGAGGTGGTGGTAAGAGAGTTATTGAGCTCAGGAGGGGTCCCAGTGGGAAGCCCAGGGAATTAGTGCTGGGCTCAGTCTTACTTTACATCTTAATTACTGATTTCAAAGAAAGGCTAAACTGTACATTAACTAATTTGCAGCTGGTACTGAACTGGCAAACACTGGGAATTGCAGATTAAAAATCCAAAGGGATTTTAAGGAGTTAGAAATAGGAATCAGTAACATCCAACCCTTTAAGTAATAATAACAATGATGTTGATGGTGATAAAACAAAAACTCTGGATAAATTCTTTCGTGGAGACATCATGAAGAGAGATGTGAAAGAAAATATTCCTCTTCAAGACATTGAGTCAGGAAACCTAATGTGCAGAAGCACTGAGAGAGCAAACACTGAAACAGATGCAGCTGAAAGGACAGGAATACAGGATTAGAAAAATACCACAAGTGTACTTCCTTGATCAAAAATCAGCCTGGCCAGCTCCCCTTCACAAGGCTGAGAAATATGATCACTAGCACATCACCACTATGTGTTCATAGCCTTCCTACCACTTGGCTCCTCAAGTAGCAGCCTCTAATTCTTACCCTTTATATTGATTTTCCTCTTGGAACTAAGAGATTCTTTAATTTGAGATTCTAAAACATGTGATGTCCGTGAGAAACAGAAGACATTATGATTGGCATCCCTGTTTGCCTTTCATCTTTTTCAACCTCCAATGGCAGCAGGCTGAGGTGGGGTAAGATAAAATACAAAAAGAATATACCCATAGCATCTGAGAGAACAAGATGAATGGGAAAAGCTGTTATCAATGAAAAAATTTTCAAAAATTATCTGAAAGCCAGAAAGGATGGAAATGAATTTTGAAATTAAACAATGGGTAGGGCTTCCCTGGTGGCGCAGTGGTTGAGAGTCCTGGGAGCTTGACCACCCCCACCCTGAAGGATGGGAATAAGCACTGTAATCCCATCATTTACCTTCTTCACCAGTTTTTCTCCACCTTTCCTTCCTGATCATCCTTCGTTCTTCTCCCTGACAAATATTTCCTGATACTCTACCATGTGAAAGGCTAATTTGCCAACTGGTCATGGACTATTTGTAAGTCTCTTCTATTGCTACTGAGCTTTTCAAGTTTCTTGATTGGTCTCTGTAGCCTGAATATAAGCTCTATGAGGATAAAGGAACGCCTTTCATACTTCTTTATATATCTCACAATGCTTAGGACTGTGTTTTCAACAAACTAGACTCTTGATGAATATTTTTGGTTAACTGGGTCAGTGTATGATTACTTGCTTTTATAACTTTTTAAATAGAATGATAACATTTAACTTAATTTAATTAACCTTAAATCAGTGTGAAATCTGGATTTTATGAGACAGTGTAGCACACACATAAAAATTGAAAGAATTTGGAGACTGAATTGATTCCTAGTTCTATCGCTTCCTAGCCATGTGACCTGGGATCAGTTACTTAATCTACCTTTGCCACAGTTTTGTCATAGATAAATGTGGCTAATAAAATATCTAAATACTTCCTAGTGCTGTTGTAAGGATCAAGTGAGACATATAGTGTTCAGGATTGAGCCTAATATGCTGCAAGTGTTCTATAAACTTCAGATACTTTGTTATTTTCAGGACAAAAGAACCTCAAAATCTCCATTGCTTAACTCCTAACAGGTTTGTTTTACTCACACAAAGTCCACTGTACGTCAATGGGAGGAGGAGGTACACAGGGGGACTCTGCTCCACAGAGGCACTCAGGTACCTAGGCCAATGGACTTTACCTGAGATGTGTTCAGTGAGCTCAGCAGTGGAGGAGACAGCTGGGGTGGAGGGGTGGATCTTTTACTTGTGGACCAGTAAGTGACACACATCATTCACGGCTGCCCAACTGCAAGAACAGCAAGGGGCTGGAAAGTGTGTGGGAGCACATTAAATGATTAGTGGACCTCCTGTGTCAGCCACAGATAATATGGATCTATGGAGAGAAAATGACAGAAAGCAGAGGTACAACCTAAAAACCCCCCAAATCATAAGGTTATTCTGAATCAGATTTCAGAAATATAAATTTTTGAAGCTAAGCTACTGAATTAAATGCTTTAATGTAAGATTTATTGTTGGTCTGATCTGGAAATTAGTATCTCCAACAAATTTGATTGATACTACTCATGTTTTTAAATAATGTTTCAAACTTATTCAGAAATCGGAGCTGGAAGGGATCTTGTTTTTAAAACAAAAAGTTGATCTTCAGGAACAAGCCAAGGGTGTCCACTCTCACCACTATTATTCAACATAGCTTTGGAAGTCCTAGCCAAGGCAATCAGAGAAGAAAAAGAAAGAAAAGGAATCCAAACTGGAAAAGAAGAAGTAAAACTGTCAGTGTTTGTAGATGATATGATACTATATATAGAAAATCCTAAAGATGCCACCAGAAAACTACTAGAGCTAATCAATGAATTTAGTAAACTTGCAGGATACAAAACTACACAGAAATCTCTTGCATTCCTATACACTAACAATGAAAGATCAGGAAAAGAAATTAAGGAAACACTCCCATTTACCATTGCAACAAAAAGAATAAAATATCTAGGAATAAACCTACCTAAGGAGGCAAAAGACCAGTATGCGGAAAACTATAAGACACTGATGAAAGAAATCAAAGATAACACAAACAGATGGAGAGATATACCATGTTCTTGAACTGGAAGAATCGATATTGTGAAAATGACTATACTACCCAAAGCAATCTATGTATTCAATACAAACCCTATCAAATTACTAATGTCATTTTTCACAGAATTAGAACAAAAAATTTTACAATTTGTATAGAAACACTAAAGACCCTGAATAGCCAAAGTGATCTTGAGAAAGAAAAACAGAGCTGGAGGAATCAGACTTAAACTCAAAATAGATTAAAGACCTAAATGTAAGGCCAGCCACTATAAAACTCTTAGAGAAAAACATAGGCAGAACACTTTTTGACATAAATTGCAGCAAGATCCTTTTTGATACACCTCATAGAGTAATGACAATAAAAACAAAAATAAACAAATGGGACCTAATTAAACTTAAAAACTTTTGCACAACAAAGGAAAACATAAACAAGACAAAAAGACAGCCCTCAGAATGGGAGAAAATATTTGCAAATGAATCAATGGACAAAGGATTAATCTCCAAAATATACAAACAGCTCATGCAGCTCAATATCAAAAAAAAAACCAACCAATCAAAAAATGGGTGGAATACCTAAATAGACATTTCTCCAAAGAAGACATACAGATGGCCAGCAAACACAGGAAAAGATGCTCAACATCTCTAATTATTAGAGAAATGCAAATGGAAACTACAATGAGATATCACCTCACACTGGTCAGAATGGCCATCATCACAAAAATGTACAAACAATAAATGCTGGAAAGGGTGTGGAGAAAAGGGAACACTCTTACACTGTTGGTGGGAATGTAAATTGATACCGCCACTATGGAGAACAGTATGGAGGTTCCTTAAAAAACTAAAAATAGAACTACCATATGATCCAGAAAACCCACTCCTGGGCATATACAGGAGAAAACCGTAATTCAGAAAGCTACATGCACCCCAATGTTCATTGCAGCACTATTTACAATAGCTAGGGCATGGAAGCAACCTAAATGTCCATCAACAGATGAATGTATAAAGAGGATGTGGTCCATACAATGGAATATTACTCAGCCATAAAAACGGATGAAATTGGGTCATTTGTAGTGACATGGATGAATCTAGAGTCTGTCATACAGAGTAAAGTAAGTCAGAAAGAGAAAAACAAATTTCATATATTAACACATATATGTGGAAAAATGGTAAGGATGATCTCATTTGCAAAGCAGAAATAGAGACACAGATGTAGAGAACAAACGTATGGATACCAAGGTGGGAAGGGGGGGTGGGATGAACTGAGAGATTGGCATTGACATATATATACTACGATGTATAAGATAGATAACTAATGAGAACCTACTGTATAGCACAGGGAACTCTACTTGGTGCTCTGAGGTGACCTAAATGGGAAAGAAATCCAAAAAAGAGGGGATATACATATACATATGGCTGATTCACTTTGCTGTCCAGCAGAAACTAACACAACATTGTAAAGCAACTATACTCCAATAAACATTAATTTAAAAAAAGAAGTCTGGGCTTCCCTGGTGGCGCAGTGGTTGAGAGTCCGCCTGCCGCTGCAGGGGACACGGGTTCGTGCCCCAGTCTGGGAAGATCCCACATGCCGTGGAGCGGCTGGGCCCGTGAGCCATGACCGCTGAACCTGCGTGTCCAGAGCCTGTGCTCCGCAACGGGAGAGGCCACAAAAGTGAGAGGCCCGCGTACCGCAAAAAAAAAAAAAAGGTCTAAGATAGTCATCAAGCTTTTTAAAGTTTCAGAAGGAAATTCCACTAACAGCTGAGTCATCCAGGAGTCCAGATTCAGTCTCCAGCCCGGCTCAGGACCTTTCTACACACTAGACAATCATTATTGGCTTGTTGAAGTCCTAACCACCAGTACCTTAGACTGTGGCCATATTTGGAAATAAGGCCTTTAAAGTGTTAATTAAGGTTAAATAAAGTCTTCGGGATGGGGTTCTAATCCAATAGGACTGATGTCCTTATAAGAAGAGGAAGATACACCAGGGATGCACACACACAGAGGAAAGAACTTGCAAGGACACAGCAAGGAGGCAGCCGCCTGTAAGCCAAGGAGAGAAACCTCAGGAGAAGCCAAACCTGCTAACACCTTGATCTTAGGCTTCTAGCCTCCAGAACTGTGAGAGATAATTTTTTATTGTTTAAAAAAAAAAAGTCTGAATTCAAATATCTTTTTCTCCTATATAGAAATGAAACCTAATGCACATATTAATTTTGCCCTGACTGAATTTGTATGCCTATGAAATCAAATAACAATAAAAGATAATTAAAAACTTAAAAAATTAAATAAATAAAAAGTTGATTTAACATTTAGCCATTATATTCAGGGTATATATGCTGAAGTTTTCCATATTAAAGCTGCACTTCTTATTTGCTGCCAGCAAGGGGAGTTGTAAGAACTTTTAAGCTTCTCCACTATGATGCTAAAATGAGAATCTAAAAGGGAATGGAAAAAAGGTTACAGATTTAAATGAATCACTTCCCTAAATCATCAGGGTTCCCTGCAGAGGGACAGAAATACCTTGTAATGCTTCTGAATATTGCATCCGATAGAGTAGCAAAGGGCACTTTTCTTTTTTTAAACCTTTGTTGTGTAAAGATGCTCCTAAAATTTTTCTCTAGTTTTGTTTTGTTTTTCCTAAATAAAATTAATGACTGTGGACCCACTCACTTTTTTTTTGCACAGCCTCCTGTATATTTCTGAGCCAGAAATACCAAAATACCTTACCTTTATATGAACCTGTAAATCCTGATTTCAGGAGCGGAGGTGGAGCCCTCCCCTCTTGTATTCTTCAGACTTCCTTCCCCTTTCCCAGCACTGACTTCTGATGTCCTCTAAGTGATTGCACAACTGCTGTCCAGCTGATTATTCATCAAAGCCCATTCTCTGTGAGTAAGAGGTGAACACATTATCCTACATGGCGAACTTCCTGTCTCTTAATTCAGGAATTTAATGGAAGGGATTTGTCTCTCTGGCTCCAGAGAAAAGGTATCTGAATTGTATGTACATTTCACTTTTTCTTGTTAAACTTGAAAGTGTGAGTGATATGAAGAAAGATCAAACTGGAGTAGAGAAAGGAGATATTAATAAAATCTGCATCTAAGTTAAGAATTATTCTATTGTGCTTTTCTTTTCACTTTTCTATCTTACTTTTTTTCTGTTTGTCATTTTGTGCAATTAATTCAAATAATTCAGATCAGAAAACCAACCTTTTTTTTTTTATATGACATAGCACTTACTTAACTCTTTTGTCAATTTTAACCAAATACTTTCCTAAACCTCCTATCTCATTTGGTCTCTATAGCCACAAGCTATATACCTAATCTAGAACTTGACATACTGTCCATGTTTTCATGTGAAACAAAGTTAAAGTCCTCAGTGGACTACGGGATTGTCTAATTTGTTGCATAACTATATAGGGAAATGTCTTTATGCTAGAATTACAAAAAGTTATGCTCCATTATTCAGAATTTAAAACTGTATTTTCAAAAAAGCTCAACTGACTAAATAACTCTATATTCTACCTTACAGAGATTTGGTGAAAATATTATCAAAATAATTCTACTTGCTAACATGTCTACTCAGAAGTTATCATTTTTAATTGGAATTTGCCACAACTTCTCTACTATATTTTAAAAGGATTACTTTTTTTTCTTAATTTTTTTTTTTTTTTTTGGCCACACCACACAGCTTACAGGATCTTAGTTCCCTGACCAGGGATAGAACTCAGGCCCCAGCAGTGAAAGCACCAAGTGCTAACCACTGGACCATCATGGAATTCCCTTAAAAGGATTACTTTAAATACTTTCTGCTAGGAATGAAGTCTTAAGACAGGCATATCAGCTTTTAAAAAAAGAGTACCTTATGGCACAGTGGTTAAGAATCCGCCTGCCAATGCAGGGGGTACGGCTTTGAGCCGTGGTCCAGGAAGATCCCACATGCTGCAGAGCAACTAAGTCCGTGCACCACAACTACTGAGCCCATGTGCCACAACTCCTGAAGCCCGTGTGCCTAGAGCCCGTGCTCCGCAACAAGAGAAGCCACCACAATGAGAAGCCTGCGCACCACAACGAAGAGTAGCCCCCGCTCCCCACAACGGGAGAAAAGCTCACGCAGCAACGAAGACCCAACGCAGCCAAAAATAAATAAATTTATTTAAAACTTTTAAATTTTTAATAAATTTATAAAAAAAATTATCAAATGTTTTCAATAAAATAGATTTATTTAAAAAAGAGTACCTTAGACTAGAGTCTTCTGAAAGTTTAAGTCGTCCTCCATTAGATGCAAACAGCTTCAGCAAGGTGGGAACACCTATTCATATGCTGAAGCCTAAAATAGCCGGACCTGGCCTGGCAGTTTCCCCTCTGAGACTATCACTGTGGCATCAGGAGTATCTATCCTGCCTCCTACCATATTCCTCCATGCCAACCCTGGTTACATAGTCCCCAACACCCATTCACACACAAACCTCAGTTCAAGTTTCCACAAATCAGTCTCTGACATTCTCTCTTGCTAATATATCTATACTAAAGAGAAGGAAGATGAGGAGAGGAAAGAAAAGAAGGAGTGAGGAAGGGGAAAGAAGAGGGAGGGATCTCCACTCATAACCACCCGCAACAGTGGTGTAGAGGCACCTCTGATATTCTCTGACTTGGTCTGGTTCCATCACTGCTGGTGGCCTCTGCTGATATGCTGTCTCAATATAAATTCTGTCTGTGGTTTTTCCGAGATGACAGGCAGCTCACTGAGTCCCGCCCATCTTTAAAAACACCCTCAAAGTGTAGTGCATACACATCTTCCTTTGGCTATTCCTCCCTGGTAAGCACCATCTTTTTGTGTCATGGCCTCTTGGTCAACTTTGAATCTTCTGCTTCCTCTTTTGAAATCTGTTCTCCTTCATATGGAGCCACAGGAACCACTGAGGTCTTCCAAGTGTTGTGGAGAACAGGGCTGGATATCCTTTTCTTTCCCCAGATCCACTACCCATGCTAGTGTATTCTGCACCAATAAGCTTTGAACATCCTGGGATCTTGGGAAGAGGGGCAGTCACCAGTGTCGTGGATGCAACATTTAAAATTCCAGGTGATGCTGAACTCCTTCACCATATTCTCTTTCACTTGAACAAAGCAAGATGGTGGGCCCGAGCATTCCATGGCTCAGTAAGCATCCAGCCAGGGAGTAGACACCAGTTTCCCCCTCCATGGACATCCTTGGTGTCTATGATTTTGTGGGAGCCTTCCTATCACTTGCGTAGGAGAACCCTTCCTCCTCCTTCATGGGTGGGAAAGTAAAATCTTTCATTACTAATACTAAACTCCCCTGGAGGCCCACGTCCCCAGTGGCCTTCTCTCTTCCGATTCCTCTCCCACTCTGGAAGTAAAGAATGGTTTTGTTTGGGGTGGCTGTTTTAACTCTGCTGCATTTATTGTGTTGGCCAAAAAGTCCATCCGGGCTTTTCCATAAGATGGTATGGAAAAAATCCGAATGAACTTTTTGGCCAACCCAATAGTAAGCGCTGGGACTGGGAAGGAGGACCCAGTTGCTTTCATCTCTCTTTACAATGGGAGTCTTTAATGCCTCTTTGTTTTCATTTGTGGATTCCTGTCTTAATTCTATAGCAACAGAAAAATTCCATGCATTCAGTATTGCTTTTAATTATTTTGACAGTTCTGCAGGGTGTGAAGCCTAAATATTCCACATGAGAAAGTAAAGGGACAACGAGAGTAAATAACTTTCCTAAGGTCACAGGGCTAGGAAGCAGTGGATTCCGGTTCTGCCTGACTCCAAAGCCCAGGCAGGGTCTCCCGTGGGCAAAGCTATGAGGATACCTGCACGTTTCTTGCCATTCCTTCAATCAAAAATAGTTTACTATTACATGGATATGTTTTACTAGATATTTAAAGATTCTTTGTATATCTTTGGTTTTCCTTAATTGTTGAGTATTCTTTAAACAAATGATTAGTGAGGACACCCACTATATGCCAGATACTGTGCTGAGCGTGGGAGTTATAACACTGACAAAACAAAGTCCCTGTTCACATGGAGTTTGTTTGCATTCTTGTGTGTGTGGGCGTGTGTGTCAGATGATAAGGCAACATGTATACATATTTATATACTCTTGATAGGTATTTTTATATATTGATGTATAGCAAATGTAGTATTTACATAATGCATTTTATATACATATAAAAATATATACTACATATATATTAATTATAGCTGGATATGGTGTATATTATGAAAAAATTAAAATGAGGTAAAGAGAGAAATGTGGGTGCTTTTATATTCTGAGTGATTGACAAAGGCCTTTCTGATTAAGTGATATTGGAGCAGAGATGTGAATGAAGTGTGGTCATGAAATGCCATGCAGACATGTGGAGGAAGGTCATTCCAGGGTCGTGGAATAGTTAATGCAAAGGCCTCAGGTAAGAGCGTGCTTGGCATATGCTCCAAGCGAGTGTGGCTGGAGGGAAGTAAAGCAGGGCAGAAAGAGGGCAAGAAATCACAAACTCCATGTCGGGTATTGCGGCCCTAGTAATGACCCTGGATTTTATTCTGAGTAAGATAGGACACCATTTAATGAAATAGAAGGAGACTGACCAACATCTTTATAGTTATCATCCTGCACTGAGACAAGACTGTAGGGGATGCGGGTGCAGAAGTAGGGAGACCAGTCCCCACTTAGCTAAGAGGTGATGGAGATTTGGACCTGAGCGTTAGCAGTTGAGATGGTGAGAAGTAGTTGGATTCTAGATATATTTTGAAAGTAGAGCTGACAGAATTAGCTGATGAATTAAATATGAAATATTAGAGAAAGGCAAAATGGACAAGCATAATTAAAAGGAATTTCTCCTACATTTACCCAGACCTATATTTTGGATATAGTATTGTAATGTTGATATAATAAAAAATATAGGGACTTCCCTGGTGGTCCAGTGGCTGGGACTCCACGCTCCCAATGCAGGGGGCCCAGGTTCGATCCCTGGTCAGGGAACTGGATCCCACATGCCGCAGCTAAGAGATCGCGTGCTGCAACTAAAGATCCCACATGCCGCAACTAAGACCCGGCGCAGCCAAATAAATACTATTAAAAAAAAGAAGAAGAAATATATATTTGGTCTAAGTCCCCAGTTCATGGCACAAAGCTCCTAAAACCCTTGTAATTTTTTGAGTGAGCTTTTAAGACCCTTAGAATCTCCAGAGTGGTAAGAGTATGCTTTTGTTTGTTAACGAGATGACTGGTGACCCCTGGTGAGCTTCAGGGTGAGGGCTGGGTTTGCCAGAGGAACTAGCCATGTGATTAGAGGGTTGGAATGCTCTGTACCACCCCCTGACCTCTAGGGAGGGGAGACTGAGTTTATCACTAGTGGAAATTGAGTTAATTAATCATACTTACATAATGGAATCTCCATAAGAACCCTAAACAATGGGGTTTAGGGAGCTTCTGGATTGGTGAACGCACACACCCCAACTACACGTGGAGTGAAGCTCCAGAGCTCAGGACCCTTCCAAACCTTACCCTGTGTTCCTCTTCATCTGCCTCCTCATGTGTATTTCTCACAATAGCCTTTATAATAAACCCACAAACGTAAGTAAAGTGTTTCCCAGAGTTCTGTGAGTCTTTATAGCAAATTATAGAAACTGAGGAGGGGGTTGTGGGAATCTCTGATTGGTAGCCAAGCTGGACAGAAGTGTAGGTAACCTGGGGACTTGTGATTAGCATCTGAAGCCGGGGGTAGTCTTGTGGGACTGAGCCATTAACCTGTGGGATCTGTGCTAACTTCGGATAGTTAGGGTCACAATGGAATTAAACTGTAGGACACCACTTGGTGACTACAGAGAATCATAGAACTGCTTGGTGTGGAAAACCCACACACTGGATATCAGAAGGGTTATGAGTAGAGTGGTTTTCCTTTAAGCATTTAAATTTTTCTTGATCCCTACCATGCTGGATTTAGAACCTGTTTGTCTGCCCTTCTACCATCTTGAAGGCTGAGCAGTGTTCCATCTGCTTTTCTGTAGCCTAGAGGCACTGGCGATGTTGAGGAAGGGAAACGGGAGTGGGGAGGACTCAGCCGGGTCTGTGTGTATACTTCATTGAAGGTCACCAGCTCTGCTCTCTCCTTTGGGATTTTCTTAAATGTTCTGGATCATTTCACCTAGTTTGGAAAGTGTTTTAGTCCTGAAAGGGAATGCACTGGGGCTTTGAACTTTTTCCAAAATTCATCAGGAAGTCCTGGATAATCTCAAGCCTCTCCAGTGATTTTTGCGTCCATTTCTATTGGCTCTGCTAATGTGGCCATTTCTCTACAGGATTTGTCCTTAACTCTTCTTGGAGTAACTTTCTCATCTTCCCAGTTCAGCCTGCTTCCAGCTCTGTAAACTAGTAGTGGTGGGTACAGATCTTAATGAGAATGCTGAGAATTTTGATGATCCGACTTTCTACACAATATGACTACCTGAATGTGGAGGTAACGTTAGGAGCCACTATACTCGGCTCCATGTGAGAAATTGTGGGTTTTGTCTCAAACATCACATTTTGAACTTGTTTGATTGTTGCTTATATTTTATACTTTTATTTATATATTACTATGCTTGATTCATTTTTGTTACCTGCTATAGAGTTTCTGAGCTCCAGCTTTATTCTTCCATTTCAGCCTGAAATCTATAATATTTTAATATTAATTTATCTTTGTGGCAGAAGCAATACATGTTTACATACACACACTCACACGCACACACACACCTCTATATGTATGAAAATGAGAGAAAAAAAATCTGTAATTCTACCATGAAGTGATAATCATTAACTCTGAGATAGTATTTTTCTATGATAATATAGTGAGAACTTTTAATATATATATTTATATTTTAAATAAAATATCATACATGTGTAATATTATTTTACCACATTAATATATAGTTTTTGTTTGTTACCCTTTTCTTATGTTAAACACTTTAAAAATTGATTTCAATTTTTAATAATAATAAAACATATTAAATAAATTTATATTTATAAAATATTATTTTAAATGAATCCAACACATTCCATTTTATGAATCTAACATAATTCTCTTGACCAGTATCACACTGGTGGGTACTTAGATTAATTTCAATGAGTCCCATTCTAAACAATGTTTAGATACACATGCTTATACATCATATTTTATAGTATTGCTCTTATTTCCTTCAAAGTCCAATGAGTAAGCTCAAAGGATTATTTGAGAAGGAATCCACATTCAAACTGAGGTTGAAAATAGATTATCTTTCTCCATTGTCAGTGGGCCTACCTGATTTGGCCCACTCCTAGAATAACTATCTATGATTTCTATAAGAACTAACTTTTGGAGCTAAAAAGTACTGTAGGAGAATATGTAGTTACAGCATTTAACAAATTTCCAAATGGGTATATTTCAATTGTTTTGTATCTCAAGCCTCAGGGTCAAGATCCTGAATTTTAAAAGTATTACTACACAGCTGGTACTTGACTCACGTGTTTTGTTGGATCAGGAGATATTAAGCTTTCAGTCTTATGATGAGTTACTTAAAGTGGTATTAAAAATTCTAAGACTGCATTTAAGGGTCAAAAAAAAATGCTGTGTCATACTGAGACTACTAGCCTAGTGAGCGACGCTGTGTGACGCTGTGCAGTGTTGCAGTAGCCCCTCAAAAAACAGCAAACTCATGACTTGTTCCTTGCTTTGTCCCGACCATCAGGACACTTCTCTTTTTCTCCAGTACTGTCAGCTGCAGGGAGGGGAAGGAAAGGGAGAAGAGAGGAGCTCAGGAACTCACAAATTTGTCCTGACACAGCCATCTGCAATGTCATCCCAGAAACACTAACGTCTGCTGGGACTTGGAGAAGGCAGTTCTGAAGGGAAGTGGGAGGAGAAAAGGAGGGTGACTATTGCTCAACCTTGACTTCCTTTGGCTACTAGTACTGGTTCACCCTCCGTCAAACACCAGCAAAGAAACAAGCCTCTATCGGTCAAGATACTGTCATTCTGACACTACTCCAGGAATCTGAGAATTCCCAGTCACAGGGCGCACAATTCCCCTCATTCCAGCTTGGACTGAGTCACGCTGGTAGTAATTCTAGAGCCACTTTATTATAATTCAGGTGCCTCACAGAAAGAAATAGCTCATGTACTTCACTTTCCGGGGCAGGGAGTTTAGCTCCCAAACCAGAGAGGTGCGAAAAGGGATAACAAACTTTTATATCTCAAGGAAAGCATCTACTTCTGACCCTGACTAAAGGGTTTTTTTTTTTTCCATGTTGGAACTTAATTTTTCTCAGTCAGTATTATTTTGATGGCTTATCTTACATGTTTTCTTATCCTAAAATTCCAAGCCCATGTAGAAATATCCCGTAAAGTGGCTCTTGAGTAGGTTCTTCAGTAAAGTCACAGGATAAGCAGATGCATCGGCACCTCTCCTGAGAATGTCACGTGCACTGATGCATCTTTGTCTGCCCATCACCTCAAACAAAGCCAAGTTTGTTGAATGAGCAAAGCAGTGAAAGAGAATTGAGAAACACGAATAAGCAGAAAAAGTCTGCTTCCAAGAGCAGAAAGTAGTGATTACTCAAGCATACCCACCTTTTCCAACCTATAAACTTCCTCTGTTACCCAGAACACTTTACCTCAGCTCTGGCAGTTATGGGAAGATGGAGTAGGCTGTGTTCAACTGATCAGTGAATTTATACGTTATTGAGCCCAGCCAGCCCTGTGCTAGATGACCTAGGAAAGTCACAAACAAACCAATACACACGTTCACACACATACATGTCTGTGTCATCAAGTCATTTGAAAAATGCTAAACCTATTTTGGGGGTGGTGTTTAATGTTTGGGATGCTCTTACTTAAAACTGGGGCTGCACAGCCAATGGCAATTTTTGTTTCAGAGGATCCTGAGATAAACTCAAGAAAGATGGGCAATCTTATTTAATAGAGCTAAAATTAAGACACAGATGCAATCCCATGAGATCGCTGAGTGGGAGACATTAGCCATGCATGTAGACATGTTGTAGACTGGAAACAAGCAGCTGTTTGATGGGAGGCCCACTCTAGAAGACAACTGGGCAGATACGCTAAGATAGAGGCATTGATGTATGTCAAGCTGCTTCTCACAAGCACAGTTGTTAGAGCTCCTCATTGTGAGAAACAGCAGGGTTGTATAACCTGCTATAACAAACAGACCCAAGAAATGCATTATGGATCTTATTCAAGACTAGTTTATTTCTTGCAGCCTGACACAACTGACCAGGTAGGTGAACAGTTTGGTGTGACAGGCTGACAAAGACTCTGCCATCTTCAACACGTGACTCCCACATCTCAAATCACCTCCATTCTAACTGGCCAGAAGTATGGAGGAGTATATGTGGGAAGTTTTTAATGAATCAAGTCTGAGATGATACATATCACTCCTTCTTACATTCTATTGGCCAACCCTCAGTCCCAAAAGGAGTTGGGAAATAAGGTCCAGCTGAGGACACAGAATGAAAAGGAGGACTTATGTTCTGGTGAGAAGCTTGCAGGCTCTGTCTTTAGGATATTCTTTTAATTATATAAGGTTGGATAACGATTCTCCCACACAGGGCTAAGTAATACAGAGAAGAGATGACAATAGATAACCTTACTGAGGTTTCACAATGTGCTAAATACTGTTCTATGGGCAATACATGTATAATTTAATTCAATTCTCACAAACCCTTGAGGTATGTAATTCAACTCTCCCCACATCCATACAGATCAGGCAACAAAGACCCAGAAATAGTAAGCAATTCTTTCATGGTTACATAGCTAGTAAGTGGCAGAGCCAGGAATCCAGCTAGACTCACTCTGGAGACTGCACCTATAAGCAAAGAGGTGGATCAGCAGATAGCTGGATATATCCTTCTCTCAAGACATGTGCAGTCTCATTGGGAATATATAATCAACATGCATGGAAAAATAATAAGCCATATATAGAGTCATCTTGTGCTCTAGAAATTACATTAACAGGAGCTATGGAAGTGAAAGCAACCTGGGTAGCTGGGGATCTATGTAGACAGTGATGACTCCTGAAGGACCCAGTTTTGAAAGCCAGGGGAAAGAGGGATGTAGAGAAGCAGAGGAGAACTGTAATGAGGACCCCTTATTCAAGGGATACATTGTGCTGCAGGGACAGAGGAGTGACTGTCAGGCTACCAGGCAGGGGATGGTGAGGACACTAAGCTGACTGCAGAGGCCAGTGTATGATGATGAGATGTGAGTTCAGGGTAACAACCAGACAGCCAGATGCCCTGAGTCTGTGACTCAGTCTAGACCCTCCCCTCTCTATCTACAATGGGAAAAATCCCTGGGCCTTATTCAATGTATGGCCTTATCATTTGTTCAATGCTCTTTGGTTCTATTCTTTAATTTTTTTTTTGACCAGCCACACAGTTTATAATATGCAGTTTTTGTAAAAGCACATTTGTAAAAAAAAAATAATTTTGTTGTTAAAGATCACTAGTTAAGAGCCATACAATAAATTGCATTCAGAATTTATTCCTAGCAAAAGGTTCTCTCTCCTGATAAACTAATATACTCACTTTTATGTCATGATGGAAGTTATGTAAACCATCATGGTGCCTCTTTTGCTAAAGATACCAGAAAACCAAGATTAAATTCTTTTCATTTTTACCCAAAAAGTGGTGGGGGACTTAGATTTTTTAATACAATATCTTCTCTCCCATTTCTCCCTGCCTGCATTACACAACTCTTGGTTTTTATCTTTATTTTAATGGGCTGACTCTGTGTGCACTCTTCATAGAATGACTCAAACTATTTCAAGAAGGAAGCTGGTTAAGACAGTAGGGAGTGGATAACCGAGAATTGGGATTTGAAGGTACTTAAAAGTTTGGCCTAATGACAACCAAGGAATCTTTAAGGAAGTTTAAGGAGAGATCTTGGCAACATGGCTCCTCTAGTTTTTAAGACCGCCATATCTCCACCTATCCCCGCTACATTTCAAATCCAGGGCGAGCCAAACCAGGTATTAGAGGCTTAAACAGCTCATGAGAGGAACATGTTAAAGAATCACTGTAAGTGGGAAATCTTCCTCTTTGTGCGAGGAATTGTAGTATCTGATCTCATTCATGGAAAATGTCTACTTTTCACCTGAGGTTTTTTAACTTCAGTTTTAATTTTAAGATAATTATAGATTCACATGGAGTTGTAAGAACTAACACAGAGAGAACCCCGTACCATTTACACAGCTTCTCCCAATAGCAATAAATTGCAAAACTATAGTCCAATATCACTACTGGGATATTAACACTGATACAGTCAAACAGAGAACATTTCCATCACCACCAAGATCCCTCATGTGGCCCTTCTACAGCTACGCTTACTTCCCTCCCCTCCTTCCTGTACCCTCTTTAGCCCTTGGAAACCATTATCTCTTCTCCATTTTTACGCTGGTGTCATTTCAAGAATGTTTTAATTAGAATGTAGCCTTTGATATTGGCTTTTTTCATTCAGCATAATTCTCTGAAGATTCACCCAGGTTGTCACATGTATCAACAACAGTTTATTCATTTTTACTGCTGAGTACTATTCCATGGTATAGACATACAACAACTTATGTAATCTTTCAACCACTGAAGGACATGGAGGCTGATTCCAGATTTAGCTATTACATATAAAGCCCCTATGGACATCTGTGTGTAGGTTTTTGTGCAAACGTGAGTTTTGTTTTGTTTTTCTCTAGAGGATGAAGTTTTGGATGCACCTTATTATAGCCTGGCAAAAGTGGAAATCTAGGGGCCTCACTCAACCTTTGCTGGTGGGGTAGGAGTGAGGCCACAGTTTAATCTATGTTATTTGCCTGTAATAGAAGGTTATTATGTAAAGGTTTTCTGTCTAGCTAGGTTGTCCTTTGCCTGGTCCTTGGCTAGAAAAAGCAGACTTTTGTTGAATTTTTGGTTTTGGGTTGTTTTGTTGTTTCTTTTCTTTTTTTTTTTTGTCTGAGCTCTTTGGTATCCCTGGTTTCTCGTTTCTCCAGCCCCAAGTCTGGAATGTATGAGGCCAAAAAAAACCCTGGGAACTGACCAACGCATCATTCCTTCAGTCCCCAAATCCCTAACTGGTCTTTCTACTTTTCAGTTTTCTTGTGTTCGTTTTATGTATAATGTCCAAGTTTTTAAAAATTGTACTTAGGGGAATGAAGAAGAAAAATGTATTTACTACATCTTCCTGGAAGTGGAAGTGTTTTGACATCCTTTTTTTTTTTTTTTTTTT
>NW_020174917.1:241487-266930 GCF_003031525.2 Neophocaena asiaeorientalis asiaeorientalis | reverse complement strand
AGTATGCGGGCCTCTCACTGTTGTGGCCTCTCACGTTGCGGAGCACAAGCTCCGGACACGCAGGCTCAGCGACCATGGCTCACGGGCCCAGCCACTCCGCGGCATGTGGGATCTTCCCGGACCGGGGCACGAACCCATGTCCCCTGCATCGGCAGGCAGACTCTCAACCACTGCACCACCAGGGAAGCCCTTGACATCCTTTTAAACATGGATTAATGTCTCATAAAATCAGTAAAGGCTTCATATATTATCCTTTTCATCTACTTCACTGATTGACCCCTATGAAGACGTAATAAAGATATAAAAATGATATAAATGAATCCTTTTTAACGTCAAGATATATTACACATTTCCAAAGCTTCACAAAATCTCAGCTACATGACTGACCTATTGTTACTCCATCTGTTTCAACTTTAGTTTGCATTAACATGGAGCTTTGGTGGGATAGGTAATTTACTGTGAAGAAAACTGTCTTTTGTAGTAAAATTTGAAAGTCCGGTAAATTCAAGACACTGGTGAATTCAAAACACTGTGGATATATTTACTTGCAAGATTTTTTTCATAAGAACACTGAACTGAACATGAGGAACATGGCCTTATTATTCACATACTAATGAATTTTTCTTTTAGGCAGCTCTCCATAATTAGCTAATAGCTGCAGGCTGTCAAAATTAAAATTAACTTAAGAAAATATCTTTACTTCAAACCTTGCTTCCTCTGACTTAATTTAAAACTATATTTAAAATTAGAAGATACCTTTTTTAGACAACCACCTTAAGGAGATAATTAAATGATTAGAGTCCAGTCTTCGAAAATTTGCAACTATTCAAGAATTGCAACAACTTTAAAAGATAATGCACAATAAAGGATAAAAGAAAAAAATTCAGAGTAATTAAGAATAAAGCCGTAGAAGACAACCTCCAAAATAATGTCAACATTTAGTACAGTTTATGAAAAAATAAGAAGCAGATATTTAGAAATGAATTTCATTTAATTAGAAAACCACGGTCTCATTTATTCTTGAGGTCTGTATTTCAACCTTTTACATCTATAAGAAAAATTAATTTAGAAATTTAACTGGATATTCTCCATCTTCTAAACACCATTTCCCCCCTAATGTCCAATAACTGTATGCTATGAGGCTATGTTAGCATGTTCTGAGAATCTATAAAATACACTTGAAATTTTGAACATTATTTTTAAGAACCCTTTCAATACTGTCCAAATGGATTCCATATATTAGTAGCCAATTAAAAAGTGGGTCAGAAAGCACTGCAGCTAGAGCATACTGAACATAGGTAATTCACTTATCCATCTTCATTCCTTTATGTAACATTTATTTTCTGATCACCTCTTATGTGCCACATACTGCGTTGGATGCTAAAACACCAAATAGCTAGCAACCCTTATCACTGAAGAACTTATGCTACAAAATGAAAAAAACCAAAAAACAAAAAACTAGGCAACATAATCTGGAAGTACAACTTCAATTCCTAGAAATGAAACTTAATTGACTATGAGTCTATGTTCAAATCATTTGCCTGAATGAAACAGACACTTGCAGTATCTTTATCCCATTTTGCTGTTGTAGATAAAACTTTTAACCAAAGTTAAATGCTCCTAAGGACAATTTAACCAAAAGCAGTATATGGTGCCCTAACACTGAGGCCTACACCCCACTGGTTCTGTGCCACAGAATATGTAAGCACTACAAGATACATATAGTATATCTTCCTGACACGTTAATTTTACTTTAAGATTTTGAGAGATAAAGTTACATAATTGTGGGCTTCCCTGGTGGCGCAGTGGTTGGGAGTCCGCCTGCCGATGCAGGGGACGCGGGTTCGTGCTCCGGTACAGGAGGATCCGTTAATTGACTATGAGTCTATGTTCAAATCATTTGCCTGAATGAAACAGACACTTGCAGTATCTTTATCCCATTTTGCTGTTGTAGATAAAACTTTTAACCAAAGTTAAATGCTCCTAAGGACAATTTAACCAAAAGCAGTATATGGTGCCCTAACACTGAGGCCTACACCCCACTGGTTCTGTGCCACAGAATATGTAAGCACTACAAGATACATATAGTATATCTTCCTGACACGTTAATTTTACTTTAAGATTTTGAGAGATAAAGTTACATAATTGTATCAATAAATATTGATAATTTGAGTGTGATATATATATATTAAAACTCATATGATTACATTAGACAAAAAGGCAAATTTCACATGAATTGTTAAGATTAAAAATGACACTTCAAAAAATCCCTTTTGTATGATCTACTTTGCTCATTTTGCTTCTTATTTAATCCAAAGGTTCTAGATTGCGTTTCTGGATGTTTTCCATAACCATCAAAGTCCATTGTTTGCAATGAAATTTTTGCAAACTGCAGTACTATAAGTAAGAAGTAAGGTCAGTGCACTGTCAATTTTGTATGCAGTATAAATCCCTAGAAATTCATATATTTAAAGAAATGGCCGCATATGAGCTAAAGGTTACAAAGAGATAGTACAGGGAAGGAAAAACAGGAAATTATAAATCTTTGTATTAATTCCACTCTCAGGCCTGTCATGAAGGGAAAAGAAAAACACAGCAGAAATTGTATATGATAGACCACCAACACAGGGTAATGCAAAGAGAGAACATTAATAAATCATTAATAAATCTACAGCCAAGTCTCAGTGCATAAATCCTTGAAGAATATAACTTCCACAAAAATAATTATCAAAAGCGTATTACCAAGGGATTAGCTAAAGACTCTTTAGACGTAAAAAGCATGTCATATATATTGCATTGTTTTACAAAACTAGAATGGCATCATTAACGTCGAAGGTAATGGGGAAAAAAATGACCTATAGGCTAAATCTTCAACAGGTCAAACAATGACTGTTAATATGGAGTAAGGAAACTAGTTCAAAGTAATAGTTATAAAAAATATAGTACTTAGGGGCTTCCCTGGTGGCGCAGTGGTTGAAAGTCCGCCTGCCGATGCAGGGGACACGGGTTCATGTCCCGGTCCAGGAGGGTCCCACGTGCCGCGGAGCGGCTGGGCCCGTGAGCCATGGCCGCTGAGCCTGCGCGTCCGGAGCCTGTGCTCTGCAACGGGAGAGGCCACAACAGTGAGAGGCCCACATACTGCAAAAAAAAAAAAAAAATATATATATATATAGTACTTAAATGAAGCATTAGTTATACATACTTATATATAGTGATTTCATATAATATTTACATAAACATACATTAAATGTGAATATGTATATCGAGTACTTATATATAGTACTTATAAGTACTTTTATTACTTCAGCAGTACTTACAACGTAGCTTTTGTCATAACATCTTGTGGGCTAATTTTTAATATATGCAAATACAAATGGTAAGAAAGGACTTCTTTTCCTGTTCTCCTGAGGTGATCACTTCCTCAGCCGTAGTTTAAATTATTACACACAGAGATGTTGCACACCATTTTATGTCTTCAGCCCAGATCTCACTTCTGGGATACAGATGCATACTTCTACCTGTCAACTACACACCATTTGGATTCTTCAAAAGCATCTAAAACTCAGCAACATTCAGAAGCAAATTCAAGTTCTCTGGCTATCCTCCCCACTACACCTTCAGACCACAGCAATGAATGGGAAAAACTTTCATCCCCTCTTCAAAACAAAAATATCCGACTCATTTCTGGCACCTACACTTTCTCCCTTACCTCCCAGGTCAAGGCCATCATGAAGTCCTGCCATTCTTGTCTGCTCAATGTTACCTTCATCCATCTACCTCTCCGAATGTTCACTAACATTAACCTGGTCTAAGTGGCCAGATTCCCTGGTCTGGACCACCCCAGCTGTTCTAGTCAAATCCACTCTTACCAGCCACCTTCCCACTGTCACTTCTCTAATACTACACTGAAAGTGATCTTTTCAAAATGCAAACATTATTATTCACTGCCTGGCTTAAAACACATCAGTGACTGCCCTTTGTCCTTAGGATAATAAACAAAATTCTTATGGTCCCCCAAGGCAACTCTGTCTCCAGCCTCGTCTGCACCGGACAACCCCTCACTCACGGCACTCTAGCTGTGCAGGCCTCCCTTCAGTTCCTCAAACACACAGTGCCCCTTCCCACTGCAGGGCCTTGAGATGCTTTTTCTCAGCCTAGAAAACTCTCCCACTTCCTTAACTAGTCAACTACTGACCTTTCATTAGATCTAAGGACAGTGATTACTTCCTCAGGTAGCTTTCCTTCATGCCCCTTTATTATGTAATTTAACATTTATGAATGTGCTTCTATGATCAGTATCTGTTGTATCCACATCTGTAAGCTCCTTGAGGACAGGATGCATCTGATTTTGCTCCACATTACATTTCTAGCACCTAGTAGAGTGTCTGGCACATAACAGGCATTCAAAATACTTGTTGAAAACATGAATGAGTGCAGAAAGGTAGGAGTGTAGTGAGCAATCAACGAATGCCTACTCTACATTTCATATACATTTTCCATTTAGTTTCCAAAAGCCCATGGTGCAGATGAAGAAGGTAAAGCTCAGAGAAATTAAAGGCTCTTGTTCAAGGTCACAAAGCTAATACGTCTATTTACGCCATGTCCAGAATCCTTATGTGGTGAGCATTTGCTGTTTCTAATTGCCCAGCATCCATCCACCTTGCTCTGCTAATGGTACCTCTAATTTTCTTTGGAAAAAGAAGCCTTCCCCACTCTCATTCCATGTGGTTTTGGAAGGGCTAACCTAACCCCTGGTTCCAGTGAAAGTAAACTTAATTAATTAATTAACTAATTTAAAAATAGGAATATATGTGAGAGAGAGGGAGGGAAAGGAATTTGAAAACAAAAATTGACCATAGGGCTTCCCTGGTGGCACAGTGGTTAAGAATCCGCCTGCCAATGCAGGAGACACGGGTTCGAGCCCTGCTCCAGGAGCCCATAGGCCACAACTACTGAGCCTGCACTCTAGAGCCCGCAAGCCACAACTACGGAGCCCGCGTGCCACAACTACTGAAGCCCATGCACCTAGAACCCATGCTCTGCAACAAGAGAAGCCACAGCAATGAGAAGCCTATGCACCACAATGAAGAGTAGCCCCCTCTCGCCACAACTAGAGAAAGCCCGTGTGCAGCAACAAAGACCCAACGCAGCCAAAAATAAATTAATTAATTAATTTTTAAAAAATTGATCACAAATAATTTTAAAGAATGTATAATTCTTTTTATATGAAATTATGCTTGCTATTTATATAAGAAGATATATAACATGATAGTCATCAAACATTAATGCTGATTACTTCAGAGTATAAGATTTAAGATTATTTTTTAAAATATATACTCTTTTAAGTTTTGTCTGACTTTTTGAAAATGAAGATATGTTATGTATACAACCAGGAAACAAAGCAAGAGTATTTTGGCGGGGGGTAGGGGGAGGTAAAATAATAGGGAAATGCTGAGTATTTAGAGACCCTCATTTAGATAGAAAAGCACATCCAATACCTGGGATTCCACTATGGCTGCCCAAACTTCACTTAAGAGGTACCGTCCTTCTTCCCTTCTCAACAGTTGCTCAGCCAAGAAGCACACACATTGAGTCAAGAGTCAATGTGGTTTCTGTGCAAGTTTTTTAAAATTAATTTTTGAAAGTTTTATTCTTGTCACCCTCAATCTCTTAATCATTTTTGTTGATTTTCTGTGAATTTTTAAGTGTTTCCCTACTCCTGTGTTTTCAACTAAAATTAGTAATTATATGTGAAAATGTATAGAAATTAAAATTTTCATTAGCATGCACAGGGCCAGTTATAACTGCAGAAAACCCAAACAACTTTGGAAAGGAGCAAAATTTATTCTGATACACTGTGTCATGTAGATTAATTCACACTAATGACGATAAAATCTCTAAGATTATAAAAATAAACTAAAATTTACCTTAGAGAAGTAATGACTAAAATACTAGAAACTTAAGTCTGTGAAATCCAGTTCCTGGCATAATACCAGCCATATAGTAAGCATTTAACAAATGTTTGTTGACAAAATGAATTAATGTTTCAGTAAGTGTTAAAAACTCAAGACTATGAACAATCTTATTACAAAGCATAGCTTTGTACAGTGACTTACCAAATTTTCCAGATAAAATTGACGGTTTTTTAGCTATTAAGAAAAGAGGGACCCATTTCTTACCAAGATGGTGTCCAGGGAACCAGATTTACTCTTCTGCCTTTTTAAACAACGAAAAAATAAATAAAGGAAAAAAATATATGAAATAATAGTTTTCAAACATTGAACAATAAGCAGTGGAGGATGGTGATCCCTAAAGGAGGGCATACAAATGAGGTGAGTCCTATGACGGTACCAGGTTACTGCCTGGAAATATTACCAGGATTTAGAGCAGGGAAAGGGAATGTTGATGAAGCCCCGTGGTCTTCCTGAGTTGACAAGATGCAATTGGGAGGCCAAGAGTCCTCAGGGCCGAGTAGCAAAGAGACCTACGGAGAGTTTCCCCCAGCCTGACACTGGGGAAAGAACCACTGGAAAGGAATAGGCATAACAACCCTCGGAATAATCACACAGACTAGGCATAGTTTGTTTCCAGCTGCCATAGTGGGAAAACTTCATAATTCACAGATTATAGAAGACAGATATTGCCTTAGGAATGGGGGAAAAAAATCAGCCCTAGATTAAAGACTTCACTGGACCTGCCAGGCAAAACTTGAAAGCAATCCTTGAAAGGATCAAACTCTTTCCAAGTAACTTAACTGTGTCCCAGATCAAAGCTCAAGAACTGATATTACATTACACACACATGAATATCCAGTGCCCACTGAGGTGAAATCTAGAATGTCTGGAATCCAGTAAAAAATTACAGGCAAACAAAGAAGCAGGAATATATGTCCCAGGATGAGGAGAAAAATCCATCAATTGAAACAGATCCAGAAACGACACAGCTGATATAATTTGTAGACAAGAGTATCATGAGAGTTATTATGAGCTGTTATAACTATATTTCATATGTTCAAGTAGGTAGAGGAAAACATATGCATTTTGAGGAGAAACATGGAAGATATAAAAAGACCCAAATTGAATTTTCAAAGAGAAAAAATACAATGTCTAAGGAGAAAACATATAGAAATTATTTTAAGAATTTCTTGGCTATAAATATGAAGTTTAATCAATTTAAAGTGAAATCCTCCTACTGTATAACACAGGGAACTCTGCTCAATATTATGTAACAACCTATATGGGAAAAGAATTTGAAAAAGAATAGATACAGGTATATGTATAATTGAATCACTTTGCTGTACACCTGAAACTAACACAACATTGTTAATCAACTGTGCTCCAATATAAAATAAAAAGGTTAAAAAAAAAACTTTAACCCATTTCAAAAAAATTAATAAATAAATAATAAAATGAAATGTCCTTAAAATAACTGAGCCAAAGTATGTGGTAGGGACATATTTTCTTTTTGGTTTTCTGCCTTTTATCCTACTACCCTGATCCTTGCCCCCAACAAAGAAACTAAATAAAACTTGCCTCATAAGCCCCTTAGAGCCTCATGGGGTGGAGAGGAACTGAAGGGTCTTTGTGGATCTGTGCTGCTTAAAGAAACTCTGAGGTGATGGTGTCACCGTTCTACTTGTTCACTGATCATTGTTTTGGCATCTCTTTCCCTTAGAAGTAGCTACCCTCCCCGCTTCCCGAGGCAAAATGGCATAATGGCTTCCAAGGAAAATGATTTGTGGGAGAGAAGAATGCAAAACATCAAATTATTATTTTCAAAATATTGTCCCAGTCATGTAATAATTGGATTACAAAGACCCTCCGTAATCAACTCTTCAACACAGGGGTATACCAGAACAACATTTTATAAGCAGTTTATGTTGGCGTCTACCACCTCCTTTGGAGTGCTGTAGAGAATTCTCTCGTTTTTCTACTGACTGTGTATAAAATGTATCAGCAGGAAAAATCCTGTTGTGGATTATCAAATAGCTACAATCAAAACCTCTGCTAGTGGTAAAGAATGGGATTCAGTAACATTTTGTTTGTTTACTTACCAAAATACTTTTTCCTTGAGAAATAAATTTAATTATGTTTTAATTTGTTTGAATTCAAGTTCATGCTCTCGGCACTGAAATTTCCTTTGCTAAAATATGTCACCTCATCCAAAGTTCACATGTTTCTTTAACGAATAAAGAAGATAACTCTGGAAGATTATGCCCTAAGATGTGAGATCCTTAGGGACACTGAACTATATTTTACTTCTAAGTTGTTTTCTTTTTATAGCATTTCACATCGAATCCAAGATTGTCCTATTGAAATATGTCTAAGAGAAAAATAAATATTTATGCAAATTTTATTGAGTTATTTATGTTTTATGATAGATACATTTATGGAATAGACTTTTGAAGAAAGAACTATTGTGATGCTCTTTGGCATCAAAACTTGAGTTTTGAGAATAACAGATGAGTTTGTCAGTTTTAGAACTTTTTCACATGGACAAAACAAAGATTTTCTTGTATTTTATAGCTAAATTTAAATAACACAGACTCTTTCTTTATTTCTTATAAGCCAATGATACAAATTAAAATGGAATTTGGCCTAAGTATAATATTTCAAAATGGTTAATATGGGCAATGAAACAGCTTTGGCTTCTTAAAATGTTTTGTAAATTAATGCTTTTATGGTTAAATCCCATTAACTAATAACCACAAGATTAAAGAAATGAGTGATAATTGACCTCTGTTTCACTCAGGCAAACTGCATTCTTCAGACTTAACTATTTATCTGGATCACAAAAATGATCATAAAATACACCTAAATAATCATAAAAATAAAGTTTAAACAAGCCATCAAGCAAAGTGTGTCCCACAATACTGTTTTTCAAATAAGTTAAACTCAACGAACATTTATAGAGCACTTAACAAGTGCAAAGCTTTGTGTAAAATCTAAAAGGGACACAGAGATGACAAAAGTATATTGCCTGTCACTGTGACCTTAGAATCTATTAAGTAAGACAGACATACAAATTATTAATGCTACTACAATGTAGAAATAATGAAGTTATACAGTGGAAATATTTATCGACAAGATTATATGTGTGAACTACTTTGATAAGTGTTTTTTATGAATTAATGTACTTGATTTCCAAACAATCCTAAGAAATAAGGACTCTTAATAGTCTTGTTTTATAGGTCCCTTGTTTTACAGGGACCCTGAGGCTTAGAGTTAAATGACCTGAGGTCAAGAAGGCAGAGACAGGATTTGAATCAAGGCAGAGAGTTTGTAGAGATATGAATAAACTGCACAGGTAGCCAATACTGTTAAAGGAGAAAAGAGTAAGGTGTAGAATCTAATTACTATATAGATCTGAATTTAAATTGTGGCCCTGGGAATTCCCTGGCAGTCCAGTGGTTAGGACTCCTTGCTACCACTGTGGGGGCCTGGGGTTCGATCCCTGGTTGGGGAACTAAGATCCCACATGCTGCATGGCACATCCAAAATAAATAATAAATATTTTTAAAATAAAATAAATTGTGGCTGCGTTTTTTCCTAACTGTATAAACTGAGTAAATATTCAAATAAGCCTTTCTGAGGCTTACTGTCTGTAATTATGAACTGAAGATTACCTTAGCTCTTCCATAAGGTTATTGTGGGAATTATACAGTTTAATATTTACAACAAGTCTAGGATAGTGTACTATACTTGGCTCTCCCTCAAAAAATTATAATTATTTTTATCTTACAAAGGGTCTTATATAGGTTAGGAATAACAGTAACACCAAAATAACAGTGACAAACTCTCAAATGTGTATTTTCTAACGTAGAAGAAGACTAAGGCCAGAAAGTCCAGGGTTGGTGTGGCAGCTCCATGAAGTCACCAGATACCCAGATTTTCCCATCTTTCTGCTCTACCATTTTTGATGTGTTGCTTCCAGATTTAAGGTGACCTCACGATTCAGAATGGATGCTGGAGTTCCAACCATCTCACCCACATTCCAGACAGCAGAAAGAAAAATAAGAGAAAGCTAAATGAGTCTGCCTCTAAGATCCCTTTAAAGAGCCTTCTTGGAAGTTTCTCATAACACATTTGCTCTTACATATCTAAACTGGATGGATACAACAGCCTCAAGCTACCTGGGAATTATTATTATTTTAAGTGGCCCTATGGTCACTTAAAGATTGTCATTCTGTTAGTAAGAAAGGAGAGAAGGGGTATTGGATTGACAACTGGCACCCTCTCATGACTCTGATGGCAACACATAAAGTGAAAATAATTTAGAAGATTGAGGAAAGAAAACTAGATACAATTCTCAATTCCTGAATGCAAAGGAAGAGAATGCTGTACCCCGTAAGCATGACCTTTGCATAAATAAATTACACAGCCCCCAAAGACAGCATCAGAGAATAGAATTTTCTCATAGAATATGATAGTGGCATTCCCACAATATGGACTAAGTAAATTAGGTGACAACAGTCTTAGAATACAATTCGTAAGCAATGGACAGAAAAGAAAGCAAAATGAGAGTGAGTCAATAGGCTTTCAGTGGCCAACTCAGATAAACGCAAAAAGGGTAAACTATACCTTCTATTTGCTGTAATTAATCTTTTTGTCAATCATCCCTGCTTGATCTAGGGGTTTGGAAAAGGAAATGATAATTCCCAGGAATCATCATCATTCAAAGCTTCCAGCTTAGGCGGCTTCCCTGAGCAACATCAGAGGTAATTCCAGGAAGATGCAGCAGGGGGAGCCTATGGGACAGTAGGCCTGCTTGGAAGTCTCACTTGGCCTGCAATCCACCACCCCTTCCCTAAGCGCCTATCTCAATCTTTGCAGCAATCCTGACCACTGAAGGAAATAGAATGGTCCCTACACAAGAGGTTCTAAAATCCCTGGAATTCTGGCTGACAGCATTGGGATAGAGTCCCATCTCCCTGTCAGGCTACCTGTCAACCTTTGGCACAGTTACTCATTTTAAGTCTTGATCTACTCATTGTAAAGCTGGGATGATAGTACCCACCACATGGAGTTGTTTTGAGGATTAAGAGCTCGGTAGAGTACTTCATTTTAGCAAACACTCAGTAAATATTAGCTATTCTGCACATTAGAGTCATATTGGATAATAGTGGATCCCTCTTACAAACTAAGTAACTGAAATTTCTAAGTCTCAATTTCTTGAGTATCTGGCACCTAGCAGGTTTTAAATAAAATGTAATGATTTTTGTGATAATTACAATATGTATTTAATTTTGAAATATATATCCACACATATACATGTGTGTGTGTGTATATATATATATATATATATATATATGGAGACTAGTAATTGAATTTTCTCAATATGAGTTCTGGAACTTTTCCCTTACAGATTATTTAATTGCAAGTGCATTTTATTATAATATACCAATAACTCATTTGATATATTTTCTTCTGTCTTCATACCCTCTCAAGTGATGATATAATAAGATATACTATTTAATAAGCAGACATGCATTTGACTTAGTCATAAACTAGTGTAATATAAGGTCCCTGCCTCTTAGATCTGACACAAACTGCTCTCTTTAAATGGTAACACAGAATGTTGAGGTAAGTCTGGATGTGTAAGCTTATGTTTTGATTCCATTAGCGTGTGCGCAACTCACTGTATTTAAGCTACAGTCTCAAAAGGGATCATCTTTTATCTGCCAAATCTTAAAGACTCCAGACTTCTGAATTCCAGAAATGAGTTCACTGACCTAAATATTTGGAAAGGGGGTAAATGCATTTTCCCCAAAATGGAATAAATCTACCATAGGAAAATTAGCCAGGGAGGGAAAGAGATTACTCTTGCAACAAGCATGGGTGGATTTATACACAGTGCATTAGTCAATGATGTATTTAATGTCTTGAGATAGCCAGAAAAGGTACAGTTGGGCCAGGACTCTGCACACCAAGAGTGTTAAGCAACTGTTTTCAGGACCCAAGTTCTTTGGGCTAAGTGTTGTTGGTTAAGACCAATGCTATGTTTTCATGGTAAACATCCAGATTTTAGGGAACTGTTTGAATTATTTTGCAGATAAATTATAAATCCAGAAGTTGATAACTTCTTCCAATACCAGTGAAAGTCTCCTACATTTAGGACATAATCCCTTCCTGTGCACTAAGTCTGAAAACAATTAGCCACCAGGTGACAGGTGGAATCTTCTAGAAGTGCTACTTTCTTACTACAGTCTTAGGTTACCTCAACATTGGAAGATATTATTCCCATTGCTTTAGTTCTGAAATGACACGTCCTAGAATCATCTGAATGCAAATATTCATGTGCCGTAGATCTCTTCAACCTCGTTATTTAATGGACATTCATGGTTCAAGTACTGCAGATGGAACACAGTTAACCTGGAAACCTGTCAGCTTTGTATTTCAAATCTTGACACTCCCACCAATTATGGGTTTCTCCCATGCCCCAGGCAACCACCCCCTTTCCTTTCCCTAAAGAAGGTTTTCATCAGGCATAGGTGGCTGTCAGAAGCAGGTATTTAATCCTAGTCTATTCATATATTATTTTTCCAAGAAAAAATTACTCACATTATAATCCTTTGTTAAATAGCCTAATAACCGAAAAAATCATTTAAACAAATAATTGTGACATTTTTTATATAATAGGAAGAACACTGGGTTTGAGTTTAAAAAATTGGAATTCAAATTCTACTTCTAGCTCTGGCAGGATTGCGACCTTGGGTTAGTCTCTTAGTTCCAATTCTTTGTTTACTAATTCATTCATTCACTAAAAACCCAATTTACAATGCCCAGTCGCTATTCTAGACTTAGTTGTACAGGAGAGAAGTAAAGAGACAAATTTCCTACTCCTTTGGACCTTACAATTACAAAGACAAGAAAGACATCTAAGAAATACAACATCAGGTATGGTAAGTGCCATGATGAAAAGTATAGCAATGTAAGCAGTCTAGTCTCCCAGGAGGTAGCATTTGAAAGGGAAGTAAACAGACGTGAATGAAGTGAAGATAGGAATGTCTAGGGGAAGAATAACTTCGGATTTCCAGGAATAGGAAGTAGCAGAAATGCATCCATGTCTAAGGAAAAGCGAGAAGTCCTGGTAGGGGAGGTAGAGTGAGTGTGGGAGGTGTGGGCAGAAGATTGGAGGACAGGGCTAGCGTGAATCACGTGGTGCCTGGAGACTCAGGGAAGGATTTGAGTTTCATTCCACGTATGATGAGAAGCCATGGGAGTGACCTGAGTGAGTAGCGTTCCTAAATCATCGTTTTGGGCGATGGGTGGAGAATGGATTCCTGGGGTCCGCGGTGGAAACAGAGGGATAGGGATTTGTTAAACAAAACGTGAAAATGCCGTGCACACTTTGTGTTGATCTTGAAGTTAGAGCTGACAGTGAGTAAGTTGAAGCAAGGAATGATTTCTTTGTCAGTGAACTCAGCTGTCATCAAACACTTGTCTCTTTTCTCCAATGATGCTGTCCCAGGACCTTTCGATTCTTGGGTCTCAGCTGTTTATCCAAGGAAGGTGTTAAATACCTTCCAAAGGCTGGTCTTATAATCCTGGCCACGCTCTGCCCCTGTGCCTACCAGAAGACGACTCTAAATGATTTTCTTACATGAGTATCATCCCTGGAAATTCTGCACTCGGCTCCTCTGGGCTTTATCTATGCCTATATTTTTCGGGTATGTATCATGCCATAGGTATAATTTAGTGTTTCTTTTTCTTTATATTTACATATATGGCACAATTTCGTGAGTTCTCTTTCTTTTGTATATATACATTTTAAAAGTACTACTCTGTGTCATGCTGCAAATTGCATCGTGCTTCTAACAATACATCTAGGAGAAAGTTCTAGGAATAAATCTATGGCTTATTCCTTTTAACTTCTGCAATACATCCCACAATTCGAATATACCATAAATTGTTCAGCTCTTTCCATTTACATAAAATTTCTCTTTTGTATTTCTGTTAAGGCTCAGGCTGCAAAAAACACCCTCATCTATGATTACCTGTTCACATGAAAACATCAGTGTCTTACTCTAGAATAATTGCCAAAAGTGAAATTGCTAGTCATATGCTATGTGCACTTTAATTGGATAGAAACAAACTGATCACAAAGTAGAACTAATTTATAGTTTTACCAGCAGAGTACTTACCTATGCATTGGCCAAGACTTTGACTGACTGACTGATTGATTGACTGACTGATTTAGTTAGTTATTGCCATTCTAGCAAGTGAAAAGGGCTAGCTCAGTTTTGGTCCAAATATCGATAGTTTCCCTTATTCCTAGAAAACTTGACTAGCTTTCCACATTCTTATTGATCATTTGTAATTCCATATTTGTCAGTTATCTGTTTAATTCTTTAACTATTTTTTCTATCTTGTTGTCTTTTTCTTATATATTTGTGAAAGTTATATGTTTTAAATATTAATTCTTTGTCTATTATATATTCTGCTAATATTTTCTCCTGGTTTATTTTTCTTTTAACAGTCTTAGCGTGTCTTTTGTCACATAAAATCTTGAAATTCTGATTTAAAGAATCAAATTTGTCTTTTTCATTTATGGTGCTTCCATTATAACTTTGTTTATAGTTTTTTTGTTTTAAGCCATCCCTACCCCAGTTAATATGTACATGTTTCTGTGTTTGCTTCTTGGATTTGTTTGTCAGTTTATTCATTTATTAATATATCTAGTATTTATAGTCAGATATTTAAGCCATTTTCAATGCATTTTTACTAATAGTGAGGAGTAAAAGTCTACAAATAATTTTCCAAATTCAAAGTTAATTGTCTCAAAACTGTTTTATTGGATTGTTCACCCTTTCTACCCAGATTTTCAAACTTTCACCTTGCCTATATACTAGATTTCTACATACACATGGATCCATTTTCAGATTTTAATTTGTCCATTGATGTAATTACCATCGAGTTCCCCCTCCTCCACTTTCTTGAGACTCACATAGACAACTGTGTTAATATGCTTTGGGTTGCAAGGAGTGGAAAACTCAATTGAAATAGATAAACAATTAGAGGTTAAGTATTGAAAAGTCTGTTAAATTGAAAAGTCACTGAAAAAGTCCAGAAGTAGGGTTAGATTCATTCCAGACCTGGTCTAGTGCCTCGTGTGATGTGATTAGGAAATAGTTTCTTAGCTACAAATAGCTTCTCTCTCTCCACTTCACAGCTTTGCTTCATTAGTGCTGACTCCATTCTTGGCAGCCCCCTTGCCATGGTACTGAAAGGTGAGAAAGAAAAATCTGTGTCCAGAACTTCCAGAAAAAGTCTGTGAAGTTTACTATTAAGGAATCCTTGAATTAAACTCCATCCTCAGGAGGGTAGGGAAAGTCAGAATGAAGGCTGCAAATGGGATAAGGCTGGGTATTCATCTCAACACAGATTTTTTGCTTGAGCAACTGGGTGGAATGATGGTGCCTTTTATTGATATGGGGAAGATTCCAGGAAGAAAGTGTGGGAGTTGGGGACAGTGAAAGATCAGGAGTTTATCTTAGATGGGCTCATGTGAAATGCTTGTGAGGTATCTAAATGGACTTATCAAGTAGGCAGCTGGATATATGAGTCAAACTTAGGGGAAAGTTTTGGGCTAGAAATATAAATATGGGGTTCATCCTGGATTTATATTTTACAGATGAAATATAATGCTATGGAAATAGATAAAATCTAGGAAGAGAATTTAGAGAGAAATCAGAAGAAGGCCTAGGACTTACCTTTGAGGAACTCTAGAGTTTAGAAGTTAGAGAAAGGAAGGCATGCTATAAAAGAGCCTGAGAATGTGTCTTCAGTAAATCAGAAGTTAAACTACGAGTGTGAGGCCAGAGTCTAGGAGTATCTCAATACATAAAGCAGGTAATCTAAAATATGGGCACACATTCATGCGCCTCCAGACAAGAGGGGCAAATAATAATTAACTAATTCCTAGGTGGACATTGGCATACATTCCTTTAAAACTCTTGATAAAAGTATGTTAGAGGGCACATAGATGCCCTCGGTGAGGGAGCATCGTTTTGGAATCAGAGAGACCAGTGACTGCCTAACCTTGGTCAAGCTCCTCAATACCTTGAAGCTCTCATTTTACCATGTGCTAAATGGAACCCATCTACTTCATAGGGTTACTGTGAAGGTGGATTATAAGACATACATGAATCCCTGATAGATGTTTTATTTTCTGCTCCTCACTAGGAATAGGAAATAAAGGGGTAGGAGATGCACTGGGGAGAGTAGGTCTGCATATCCATGTCTAGATATCGTTTGATGGAGAGGTTAATAGTTCTCTAATCCCCATAGTAGGGCTTCATTGAGGATATGGCTTGTCAGAAGCTGTTTACACGGCAGGAAGGACGTGGCCTGGCCCCGCTGTTCCCTCTCAACCTTTTGAAGTCTTTGCTTCTCCTATTTCTCCCACACACAATAACTATAGAAGTCATTTCACATTTCAGTGTGATTTCTAATCATTTCAATCAGGTCTAAAGGAACTACGGTGTCTATCCCTAGGGGATATCTTCTACATCTTGAGTGCATGTCTGAGCTTCTCTTGACTCCAGCTTGTTTAAACATTGCCTTCTCCAGCTCCATATTCTGCTGTGGCAGTGTTTTATATTTCTTATTCTTCTAACGATTGCTTTTCTCAATGACTTCTTCATGCATTAGTAGACTTTTGGGCACAGATGGTACTTTGACAAGTAATCTAATCTCCCATCACTTTGAGTTACTTCACAACTCCAGGGTTACAAGATACTTTTGCTTGGACTTAGTCTTTTAGAATATTTTGACATTACAAAACACTGAAAAGTATATTGTACCAAACAATGCTGTCCTCAGTATGGAGATCAACCAAATGACCTAATGTGTCCTGCCAGTTTTTAACTTCTATGCTATCTTACAGCATGGAATCTATTCATAACATAATAGTCCTTTATATGAAGAAATGAATATATCATCTAATTCTTTATTTCCATTTTGAACCACAATGTAGCTTCTGATTAAACCACGCATTTAAGTTAGAAAACAGATGAATATCCTTCAATATCTGCTATAGTCCTTTGATTAAAAGGTAGAATGGAAATTGATGAGGTCTATTCATTTTATAATTATCTGAGTTTCTCTTGTGGAGGCAGTAAAAAGAGAACAGCACATAGGCTCCTCCTCTTCTAAGTCATACTTATCTTTCATCAAAACCTTTCAGCCAGTTTAAAATCAAATCTAAAATCAGTGAATCATCTGATATCTTTTGTTTCAGTACATCAGTCCCACTTGTTCCACTAGAGACAGTGTATGAATAATATGCTGTTTTATCATTATCAGGATTTAATTATACCAAGCACTTCAGATCTTCAAAGATATTTATCACTGTCAATTACAATGATATAATTACAAACAACAGAATCTGACTGATCTGGAGGAATTTTCCTGCCAACAGTTTAATTTTGTAAGTATTTTCCAAGAAGTTTAAGAAATTCTTCATTCAGATTTTGAAGGAAAAAATACATTGACTTTCTTGGTTTGCTGTTCTATACATTAACAGCAAGAAAAAACTAAATTCCATGCATTGCCAAATGGTATAGTTGATCTGTGAAGAGCACCCATTTGTCTTTTAGGACAAATGCTCATCCTAAAATCTGGTTCCCAGGGGAGCCCCTGACAGATGGCAATATGGTTAGACATACATCCATGAGCAGTAGTTATTTACTGGATGATTTTCATCAAAGTCATAAAAAGAAAACTATCACAGATGATTAAAAATGCTATCATGGTGTGTTAATAATTTTTAATAGACTTTTTTTTTTTTTTGCGGTACGCGGGCCTCTCACCGCTGTGGCCTCTCCCGTTGACGGCCTCTCCCGTAGCGGAGCACAGGCTCCAGACGCGCAGGCTCAGCGGCCGTGGCTCACGGGCCCAGCCGCTCCGCGGCATGTGGGATCCTTCCGGACTGGGGCACGAACCAGTGTTCCCTGCATCGGCAGGCGGACTCTCAACCACTGCGCCACCAGGGAAACCCTAGACTTTATTTTTTAAAGCAGTTTTAGGTTCACAGCAAAATTGAGTGGCAGGCACAGAGATTTCCCATTAATAGTTTTTTACACCATCTGAGACTGGACTATCAAAAATGTAAAAGCAAGGCTGCCTTTCTAAGTGAACTACAATTAGTAAATTTATTCAATGGCAAGGAAAGGAGTAAAAGTAGATATAATTGACCCAAATGCTCCAGTTGGAGGCCTCCTCATCCACTTGCACGGCTGAGCAGGTTAACCCCATTTAGCAGCTGGAATACATCCAGCGGTCAGCCTAGGCCTTGGGCAAGTGGCTGATTTACTGGGAGGAAGGGTGAGATAAACGGTAGCCAGGCTAAATGAAGAGGAGCAGCGCTTCCCTTGTGGCGCAGTGGTTGAGAGTCCGCCTGCCGACGCAGCGGACACTGGTTCGTGCCCCGGTCCGGGAAGATCCCACATGCTGCGGAGCGGCTGGGCCCGTGAGCCATGGCCGCTGAGCCTGTGCGTCCGGAGCCTGTGCTCCACAACGGGAGAGGCCACAACAGTGAGAGGCCCGCGTACCGCAAAATAAATAAATAAATAAAAGAGGAGCAAAGGAAGGTCTTCAGGGGCTGTGAAAACCCAACACCAGAATCATAAGATTTCCAGATCATTCCAGCCAGGGATATTTTAGGTAAAGGTTTTATGAATCATTCTGAAGTTTTGGTCTATTCTGACACTCCAACCACCTTGCAAATAGAGGGCTTCCTAGAATCCTGAATAAAGTACCTCAAGCCTTTACTTCTAATCTCTTTAGGACCTTGAACTTCAGAGTAGATCCACTCAGTGTTGCTCAGTAAGACTCAGTAAGACTCCTATGATCCAGAGCTCCCTTCTTTCTTCAACAGTATCAGATTTGACCAAAGAGGAAACTCAGTGGAAGTAGGGTCATCACAACCTGCCATGGGAAATCAGAGAAACTCAGTGTTTTGGTGACTGGCACAGATGGTGTTTATATGAGTAAAATGTTTACATTTTATTACTTTTTTCTTTCACATGACCACAATTCCAACGCCGAGCATTTTCTTATCCTTGATTTAAAAATTACTCAACTAGAGTTGATTAGTAGTCTAATTTTTCTCTTTATTTTACCTGCAGAAGAGAAAAATTCTCCCCATTTCTCACTCAGTTTTCCAGGGCATGTGGAAAGGCCTGAGAAATGGCAAATCTGAGTGTCAAAAGCCCATCTTCACATGGTCTAGATTCATAAATACTTCAGAAAAATTAACAACTTATAAAAGCAAGAAGCTGCTGCTCCTCAAGTTGTTCTTTCTTAAAACCACTTAGGCAGTAATCCAGAGAAGATTAATTTCAAATCCCTCTGTTTTTTTTAAAGCACAAGTTATGAAGCACTATAAATAATCTTCTGATATGTCCTAATAAATATATAAAATTAGTGTACCTCCAAGGCCTAAATGTTCTTTGCATTTATGCTGATTTACCACATTTTCTCATGACTGCATATCACTACTCATAAATGACTGCATATTTATCAAAATCTATCATGCATATCTATCATAAGTCTAATCTGAATGTAGCACATCTTCCTAAAACACAAAACAGTATTTCTAAGATGCATATTTAATCGTGTTAATTCTCTGCATAAAAATCTTTAGTGACTTTCCTCCATGCCTGTAGTATTATACTAAATCTTCACATGATTTTTCCAGCTATAATCAGAACCATATCTACCACCCTGGCTTTATATTCCTTTTCCTACAGTCCATGTGTCCTGGACAGCTGACAACTGTTTCTTTTCCAAACTTGCTCTGGCCCGTTCAAGCTCTCTGCTTTGGCTCAAACTCTTCCTTCTGATTTCTAATTTCCTTTCCCATGGCTATACTCCCAGCTATCAATATCCTTACCATCAGTGTCTTTCAAAACCTACCAATGCCTTCAGGTTCAATTTAAGTATCACCTCTTTGGAAACGTTTGCTCCCAGTGTGTCCCAACCAGAAGTGATGTTACTGAGTCCAAGCTTGTACTGCTCACTGCACGACAGGCCAATAAATCGAAGGATGAATTGTTGGGGCAAGGAATAGCGACTTTATTCAGAAAGCCAGCAGACCGAGAAGATGGTGGACTAGTGTCCCAAAGAACCATCTTGCCTGGGTTTGGATGCTAGTTTCTTTTATAGAACAAAGAGGGGGAGGTGAGGAGGTAAAGTAAAAAAGGCAGTTAGTTGTTGCAAATATTTCCTGGTTCTGCCCAGACTCCAGAGGGGATGTGTTAATTTCTTCTTTCCTATAGACATTTACAGGTGGGCCCGGTCAGGATTTTTCCCGTGAGCTAAACAAAAGTATTTTAGCTTAACACTCAGGCATGGGCAGCAGAGTTCCGGAGATGGGCCATTATGTGTACATTAAGCTATAGGCAACATCCCTTTAGTGATTAACTTGTAGCAAAGGCAATACAATACAAAGCTTAAAGTAAAAGAGGCAGATCCAGTATGGAGTCAGACTTGTTCTTCCCTATTACAGTAATATTGTCATCCTTTGGATTGCCACAACAGTTGGTTCCTACATCTCTGATGTCATTTATCACTCTGCACAACTTTGTAATTATTTGTGTACACATTGGTTGACATAGCCCCTCATCTCATAGAGCATGGCATCCACAGTAGGCCCTAGCTGAGCTTGTCTTGATTTTAATTGACAGTATAATTAAGAACTAAAGCTCTGAGGCTGTATTAACATTCTAAAAGACTTTGGTCCAATGTTAAAATATTTTTTAAAAAAATATATTCAAATTTTGTCATACTTGGTAGTGACAAAGAAAGTCTTTACCAGGGCTACATTTGAAGACAAAGGCGCCCAATAAAACAACAGCAACAACAAAAAATAGAGTAATTACAGAGTTTAATAAGAAACGCTCCCTGAAAATTAAAAAAAGCATTACAAAGTTTACACCCAGTTAGTGAGTAAAGGGAAAATCATATGTGTACAAGGACCCCTCAGGTGCCACCAGCCTCTTAGGCTGGCTCTTCCCACTCTATCTGCCCTGGTTTCCTGAGGAAACACTTCCAATATGAACTGCCCTAATGCTATCTGGCCCTATTAGAAGTTGGAAGGCATTGTAAAAGTTTCAAATGTTCCTAATATAATCAATATCCGGGTTGCATTTACATTGAGGCTTGCTATCTGTTAGAACCTTTATACCTTGGATTCCTTTAGTAATTATACAGTAGCTTCCACTTAGAAGTTGATTCCTCCCTTTCAGTTTACTTACACCAAAAGCAGTATGCTGGTTCTGCATACATGGATTGAACCAACTGAAGATATAAAAAATTCAAAAAAAATTCCAGAAAGTTCCAAAAGCAAAATTTGAATCTTCCACACACTGACAACTATTTACATAGCATTTCCATTGCATTTATAACTATTTACATAGCATTTACATTGTATTAGTTATTATAAGTAATCTAGAGGTGATTTAAAGCGTATGGGAGAAATTTCATAACGCCTGCCACCTAGAAAGCTCTTAGAACACTTGCTTTGGGGGTTGATTTTTAGTTTTGTTGTTGTTGTTTTAATGAAAAGGAGCATTCCTTTTCTGTTTTCTGCCCTTATAAAAAAATTAAATTTAAGTAAAAATTAAAGTATGTATATAGGTTAGATGTATATAGGTTATATGCAAATACAACACCATTTCATATAAGGGATTTGAGCATCCATGGATTTTGGTACTGGGGGAGGGTGTGTGTGGGGACACTGGAACTAATGTCCCCCACCCCATAGCAAGTGACAGCTGTATTAAGTAGTACTAAGTAAGGCTGGAAGTATGGGGAAATTCCCACTGTCATTAAAAGCATTCTGGCCTATACTTAAGCCTGGAGACATCTTACCTCCCAATAAAGCTTGCCCTGCCCCTAACTTTTCCTCCTCTACCCTTTTAGAAGCACAATGCCTAGTGTTTATTTTTCCCAGCCTTGAAGCCTAGGATCCATCTCAGAAATATTAAGGAGATAAGAGTAACCTATAAAATCTCTAAAGATACTCTTAAATTTACAGCAAACAATGGACTATTTACTTGCCTTATCTGAGAATGGGTGTTCCCTTTAGTTCATTAGAGAGAAGCCTGGGGCAGAGGAAATTTACACAAGGGACTCTGGGCCTCCCAAATCTCCTAGGAAGTGGCCAGACATTCAGGGCACCAGCCCCTCTGACCTCTGCCAGTCCAGCCAGATTCTAAACACAACATATTGTTTCAAATAAGACCCTCCCTCTTTTTACCGAAACTACACATTTTGTTATAACTTAAACAAGACGAATGTAGGTGGAACAGGTAGACGCAATAAGACTGTTGCATCATTCAGATGTGGAAATAAATAAAGACCACCCAAACAGAATATGCTGAGGCTGTTCATCTGGAGGTTGCTGTAGGGACAGAGTCAGCCACCTTCCCGTCCCTAGAACTTGGCAGAGATTCAGAGGGAGGCAGGCAGGGGAGAGGGAAAGTTTCTTGATAAAACAAGGAAGGCTTCAGGTATGCTCTGAAAGTTTTTTGTTGTTTTTTTTTGTGGTACATGGGCCTCTCACTGTTGTGGCCTCTCCCGCTGCGGAGCACAGGCTCCGGACGCGCAGGCTCAGAGGTCATGGCTCACAGGCCGAGCTGCTCTGCAGCATGTGGGATCGTCCCGGACCGGGGCACGAACCCGCGTCCCCTGCATCAGCAGGCGGACTCTCAACCACTGCGCCACCAGGGAAGCCCCTACTCTGCAAGTTTTTGAAATGGGGAAGCTGGAGGTGGGCTAACTAGAAGTGGGGCATCCTATGCGATTAGTTTGGGGAGCATATTTGGCTTTTTCTGGTTGACCTTGAGATGGAAGCAGTGACAAAAATTAAGGAAGCTGGCCTTTATTGAGCCAAGTCCTGGCTGTTTGGGACCAAATGCTACAGAAGTTGTGGTTTGTTTTCCTGGGCGGGTTGCTGTAAAGGTTGTAGATCAGAGCTCTATTCTCCGTGTGGCCTGGCCATTTTCTGTTTGTACATTCAGTCTCTCACAGGATTTTTGTTGTTGTTCATTTTTAAATCATTTAAAAATAAAATAAATATCTAGGAAATCATCGAAAGCTTAAGAGTAGAAACAAACTGTAAACTTGTCTCTGGATATTAACTCTAGAACCAGGCATATTCTCAGCCCTCAGGAGGTTCTTCTCATTTAAAATGTTTGCCTTCAAAGGAAATTTAAAAAACACTACCATGTAGTCATTAAAAACCAGAAGTTGCCAACGTTCGTAAAGTTAAAAGTCATCAACAGTAATCGTTATTAATATATTCCTCTTTTACCATGAATTAGCTCTGTGGTCACTAGCGACTGGATAATTTTCTTTCTCTGTAAATGTTAATAAGTGACTAGCACAACTTTCTCCCTGAGTGTAGTATTAGTCTATCTTGCCCATTGCCCCCTGCCCTGAAAACTCCAGTTTATTATTCCATCAGCACCTCAGTAAAGATGTGACCAAGGAGCCTCCCTTCCAATCCCAATTAGGCAAATTCATTAGGTTCAATCTCTATGCTACCAATTTTGATATATATTTCTAATAATATATCTTTTTTTTTCATTTTTTTTTTTTTTTTTTTGTGGTACACGGGCCTCTCACTGTTGTGCCCTCTCCCGTTGCGGAGCACAGGCTCTGGACGTGCAGGCTCAGCGGCCATGGCTCACGGGCCCAGCCCCTCTGCGGCATGTGGGATCTTCCCGGACCGGGGCACGAACCCGTGTCCCCTGCATCGGCAGGCAGACTCTCAACCACTGCGCCACCAGGGAAGGTATTTAACTATTATGTCTTAATTGCCTCCACATTTTTGCCTATGTCCAAGTCATCTTTGTGCTCCTAGCATTTGGAGTATGTTGAATGAATGATTAAATGAAACAAGCAAGTCAAGCAAATCTTTGTAAAGTTGGAATTCTGGTAGTCAATCTTGAGGTTGATTGGGATGACGCTTTTGGGAACACATTACAGGATACCAATACAATATGATGCAAAATGTGAAACAAAGATTTTGCATTATTTACTCATTTATCCATCAAATATTATTAAGAGCTGTTTCATGTTAGCTACTGTGCTAGGAACTGGGAAAATATTAATAAACAAAATACAGGTGAATTATATTTAGAAAAATCTCTTCTTGGAAGGGTCTACCTTCCATCTCTGTCCACAGAGTTCCATTTCCATGAATTTGATAGTGAACCAAGACCAGGTGGGTGACAACATGTTGAAATTCCCATATTGTATTTTTTCTCTCCTTCAGTATCTACAGTGTGTAGACATGAACCTAATGAACATTCAGTCAATGTGTGCTGAACTGCATTTCTATCACTATTTGTCCACTAAAGTGACTCCAATGCTATGACCATCCAAGACTTAGAAGAGAGGCTACTTTTTCTCTCCTTCTTTGGCTCCCACCATTTCAAGTGCAGACAATAGCTTTCATTTGGTATGCAAAATTGTGAGTAAAGGGACTTGTAGTGTCAAATCAATTGGGTAAAATTAAGGGGGGGAGGGATCCGAAATATGATAACACTAGAAAATTCTGTAGAAGTGAAGACTGCATTTCCCAGTTATGAGACAGCCTGGTATTGGGGATATGATGTCTAACTTTAAAAGCAGGGTTGTAGTTCTTACCTCTCTCTCATGTAATGGTATGATCTTGGACAAGATGCTTCAGCTTTCCCAGTCTTAATTTCCTCATATGTAACAGGCGAAGATTATAAAGATTAATTTCAAAGTCAACAGTATTGCTCTAGGCAAAAATCTGACCAAAGCTTCTAGACTATCTCAGTTCTGTGGGCCTGATACTCATCGTAGGGTTTAATAGTCTTCCTCAAGGCAGTCCTAACTTATGCGTGTTCCCAAGCAGGGTGCTGATGGGTGACAAGAGTTTTTCCTGAGATCCACATGGTCAAGATGTTGGCCATATTGTTTTGTCCCACCCTGGATAGTTCTCATGATATGCTTTATTCCTCTACCTCTCATCCGGAAATAAATGAGGAAAGAGAATAACTATGTGGAAATAACTTTGAAGTAGATGATGTCCCTTTTCCACTCTAAGAAAAAGGCTCTCTCAATTCAGTTTTTTACGGCCCTCAACCTGTCACTGACTTTTTCTCCTTAAATTTCAGGTATAGTTTCACTTTTACATATGAAAGGCTGAGTCTCCAAATTCAAGATTATTGACTTAACTGAACAGTAACCTGGCTTCTACAGGTTTAAACATGTGATCTGTCCGGATGCTTCAAAAAGTTTCACATAGGTCTTCTCTGGTGGCGCAGTGGTTGAGAGTCCGCCTGCCGATGCAGGGGACACGGGTTCGTGCCCCAGTCCAGAAGGCCCCCACATGCCGCGGAGCGGCTGGCCCCGTGAGCCCCGGCCGCGGAGCCTGCGCGTCTGGAGCCTGTGCTCCGTAACA
>NW_020174917.1:173545-241472 GCF_003031525.2 Neophocaena asiaeorientalis asiaeorientalis | reverse complement strand
AAAAAAAAAAAAAAAAAAAAAAAAAGTCTCACATATACACATATCTTCCAATTCCATCCCCACTAATATATTTTATGTTTTTCTTAAATATATATTGAATATTTAAGGACTGATCCTTAAAATAAGGCAGGGAGGATCATTTCTTTACTTCTTACGTAACTCATGCCTCCTCTTCCTCCCAAATTGCCTAGTAAAAATCCCTTACATAGCACATGCCATAATGCCTAGCTCCCCTAACAGACTATGAGTTTTATAGGGTAGGCTCTGTGTCTTAGAGATATTAGATTCATCACCTAACACATAATTTGAGTTGTTGAATAAACAACTGAATGGATGAATGAATATGTGAGTCTCCTAACAACAAGGGCTTTTAAGAATATTTATATAACTGATCTGCCACTGTAAATTTACGTCTATATGTGATGGGTGGGACCATCAGGCAACTTGGAATTTAAAACAGAATTATTGTGAAACTTTGCATTTGGATCGAAGAGAAAATGAAGTGCTGGGAATTGAGAGAAAGGAACAGACATAAATCTTCTGTCATCATCAGAGCAACACAAACTTCAGCTTAATGCACTGTAAAATGGCAGAGAGGTTGCCTTCAGTCATGACCTCAATTACCTGGCTTTAGAATAATCTTAGAATGAGAGAAATAATGAATCTTGGTTCACATTTCTGAGGCTCTAAAGAAAGCAATGGAGGGCTTCCCTGGTGGCGCAGTGGTTGAGAGTCCGCCTGCCGATGCAGGGGACACGGGTTCGTGCCCCAGTCCGGGAAGATCCCACATGCCGCGGAGCGGCTGGGCCCGTGAGCCATGGCCACTGAGCCTGCGCGTCTGGAACCTGTGCTCCGCAACGGGAGAGGCCACAACAGTGAGAGGCCGGCGTACCAAACAAAAAAAAAAAAAGAAAGAAAAAAGAAAAAGCAACGGAAAGTTAACATTTATTGAATGTCTACTGTAGACAAGGTACCAGATTTTTTGACCTTTCATGTATGAACTTGTATTTAACTTAATCTTTACAACACTGAGAGGTGAAATTAGTTAATATCATTATTCTACATGAAAAGCTAGTGAAAGTTATATTGTAAAGTCTCTTTAAGATGCTAATAATATTCTAACCTCTTCCACAATTTTATACTTTGGACTGTGAAGGAGATGAGAACAATAGATAGCCATAGTTTTCTTCCAACTTTGATACTAAAGCTACAGAAATAAAAGGTTATCTTCTTACACAGGGAGTGATACAGCTTGGAATATTTAAAATGGCTTTAAATGTACCAAAAGGTTTTAGAGTTAATACACTAAGAATTGTTATTTATACTAATTTTCTCCTTAATTTCATTATCTATCCACAAAAAATCTTTTAATAATGGTTTTTCTCCATCTGTAAAACATGTAAGATGTCAGAAATGCCTGGAATTTGGGCATTGGACTTATGAATATACAGGAAAAAGAAAGTACCTACATAGGCCTTCAAGAAGAGCAGAACTAAAGAAAGCTTTAAAAGAAAAAGAAAACAGATTATTATTACAAGAAAGCGTTGGAGAAACTACTGTAGAAAGAAAGACCAAGAAAAAAAGGTCTAAGAGTGTAACCAGTTCCAGTAGCAATAGCAGTGACAGTTCAGCCAGTGATTCTTCATCAAAGTGAAGAGCCGTCTACCTCGTCCTCCTCAGAGGACAGTGACTCTGATGAAAGCTCCAGTTCATCATCTTTAGCCTCCTCCACAAGCTCTTCCTCGTCCTCTGATGCAGAAGAGATTCCAGCTCTTCTAGTAATAGCAGCAGCAGCACAGAGAGTAGCTCTGAGGATGAACCACCAAAGAAGAAGAAAAAGAAATAGAATTGTTCCATCCATATTGGACTGATGGACTAAAAACATCAGTGTGATTCTCAGAAGGGAATTTAGAGTGTGTTAAGACCAAATAGGTTAACTGATCAAAATTTTTAGAGTTCAAAAGTTTCTAAATGTTTTACATTGTAAGAGCATAAAGAGTATTAATAATGGATTATATATATAAAGACTTTTTTATTTTAGGGGTGAATCTTGTTTTTCTTTTTTATCTTTAAAATATATCTCTAAAATTAATCAAAGCTGAAATCTAGTAAATCTTTCTGTGATGAAACCTATCTCTTCTCCCTGGGAAATAAATGCCATACTTTGTTATATGTGTGTGCTATGTACCAGACATGTTTGCAGGAGAGTGCCTCAGAATATCTATCTGGCAGTGAATTTCTAATGCTTTTGGCTGTATGTTATTATGTAAGATTAAATACCTCTATAAACAGAGTTTTCCTACTGTTAATAAATGTGCTCTATTTTTATGTTTGTGTTCAGAAAGTTGTTCTGACTTCTTGTCCTAAATGAAAAGTTCAAGGAATCTATTTATAAATGTATACCTTTTGGATGGTACAAGTTTCAAGTTACTGTGTTGTATCTTTCATTTTCTTCTGGTTCTTAAAGTTATCCTTTTATGACAAAAATTATTCTAGAGGAACTTAAAAAGGAACAAAATTATGAAACTACATAGGACTCTAATCTTGGTGCCTTTTGATAAATTCAGTGTATCAGAAAAGAAAACAGTCATTTAAAAACTAACTTAAGTAAAAGTGATATAAATACCATTGTGTGTTGATATGCTATAAAAGGTACCATTCAAAGGGGAAAAAAAGGTAGGAGGAAGAGAGGTAATTTTTATAGAAAATTAGAGTGACGTTGGTTGCCTTTTACTAAAGTATTCTTAAGTTTGCATAAAGATTGCCTTTTACCATTTTGCAATTGTGGTATGACAGTCTACTGCATAAATATGAATGAATCGGATTAATCTGGTATGTTTACATAGCATATACACAGTTGAAATCTAGCATGAAAATTTAAAAAGAAATACTGCACAGTATTTCTTTAAAGTAGTAGGCCATGGTGAAATTATTTGGTTTAACATCACATTATTTTGTGATGTCTTTTAAGCTTTTTGGAAAGAGGTATCATTTGTAGAAAAATCTTGATTTCGGTTAAATATAGGTTTTTAAAGTACAGATGTTGTCTTTTCGTATTTTTATGAAAAAGCAGTAGAAAATTACTTTTGAAGAAAATGGGCTTCTATTTAAATGTTTAAATATATGTATGTTGTGAGTTTAAAGAGCTGTAATTACCTGTTTGACAGAACTGTTGTTTTCAATGATTGTAAATAAACTCTCAAAACATCACTTTAAGGCTCCATACAGAATGTGTCAATTGACAGGCAAATTTAATAAATTACTAATGAAATACAATTTACAATTTAATCTCTGTAAGGGTAATTTTAGCAGTTAAACTTGGAAGGGAAACTAACGTGTACATAGGTTACATCACTTGTAATTAAATAAAGCTCTGTTTGTGCTGATGAGCTTAGAAAAAAAAGGCCTCTGTGCCTGGGCACCCCACAGGGCCCCCTTTGGTTTCATCACCAGAATTTCTCATTCCCTCCAACTCCAAGTTGAAGAGGATAAATTCCAGGTATTACTGAAGGTTGGCTGAGAGTTACTGAGAGGTTCACCCAGCCCTCATTTAGAACCTGGAAGGTCTTCTCCAGCCATGGCTGGCAAGAATACTGGGGTCCTAATCACCCTGACATCAACTCAATCATAGAGCAGAAGTTCCACACCAGGAGAGTCAGGTCAAAGGACCAGAGGACGAGAGGCTAACTGCTGCAGCTTGCCCCGGAATAGGAGTGAGAGATTTTGCCCAGGTTGAGAAGCAGTTTATAAGAGACCTTTGAAGCTTTTTCCAAAGGAAATGATAAAGTCATTATTAGAAATAGAATAGAGTTTGGTGAGGTTCAAGCCTAAGGGTGTTCTTGAAAACAATAGCTCCTCTTAATTAGGAGTAAAAAGCTTAACTACAGGCCAGCTAGTTCACCAGAGAGAAACAGAGAAAAAGAGATAACTAAGAAGTACCCTCCTGAGTACAAAAGATAAAGACTGTTCTCAAAAATATACTCGTCTGAATTTAATCGGATCAGACTACAGAGCTATTTATGCCTGAGGGCATTGTCAAAAACTATCGAGTAACCAGCTGGTAATTAGTGGTGCCTAACGGGTGGGTGTGATACCACATGAGGCCAAATGATCAGGAAAGGAGACACTCAAACAGAACCCTGCTAAAAATGCTGTCATCTCAGATAACTGTGGCTGTGCCCTCTCAGACACCCAGGGTTTCACACTTCAGGAGAGACAAACTTCACTAAAACAGTTTAACGTGTCACTAAACAAATAAATAAGCAAATAACAACAAAAACAAGCCTCAGAGCTGGGGAGGGGAATCATTAGTGCTTGCCTAGAACCGGGGTAGGAAGATGGGGAGGTGACAGAACAGGAGTGTGGGATTTTTTCTTAGGGTGATGCAAATATTCTCAAGTTGATTGTGGTCATGGTTGCACACCTCTGAAAATATTAAAAGCCATGGGTGGACTGTATGATACGTGAATTATATTTCAATACAGATGTTTTTAAAAAGACTAACAGTACTTTTTAGGCATGGGAGGTGACAGTCCACCCTCAAATACTCTGAAGTTATTTAGACAGCCAAGGGAAAGAAATATTTTTCAGCCAAAGCAAAAATTGTAAACTTGCCTGGATTTATTCAAATTGTTTGGCAGTGGACCTGTGGGAATTGGGTTCTGGGCTGATGTTCAGCCAGCATTTCTAGTGACCAGTAGCAATGATGTCAGAGTGGCATGTCATTTGTCATGTTTGTCACGGGCTGAAATAAACAGTCCTGCCTGTGGGCCATGCACATAACATCCTCCCAAGCAGGCTGTGTTATGAACTCTACAATCCTGTGTATTTTATCACTAATCTCACATTGACCTTATGCTGTGAGCGTCAAGCTACTAAGGAAAGCAAAAGATTTTGGATAAGTGAATCTAATTAGAAACATTTACCTCCATGTCCTTCATTTGTTTAAAAAGCTTACAATTTTCAGGTGATGCTCAGTTTTCGATTACAAATTTTGAGTTTGTTAACTAGACACTTTAACTCCTCATTGATTTGCCTCCTCAAAATGGAAACTCTTGTCTGACTCCTAACTTTGATATGGCTAAGTCAAATAACCTTGGTGACATTCATTCTAACTTGAATAGGAGTTATTTTGTAGTCAGTCCCTATTACTTATTTAGCATTGACTGAGGAAAGCCATTCCTCTGCAAAGAAGGTTATATTATGTGACTTTCAGTGTGGCATGGGGAGAATATTTAAGAGGAAAAGGTTGTCAACTTAGCCAAATCATTAACAATCATTCATTCATTCATCCAACATCACTAATCCAACATGTGCCAGGCACACTGCTAGGCCTTAGGGACATGGCAGTGCCTAAAACAGACATGGTACCCACTCTCAGGAAATGCACCATCCAGTGGCGTTGCCCCTGTGGTTGACTCAAACTGTCAACCTGATGAGATGTCTGTGTTACAGACCACTGTTTCTTTTCTTATGCAGTTTGCATTTTTCCCTCAAGTAAAGGGAAAGGATATCCCAAGTTTTTGTATTCAGAGGAATGTTAATCCTTCTTTCTCTGTATGTCTGTCCAAAAGAGGCTAGACAAATGAAGTAATGGATTATAGGTGTTTACACAATCATGACAAATAGCATACATTCTGATGCAAAATTACCAACGTCTTTGCTATCCTTAACCTTCTGTTATATGTGAAATTGAAATATACTTATAAAACATTTTCCTTATATATCACTTTCAAATTCTCAAAATACTTTTACAGTTTCTCATTACAAAGTAAACTGACTTGTCATATTTAAAAATTATTGACAAGATGTGATAATTTTTAAAAGAATTCCAGGAAGACAGAAGTTTCGGAGTAATGTGTAAATCACAGCAAAGGAATAGGGAAAAAAATATTTAAGTGAGGTAGAAGGAAACAAACCTGGATCTTACTGACAGGGTATTAAGATTAATAATGTATGGATTTCTCTTTACATTACACTTCTTAAACTGATTCTTGTGTAAAACGGTATATCAAAAATTATCAATATCACTCTAGAGACATCCAAACTATCGAAAACTGGAGGTGAATAAAAAAACAAAAGAAACATTGTTGTTGGAAGTTCAAGTGGCACAGGGCACCCCTTGCTCCCTTTCACTCATATGGACTCACTTTTTAGGAGGAGCTCTGGTGAAGGCCTCCAGGCCCTACTGATGTCACTTCAGGTTCTCTTGGGGTTTGTCTCCCTCTCCAGGTTCTGCCTAGTCCTCAGTGTACTTCAGCTTTAAAAGATCTTAGGGATTTGTTGCTCTATTTTTTAATATTGAAACAAATTTTTTTCTTTAATACTATTTTTCATTTTTTAAATCCATGTAATACTTTCCCTCAATTTTTAAAATGTTTATGTAGTACTGAGAAGCATATATAACTCAGTCCAGCTCAACAGAGGCTTATAATATACATGGCCATATTAAGGATTTATTCATCAATTCTAACTTTATTGAGAGCTTTTGTTTTTAAACATGATAGGTGTTGAATTTTGTCCAATGCCTTTCTTGCATCTATGAAGAACAGAAATGCCCATAAGATTTTTTTAAAATCATAACTCTGTTAATGTGTTAGATTTTATTAATGGATTTTCTAATATTTAACCACTCTTCAATTCTTAGAGTAAATCTTACTTGGTAAGAATGTTTACGTTTTTAATGCATTGTTGAATTTTATTTGCTAGTAATTGATCTAAGATTTTTACTCAGATAGTAATAGGTGGGCTTGGTCTGCAGTTTTCTCTTTTTGGTGAAATCTGTCAAGTTTTGGGAAAAAAATCTTTTACTAATTTTTAGATAAACTTAAAAGTTTTACCTCTTTTTCCCTGCAATCAAATAATTAAGGAACATTGAGATTATATGATTTTTAAAGTGTACTTTTGAGGATGAAGCAAGTCTTGCATGAAGCCATCAAGGTCACTTGCTTTTTAACTACTTTCCCTTTTATTCTGTGGCAACTGGTCTTTTTAGGTTTTCTCTCTACTGGGGTCAATTTGAGTCGGAAGTATTTTTTTATAAAATTATCCACCTTATCTAAGCTTTAAAAGAAATCTGCCTGGAGTTTTTTATTTAATCATACTCTAAACAACACTGATCATGGACACAAGTCTTACTCTTAATATTTCAGCAGTACCACCAGGGCTGTGATAATCTCAGCATAGCTTTAAAATATTGCACTTTAAATTTTACTACTTTATGTATAGCTAAATTTGATTGTAAACTTTACATTAATTGGCAGATTGCCAGCTTACAGGTGGCTATGCATTCTACTTCTGAACATTTTTTATGGTAAAGAGATCCTATAAAATACCTGCTAGAAATCTTTTCCACCTTTTTCAATGAAGTGTACTTTGGCATATGAAATGAGAGAAGACTTGGGTAGCCAAACAAAATTTAGCATCTCTCTCTTCTAATTCCAAGTTGCACTGAAACGTTGCTTTCCAGACCTTGATAAGTCTTTGTGACAGTGCTACAGAGTTTATACTCCCGGTGTTTCTCTCCTTTATGAGTCTCTGAACCTTCATACCTTCATCTCTTTTTCTCTTCCATCTGAAAATGGCCTGCCTTTGTTGTCTACTAGGGAAAGATTCCCAACATTTTCAATTGAAAGTCTCTCTCTCTCTCTTCCCCATATACCTCAAGTTTCAAACATTTGTTCTAACAAAAGATGCTATACTTATTGAATATTAAAGTTGCATTTTTTTATCCATGCTGTCAGTGTTTTCATGATTGTAGATCTAAGGAAAGACTCCTTTAGGAAAGCTCACAACACATATTACATTTCCATGTCATTTGCTGATATTTTTTAAATGTCCCTTTATAATTTGAAGACTCCAGGTCTGGGGATTCTATGCTGGAATCAAGATGGTAAAACACCCCCTTTCCAAGTCATCTCAACAAGAGGAACACAGGAACTTGAAGAAGCACTTTCCAGAGAATGTGGAAATAGCATATTTCATTATGTAAATAGATTTTTCCTGCACTGGTCTGCCTTATGACCAGACATCTGCTAATTATACCAGAGGGCAAGACTACAAAGGCCAATTTACATTCTGTTTGTGGTGTCCTTGATTTGTTTCTAAGAACCAAAACAAGATAAAAGGTTACAAATGATTTAATTATGAACAGTCACTGCCTTGCCTTCACTCAGCGAGTATCGGGGTCTGTGGCTCCATTTGCCTCGCAGCGAAGTACTGACCACCCTGGGGAAGACTTTCAAGATTCCCTTAGCACAGACTCAGGATCCCCTTAGCACAGACTCAGGGCTTGGGTCTCTTCCTTAGCCACAGATGGACATTGTGCTCAATATACTCAGAAATAAAATGAAACAAGCTGGTGGACTCCTTTGGATTAACTGCTTCCTCCTTGTGCTCTGTCCACTTCTTTGGCCGTGTTTAAATAACGACTTATCTTCTTTGAAGTTCATTCTTAGTGAGATTATTTTCCTTGCTTATCCAAAGTTCTCTCTCACATTTTGTGTGTGTGTGTGTGTGTGTGTGTGTGTGTGACTTAGACTTAATTAAAACTCAGTTTTCAAGGGACAGGGAGTTGCATCCTGGAGCAGGAACCAGGGGGCCTGAACTCTGCTTCTGTATGTGGTCCTTATTGGCTCATTGGTTTTGAACAACCTTTTTTGTTGTCTCATATTCAAAAAATAAGGTTAACAATGGTCATTTTATAGGAATATTGTAATTAATAGTATACACGAAAATATTCATAAAAAAACTTAAAAAAATATGTGAAGGTAAAATGCAATTTTTTTTTTTTTTTTTGCAGTACACGGGCCTCTCACTGCTGTGGCCTCTCCCGCCGCGGAGCACAGGCTCCGGACACGCAGGCCCAGCGGCCGCGGCTCACGGGCCCAGCTGCTCCGCGGCATGTGGGATCTTCCCGGACCGGGGCACGAAACCGCGTCCCCTGCATCAGCAGGCGGACCCTCAACCACTGCGCCACCAGGGAAGCCCAAAATGCAATTATCTTTGTAGCTCTTATTTATTTAACACTTATATATATGTGCCAGGCACCTTATGTATATTTTAAGCATATTAAAACTTTTAGTCCTTGAAATAAGTACTATTATCTTCATTTTATATATAAGAAAATGAAGCACGGAGAGGTTAAATAACTTGCTGAAGGTCACACAACAGGTCTGTCTACAGAGCCTGTGCTCCCTTATATACATACAGTGCCTTGATCATAGCAGACTCTCAAAAAGGAGAAAAGAGTGATAATTAAACATGGACAATTATATCTAGTGAAAGATACGTATTTAAAAGATTTCAGTACTGTTCTTTGACAAATCCAGCATCCTTGGCCATTAAAATAAGCCTATCAAATTCCCAATTAACAGAGTCTAAATCTCACTAGTTATTTCATATATATTCTTGGGACTTCCCTGTGGTGCAGTGGATGAGACTCCACGCTCCCAGTGCAGGGGGCCCTGGTTCGAACTCTGGTCAGGGAACTAGATCCCACATGCATGCCGCAACTAAGAGTTTGCATGCCACAACTAAGGAGCCTGCATGCCACAACTAAGAAGTCTTGGAGCCACAACTAAGGAGCCTGCCTGCTGCAACTAAGGAGCCCATGTGCGGCAAATAAGGAGCCAGCGAGCCACAACTAAGGAGCCCACCTGCTGCAACTAAGACCCGGTACAACCAAATAAATAATTTTTTTAATAAAAGACTTTTTTTAAAAAAGTATTTATTTTCAAAATTATTTATGAATGACAGGCAACTGTGAGCTTTTTGTGGATACTTTTTGTAGCTGCACATTTGGCATGCTTTGGGTTTTTTTGGTTTTGTTTTTTTTTTAGGTTGTGCCCTGCCCCCTTCCCTCCCGTTTCACTATGGATATGAGGGAACATGTATCTCTTTTAGACCTTGCTTTCAATTGTTTTGGGTATATAACCAGAAGCGGAATTTTGCTGGATCAGATGGTAATTCTAATTTTTATGTTTTGAATTTTACTTTATTTTATTTTTTGTACAGCAGGTTCTTATTAGTTATCTATTTTATACATATTAGTGTATACATGTCAATCCCAATCTCCCAATTCATCACACCCCCACCCCAAGCCCCCCCACGCTTTGTTTTCTGTGTTTTTTGGGGGGACCTTATTTTTCATTGCAGATTACAGTAAATTTTGTAAACTTGCATCAAGTTTATGAATAAAGAACCATTTCAAAATTATTTAAGACAAACAAAAATTTCATGCAAGCAGTCAAGAATACTGATAATTTTTTTAAATCTATATTTATTAGAAAGTTAGTTCATTGGTTATCTCAGAGTTATCTCATGTCTAATGTAAAAATCTTTATTTTTGAGTTACCAAATTTATTTTGAAACCTTTCCCATTTAGGCAGGAGAACACTTTGATTTTCATCTGGTCCCAATTTAAACAATATAATCCCATTCTTACCTCCAAAAAAAGTCTATTAGATATTTCTCTCACATTTTTGGTTGTGTTTGGTGCATCTGAATACTTATAAAACTGGCTTATTGCTTTTTACTTCAACCTTACCTATTATAGCAATTTAGGACTAGGACACCCTACATCTGCTCATTTGCACTGGTGGTGACCCACATTCACTGTTGTGGCCTCTCCCATTGCGGAGCACAGGCTCCGGACGCGCAGGCTCAGCGGCCATGGCTCACGGGCCCAGCCGCTCCGCGGCATGTGGTATCTTCCCAGACCGGGGCACGAACCTGTGTCCCCTGCATCGGCAGGCGGACTCTCAACCACTGCGCCACCAGGGAAGCCCCTGACCTACTGTTTTAATCTTCCCAAGATCATATTTCAGATGCCCCAAGTTCGGACATCTTTCTCTTGCCTTGTTTCATAGACTGGCTGAAACGTTTAACTTGTCAATACAGGCTTTTTGCATTTTCTTAACACTCAGTGAGTGAGACTGAAGGACAGCTTATGGGACACAAAGTATACAGACTCTTTTTTTTCAGGCTCGGTTGTGTTTACAGCTAGTAGCACTTGGTGGCATTAGATGGGGGAAGAAAGTGAGGGACCTGTAATCTCCAACAGCCTCCCTCCCCACAATCTTTAATATGGATAACTGATGCTTTTCTATATTGAATGAAAAAAGTGTTATACAAAAACAGCTTTAAGCCCTTCTTTTCAGAAACTGTGGAGCAGCCACTGTGTTTAGGAGGCCTGGAATCCCAGGTTCCCTCTTCCTGACTCCTCTGTCTCCAGGTCTGACAACTCTCCCCTGATTAACAGTGTATGTGGGGAGCTATGAGCATGTTTGGACTGTCCTCATCGTCTTCTTTTATGAGCATCTAAAGTTTGGGCTTACTGAATAAGAGAAAATCTCCTAATTTAACTCAATCTCAATTTTGGTCAATCTTGCCTCTCCTATTTTATACCCATGAAATACTTTTTTCCCATGGTTTTGTTGCTAAAAATTCTGTACAATAATGAGAGCTGTTTAACAATTTGAATTTTTGTTTAAAGATGGCTCACATGCTATGTAAAATGGTAACTGTCAACTTCAGAGAAACAGGAAATGTTCTAAAATAAAGTTGCTCTGGGTGGAGGGTGTTTGCAACCATTCTACTTTTCATCCCCCTTTGGAGAGCAATCCAATCCATGATCTTTAGTTTTCCATTACAAACATGTCCTCAAACATGCTATTCTCACATTAGGAGCTTAAGGACAACCACTCACATTGCATTTATTGCAATGGTATTACTCCCAGCAAAAAAGCAAAGTAAACTTTAAAATATGTAAAAATCTCTATAATCCTGGGACTAACTTAAGACAATAATCATTGTCTGACAATAATGAAAACCTTTTCTTCCTAACGAAAGAACACTCTGCACATTATCCAGGGGTGGGGCATGGGAAATGGGTCCTGAGGTTAAGTTATCTCTGGTTCCCGGACATCTATAATTCCTTTTCTGACAAGTTCATTTGTAATGTACAATGCACATGGATAAGCTATCGGTCACGTGAACATTTGAAGGAAAACCAAAAAAAAATCTGTTGAATGAAAGATCATTAATCTTTTATAACAAGGTTCCAAAGCATACTCAAAGCATATTTGGTCCTGCTCCCTGAATGTTACATTGAGAACATCTAGTCTTTGGGAGGGAATGAAATATTCAGCCCAGGTCTCCAATAAATAAAATGAAATAGAATGCCATTAACCTCAGTAGACAAATAATTGCATTGAACAGGGTATATACAATACACTATGTATTTCAAAAAGTAACTAGGCTGTCCTATTTTTATTTTGTGGAGGAATTATACCAAACTCTATTTCATTGCCCATCCAAGTGCCACAGAACCACTTTCCTAAATAAGAGCAGCTGTGATATTCAGAATAAAAAATTTTAATTAAATATCTCTGCCATTTCCAACTTATCAAAAAATGAGCAGTGTTAATTAAGTTCACAAATTCATACCCATTTCCCATATGAATTTTAATTGAAACAAAGTAAAAGAAACTGGAAAGTTAAAACCACTCTCAAAGACAAGATGTACAATTTCCAGATCATAAATGGAAAAGAAATACAAAGCAGTAGGTGGGATTTGCTGGTTCCAAAACTGGAAACACGTAAAGACTGCTGACAGTTTTGGCTCTGGTAATAAAAATTAAAAGTGCCACATACAAGGTGAGACTATGTCAGAACGCACAGCCTAAAACTTGGAGCTTCAGTGAGTTCTCCCTGCCGTGAGCTGAAGCTCAGAACAGGGGTGCTCACCATCTATGTGAACTGATGATGGTTAGAGCTTTTATAAAACTGTATCACTAAAGAAACAAGAGGAAGTAAGTAGGGCGTAGAAATCAGGGCAGAGACTATACCACCCACGAGTCTGGCATCTGGATTTGCACTATGTATCATTTGCATATGTATCAGTACAATATATCTGGTGAGGATAAGTGCAATGAACCTAAATGAAACAGGGTAAGGAGGAGAATTTTGAAAGAAGTACTACATATAGGGTGGTTTGGGGGGGCCTTTCTCATCAGGAGAGATTTTAAGCAAAGGCTTGAAGGGAGTGAGGGAGCCAGCCATATGCACACTGTAGGATAGAGCATCCCAGATAGTGAGAATAGCAATTGCAAAGGCCTGGCGTGTTTGGCTTATTTGAGGAAAAGCAAGGCAGTCATTGTAACCAAGAGAAAGGAGTAAGGGTACGAGGTAGAAGCTAAGACTGGTCAGGCAATGGGTAACAGGTAGGCTGGAATGTCTAGGTTGGTCATGTGACATTGCCTTTTTCACTGAGTCAGAGGGGAAGCTATCCAGAGCTAGATGTAATTATTTAAGGCATGCTGTAGTGAATTATCAGAAGGAAACCAGATCACCAGATATTTAAACACTCTTGGTATTTAGTGTTTCATACATAAATTTAAAATTACATCTACTGACTATAAAAAACTAGAAAAAGTACTTCTACAATGCAAAGGTAACTTTCAAAACAACAAACTATTGCAGGTGTTGCTAATGATCGCAAGAAAGTGCTGAACAAACTACTTGATTTAGGGTAGCCAGCCTATTAAAGCCACCAAATATTCCTTTCCCAAAAGGAACACACATTTTATGAGAAAGATAAAAGCTGAACAAAACCATGAATATTTATGAAAAGAAAAATTTTAATGATATAGTGTGTCTATACATTGCCTCATATTAGAGAAGCTCATATAAATTCAAAATAACACAGTTGGCCATAGTGATCTGCACCGATTGTACAGTAATACTTAAGCTAACCACACAGCAAAGAAGCTGAGTTATCACAATGTAGCCCCAGAGAATGAGCAAGAAGACTTGCATAAAAGTTATATCATAACACATTAAGAATACTTTTTACTTAAAAATATAAAATATTTCTCAACGTACTTCCCACATATTTCAAATGCTGGTGGATCCAATTCAAAATCAGGTACTAGGAAACTCTACTCAAATAATTCTTGAATTGATTTGTTTCTTATCAACCACTTTCTTACCTATTTTATTTCAATAATCTCTTTGACCATCCCTGATCACCCACACTTCACTAGAATTTACTCAGAAGCAATGAAATGTAGTGGTTAGAAGTGAGGGAGCTTAGTTCAAACTGCTCTGGTTTGAATCCCTGCTTTTTCACTTAATAGATGAGTAACCTTAGACAAGTCCCCTAATCATTTATTTGTGAAATGTGGAAAATAATAATATTTCATTCACACTGTGATTTTCAGGATTAACCATAATAATGTATTTAAAGCAAGCAGTCAGTAACTCCATGACGATGATTGCCAAAACAATCTTCGAAAATATGAATCTAGTTTTGCCCCTTCCCTGCTTAAAAAAAATCCTTCAAAGTCCATCCGTCACCAAGAGATGAACAAATCTCACAGCAGGCAGAGCCCCTCATGATTGATTGCTATCTTCTTTTTGAGCCTCATGTCCATTGCTCCCCCCTATTCATTACATATTCCAGCCATACGGAACTACAATTATTGTACCTCATCACTCTGTACTACTTTTGGACATAGCAATCCCTTCTTTTGGAATACCCTCTCCTCACTCTGCCTTTTCTACATGGCAAACCCAGCTTTAAAAATTTAGCTCAAGATGTTGAATATGGTTGCCCATGCTACAGAGTAGGCCTTTTTTGTTTATATATACATATGTGTGTGTGTGTATGTGTGTGTGTGTGTATCTGGGGTTTTTTTGTTTTCGTTTTTTATGTGAATGGCCATTCTGCCAACATATATTTAAATATTTCCAGTAGTTACCTATGGGTGTGTGGAAATTCAGGTGCAAGTTTTCTTACATTTGCTTTTCTGTTTTGGGTACTAAACATGCAACCTTTTTGTGATAATAACTAAAATAAATGTCTAAATATAAAACTTAAAGTCTGTGCATCAGAACATATTTATATTAACAGAAACTAGACATCTGTGGCCAAGAATGAAACAAGGTCAAATAAATTAGCATACACTCATTACTAGATTACTATGTAATCTATACAAATGTATATTTAAGGGCAGTATCACTCTTAATCCCAGGCAATCCTTGCCTGTGCCTCAGTGGGCCAGGTGGGCCGAAGCAGTCTTCCAAACTTCCAAAACCCCAGATACACTCTTCCATGCACACACACACTCACACACACACACATATACAAAAAATCCTACTGTGTAGCACGGAGAACCATATTCAACATCTTGAGCTAAATTTTTAAAACTCCCACTAGTGCCTGGGAACTACAGAGGCGGCAGTGCTGAACATTTCAAGAACAGCGTGGCCCTCATCCCATTTCTCACCTTTCAGAAGGCCAAGCTTCAACTCTTAAACCGATACCACTTCGTCAGGGGGTGATCCAGATGCCAGGAGGAGTCCCAGGGCTGTCTCCTGTGGGGTCATCCATAGACCCGGTGTTCTGACCAGATTCCATGAGGACGACCTAGCTAGGGGATTATCTTTTTCTGACCAGTGCGGTATTTCTTTTAAGTGATTTCTTGAGTTGGAGCCACCAGAATGATGCTGACATGCTAATTTGGGGTCACTCGAAAGAGCTCGACCCTCCTACACACAGTCACACACTTTGGGGGCTATGTTTAAAGACTGAGGATATTCATATTCCTGACCAGTCCCGGACAGATTCTAAAGCGGTGGCGCACACTCTCCCATTTGCGGCCAGAAGGATCTGGGTTGGACCGCTCTGGGAAGACAGAAGAGTCTTGCGACATCCGGCTCACCAATCAGAAGCGAAGATTCGACCAGAGTCCGCCCAGCTTCCTCGCTCCGCTAACGCGGGCTCCACCTGAGCCGGCGTTAGCAGCGAAGTGTCTTGTTTCTTAGAACCTGGCATCATGGCCACCTAGTCAGGCTGGGAGGAGGAGAGAACCAGCAGCAGTCTGAATTCTTGCAGAGTGAGGCGGCCGGTGGGCCTAAGAACGAGGTTACCCCTGCTGCTCTGGATACCGGCAGGACTGGCACCGCTGGTCCTGTTGCCCAGATTCCGCCAGTCTTCAGTGACCCGGCACCACTGAGCTTCTCGGCAGCACCACTGAGCTTCCTCCACCGCAGCCTCCATTTTCATCATCCCTGGGGACACTGACCTGCTCTCTGTAAACGGTGTGCAGGTGAAGAGGCTCTGACCCCGTAGGCAGCCGGGGTTCCCGCTCAGACCTCAGAGGATGGTGGCCCAGAAGGGCCAAAATCGATGCCGTGCACCCGGGAGCAAGGCCGCCACGGGACTCACAAGATGCACTGGCCCGGTCAGCGGACGAACTCAGACCGTGGTTCAGGGGGAAAACGTGCCAAGAAGTATCCCCACCAGGAAGAGGCTGCCCAGACCCAGAATGCTCCAACGTGTCATCTGCTTCCTAGAGCTTCCAGGACTCAGAGGTCTGAACTTTTGCTGCCATTTACTCCAGAGTCTCGGCCCAGCAGCAGACACCATTCTCAGGCCCGGCCAGGCACTGTTCTTCACAGCCACGACCCCACACCAGGCCGGATCCTCCTGAGCTGCCACACAGGTAAGAACCGCACTTCGCTGCCACCGTTTTCCACCCTAGGCGGGCTGACCTGAGTCCTGCTTCTCCCCCTAGACTGACCTTAGGAAGTCTTATCTTCTGCTGTGCCCTGCCTCCCAGCCGGGTAGTAATGCCATCTGCATTAGTGCCTCCTCATCCTGGTCTCTTGGCACATTTCTCCTTTCATTTTGCTGGGCAGTGTGTTGAGAGCATCTCCTCCTTCAGCTCTCTTGGCCTGAGCCCCTCTCCTCTCCCATTGGGTTTTCTGTCCTGAGCGTCTCCCTCCTACCATGATGATGATTATTATTTCTTTTTCAGTAATGTGTATCTGCTAGTCCCAAACTCCTAATTTATCCCAACGCCCCTTTGTTTGGTAACCATAAGTTTGTTTTCTATGTCTGTAAGAATTTGAAAAAGAAATATATTCATATATACATATATATTTGAATCATCTTGCTGTACACCAGAATGTGACACAGCATTGTAAATCAACTATACTTTAATAAAATAAAAAATAAAAAGTTTTGGAAGAATCAATATTGTGGAAATGACTATACTACCCAAAGCAATCTACAGATTCCATGCAATCCCTATCAAATTACCAATGGCATTTTTTACAGAACTAGAACAAAAAATCTTAAAATTTGTATGGAGACACAAAAGACCCCGAATAGCCAAAGCAGTCTTTTAATGTTTTAGGTAAGTGTTCTAGAAAATGTCTTCATTGAATGGGAACGTAACCACAGGCACAGTCTACACATAAACATCTGCCTTCGTACACAGTTTACAAAATAAAATCTATTCATAGTCCTCAGATAAACAACGTCTCTTCATAAACAATTCTGTCAGCATTTCTTGGAACTCACAGTCTGTCATCATCAAAATTCTCTATATGTTCTGTCTTTCTTCCCTAAGTTTCCCTTGACCTTCCTGCTCTGAGGGAGCCCTGGCTGTCTCCAAAGATACTCTTCCCTGGAAGCCCTCTCCAGCAGAGCTTTTTTCTCCACAGTCCTCTTGTCTTTGGATCTGGAGATGATTAAGTGCATGTCTTGCTCCTCATTGGCACTTCCAGGTGCTTGCCCTTCCTTACTTCCTGAAAAAGCCTCATTTTTGAAGCTCTTGTCATCATATTAGAAGATTAGTCACTGTGCTTTTGTTAAACATATCTACAAATCCCAGGGCTATTCATGTCAGTCCTTAAAAGTTTGTGTGTGTGTGTGTGTGTGTGTGTGTGTGTGTGCGTGCTTTAAGCAGACGTCTGTCACTCTATCCTATACAATTGTCATCATTCTTAATGATTTCAATATCTAACTGTTTACCATTTTAAGAGGCTGCCAAAATGTTTTCCAATATACTTGCGTTCCAGTTCCTTCACATCCTTGCAAATACTTGGTATGGTCAATCTCTTCAGATTTTAGTCATCCTTCTAGGTGTGTAGTGGTATGTCATTGTGGTTTTAAGTTGTATTTACTTAATGATTAAAGTTGAGCATCTTTACATGTGTTTATCTATCATCTGTATAGTTTTATGCTTTATGTTTAGTTCATGACTCATTTTTAGTTTTGTATATGGTGTGAGATATGGATTAAAGTTCTTTCTTTTCTTCCCTCCTTCCTTCCTCCCTCTGTCCCTCCCTCCCTTCCTTTCTGCTTTTCTTTCTTATTTGCATATGAATGTCCAACTGTTATAACGCCACTTGTTAAAGGGATTGTTCTTTCTCCACTGAGTTGCCTTGGCACCTTCATCAGAATCCATTTCCCATATATGTGTGGGTCTGTTTCTGGACTCTATATCATGTTCTATTGGTCTGTTTTTCTATCTTGATACAATGCTGTCCTGATTTGAGTAGATTTATAACTCTTGAAATCAGGTAGTGTTAATCCTTCTTTTTCAAAATTATCTAGGCTCTTCTAGATTCTTTGCATTTCCATATTAATTTTTAAATAATTTTGTCAATTTCTATAAAATAGCCTGTTAGGAATTCTATTTGGATTGTATTAAATGTAGAGATCAGTTTAGGGAGAATTAACATTAACCATATCCAGTTTCGGACTCATGATCATGATGTATCTCTGCATTTACTTAGTGACTATCAGTATGATTAGGTTCAAATCTTTCTTCCTGCTAAGTGTTTTCTATTTGTCCCAATCTGTTCTTCGTTCTCTTTTCTCTTTTTCTGCCTTCTTTTAGATTAAACATTTTAAATGATTTGATTTTATCTTCTCTTGGTTTTTGTTGTTTTAGTGTTTCTATACATTTTTTAGTCTCCAGTTTATCTGTAAGTAATATTATGCCACTGAACATATAAGAAACGTGCAATAGTTTTGTCAGTTTTTTCCTTACTGACCTCTGTGCTTTTCACGTATGATGTAAAGCCCATACAACATTGTCATTATCTTGTCTAATCTGTCAATTATCTTAAAGAGATTTAAATAATAAGAAAGACTGGATGTATGTTTAACTATGTAGTTCCCATTTCCACTGCTCTTCACTCCTTTGTGTAGATCTACAGATCCTTGTGGTATCGTTTTCCTTTTGTCTTAAGAACTCTTCTTTTCTTTATTTTTGTTGTAACTTTATATTGTGATGACCAATGCTTTATTAACTAAATGATACTTTATTGCATAAAGTACTTATTTACATATATATACATACATATACACACACATACATTATACACACAAATTGTATATTATATACAAATATAGCTGTGTTAAAAATATTGACAGTGATAATACTTTGAAAAACACAAATGTGTGAAAATCATTCAGTAAAACATTATTTTATGACAGATGCTAATTAATACAATGGAAGTCAGTGGCTTCAATTAAAACAAATGTTAAAAATTGATACCATACTAATATTTTTTAAATGTCAGTTAATTAATATGCTGATGGTTATTCTTTGTTTGAGACATTAATTAAAAGCTTGTGATAATTGATGTCAAGACTTTTTGTAACCAAAAAATTGGTACTTTAGTTCAAAGTCAATTTTTGATGATTTCAAGAACTTAAAAATTTTTAGAATGTGACATTTCTTTTTTTTGAATTTTATTTATTTTTTGATACAGCAGTTTTTATTAGTTATCCATTTTATACACAGCAGTGTATACATGTCAATCCCAATTTCCCAATTCATCACACCACCACCCCCACTCCCAACTGCTTTCCCCCCTTGGTGTCCATACATTTGTTCCCTACATCTGTGTCTCAACTTCTGCCCTGCAAACCAGTTCATCTGTACCATTTTTCTAGGTTCCACATATATGCATTAATATACGATATTTGTTTTTCTCTTTCTGACTTACTTCACTCTGTGTGACAGTCTCTAGATCCATCCATGTCTCTACAAATGACCCAATTTCATTCCTCTTTACGGCTGAGTAATATTCCATTGTATATATGTACCACATCTCGTTTATCCATTCATCTGTCAATGGGCATTTAGGTTGCTTCCATGACCTGGCTATTGTAAACAGTGCTGCAATGAACCTGGGGGGGCGTGTGGTCTTTTGAATTATGGTTTTCTCTGGGCATATGCCCAGTAGTGGTATTGCTGGGTTATATGGTAATTCTATGTTTAGTTTTTTAAGGAACCTCCATACTGTTCTCCATAGTGGTTGTATCAATTTACATTCCCCCCAACAGTGCAAGAGGGTTCCCTTTTCTCCATACCCTCTCCAGCATTTGTTGTTTGTAGATTTTCTGATGGTGCCCATTCTAACTGGTGTGAGGTGATACCTCACTGTAGTTTTGATTTGCATTTCTCTAATAATTAGGGATGTTGAGCAGCTTTTCATGTGCTTCTTGGTCATCTGTATGTCTTCTTATGGAGAAATGTGTATTTAGGTCTTTTCCCCATATTTGATTGGGTTGTTTGTTTCTTTAATGTTGAGCTGCATGAAATGATGGTGTTAGGGAGTATTCTAATTTTATTCTTTTACATGTAGCTGTCCAGTTTTCCTAGTGCCACTTATTGAAGAGATGTCTTTTCTCCATTGTATACCCTTGATCTTTGCCTTTATTTTTTGCCAATTTGATTACTATGTGTCTCAGCATGTTTCTCCTTGGATTTATCCTGTATAGACTCGCTGTGCTTCCTGAACTTGGGTGGCTATTTCCTTTACCATGATAGGGAAGTTTTCAACTATAATCTCTTCAAATATTTTCTCTGGTCCTTTCTCTTTCTCTTCTCCCTCTGGGACCCCTATAATGCGAATGTTGTTGCGTTTAATGTTGTCCCAGAAGTCTCTTAGGCTGTCTTCATTTCTTTTCATTCTTTTTTCTTTTTTCTGTTCTGCAGCAGTGAATTCCACCATTCTGTCTTCCAGGTCACTTATCCGTTCTTCTGTCTCAGTTATTCTGCTATTGATTCCGTTTAGTGTAGTTTTCATTTCAGTTATTGTATTGTTCATGTCTGTTTGTTCTTTAATTCTTCTAGGTCTTTGTTAAACATTTCTTGCATCTTCTCGATCTTTGCCTCCATTCTTTTTCTGAGGTCCTGGATCATCTTCACTTTCATTATTCTGAATTCTTTTTCTGGAAGGTTGCCTATCTCCACTTCATTTAGTTGTTTTTCTGGGGTTTTATCTTGTTCCTTCATCTGGTACATAACCCTGTGCCTTTTCATCTTGTCTATCTTTCTGTGAATGTGGTTTTTGTTCCACAGGCTGCAGGACTGTAGTTCCTCGTCCTTCTGCTGTCTGCCCTCTGGTGGATGAGGCTATCTAAGGGGTTGTGCAAGTTTCCTGCTAGTGTTGGAGGGTCTCCTGCAGAGGCGGGTGTTGGCTGTGTGTCGCTTTGCGGACAAGGACACTGGCAGCAGAAGTTCTGGGAAGTACTCCTTGGTCTGAGCCCTCCTAGAGTCTGCCATTAGCTCCATCAAAAAGAGAACTGTTCTTAATATTTCTTGTGGTGAGACTCTGTTGCCAGTGAGTTCTCTCACCTTTTTATATCTGAAAAAGAATTTTTTTTTAATCTTCATTTTTGAACGTTATTTTGATTTGGTAAAGAAGTCTAGGCTTACAGGTTTTTTTTTTTCCTGTCAGTATTTTAAATATTATTCCACTGTCATTTACATTGTTTCTAACTATAGTTTGCTTATCTTTGTTTCTCTACATGTAATGTGTGTTTTTTTCCTTGCCTACTTTTAAGACTTTTCTGTATGACTGCTTTTGAGCAATTTTATTATGATGTGCATTGATGTAGTTTTCTTTATGTTTCTTATGCCTGGGCTTCATTGTGACCCTTTCATCTATAAATTTATAATTATCATCAAGTTTGGGAAACTTTTGGCCATTACTTCTTCAAATATTTTTTCTGTCTCGTGCTCTGTACTCTTCTTAAGGGATTCCAATTATGTGTATATTAAGCCACTTGAAGTTGTCCTGCAGTTCACTAAGGCTCTGTTTGGGTTTTTTTTGTTGTTTTGTTTTGTACTAATTCTCTCTTCTCTCTGGTTTTCATTTTGGATAGTTTATGTTGGTATGTCTTTAAGTTTACTCATATATTTTTTTCCAGTGTCTAATAGTTATTAATCCCATCCAATATAATTTTTGCTTAACACATGTAAGTTTCATCTCTGGAAGTTTGATTCAGGTCCTTTTTATGTCTCTACACAACTTTTTGAACATATGGAACACAGTTATAATAATTGTTTTGAAGTTTTTGTTTGCTAGATCAAACATCTGTGTCATTTCTGGGTTAGTTTCAACTGATTGATTTATCTCCGCATTATGAATGGAATTTTCCTGCTTTTTTGCATGCCTGGTAAATTTTTTATTTGATTCAGGGCACTTTGAATTTTGCTTTATTGAATGCTGGGCATTTTGTGTTCCCAAAAACAGTTATGAGCTCTATCTGGGATCTAATTAGGTTACTTGGAAACAGTTTGATCATTTTGGTCTCATTTTAAAAATTTGTTGGGTAACACAAGCAGTGCTCAGTCTAGAGCTCTTTATTCCATATTACGGAGGCAAGATTCTTCTCCTTACTTTACCAAATGTCCTTTAAATTTTGGGACTTTTCACTTAGCTTAGTGGGACAGACAATATTCTCAGCCCTCTATAAGCATCAGGCACTGGTACTTCTAATCCTTCTGAGTGGTTCAAGAGCTCCAGCCTCCAGTAGTTTCCCCACATGCATAGGCAGAATTCTGCTGAATACTCGAGGGGGCTCCTCTGCAGAACTCCAGAGTTCTGTCTGTACAGCTCTCTCTTTTCAGGTTGTCTATCCTGCAATGTCTAGCTACCTTAGTCTCCCAGGACTATCAGTTCCATCTCCTGAACTCAGGGAGCCTGCTGGATTCTGCTTGGGTTCCCCCTCCATGGCTTAGAAACTCTCTCAAGACAGTAATCTCAGACAACCATAGGATTCACCTTATTTGTTTCTTGTCTTACATGTATCAGTGTCCCTTGATACCTGATATCTAGTGTCTTGAAAACCATTGCTTCTTATATTTTGTTCATTTTTTTAAGTTGGTTCGGGTGGGATGTTATTCCACCTTGGCTGAAAAGTGGAAGTCTAGTGTTCTCACTAAGTTTTTCATTTCAATTATAACTTTTTCTCCTAGAATACCTATTGGCTAATTTTCAAATAATCCTGATTCTTTTTTTCTTCATCTTATTTCTTGATCACTTTAATATTTGCTCATTAAACATATCAAACACTCTAATTTTATATTCTAATAAATCACTTATTTGATATTACCAAGGTACTATTTTTCTTTTAGCTGTTCCAGTTGACTCCCCTTTATGGTAGCTTCTTTCTTTATGTGTTTTGTAATTTTTAAAAAATTAATCAGCTTTATTTTTTAGAGAAGTTTTAGACTTATAACAAAAAAAGAGAAGTACAGTGAATTCCCATATGCCTCCTCCCCTGCCCACACACACAGTTTCCTCTGTTATTCACATTATACAGTAGTGTGGTTGCATTTGCTATAATTGATTAAAAACAATGTTGATACATTATTATTAACTAAAATCCATAGTTTACATTAGGGTGCACTTTGTATTACGCAGTTCTTTGGATTTTCATAAACGTATAATGTCATATATCCATCATTTCAGTATTACACAGAATAGTTTCACTGTCTTAAATATCCTCTGTGCTCCACCACTCATCTCTCCTCCTCCCTCCCCCTGAATCTCTGACTATCACTAATGTTTTACTATCTCTTTTGCACTTGTCTTTTCCAGAATGTTACATTGTTGAAATTATCAATATATAGTAGTGCATAGGCTTTTCAGTCTGGCCTCTTTCGTTTACAGTATGCTTTTTAAACTTTTTTGGATTTTTAAAAATTTTACTGAAGTACATGTGTTCTTTTAAGATTTCTCCATGTCTCTTAATGGATCAATAGCTCATTGCTTTTCATCACTGAATACTCCATTGTAGAAATGTATCACAGTTTGTTTATCCATTGTGGTTGCTTCCAAGTTTTGGCAATGACAATTCAAGCTGCTATAAACATCTGTATGCAAGTTTTTGTGTGAATATAAGTTTTCAACCCATTTGGGTAAATACCTAGGAAAGTCATTGCTGGATCATATGGTATGACTATGTTAAGCTTTGTATGAAACTCCCAAACTGCCTTGCAAAGTTTCTAAACCATTTTGCATTCCCACCAACTTTGAATGAGAATCCCTGTTGCTGCACATTCTCCTCATCATTTGGTGTTGTCGATGTTTGGATTTTCGCCAATCTAATAGGTGTGTAGTGGTATCTTGTTGTTTTAATTTGCAGTACCCTAGTGACATATGATATGGAGCATCTCTTCATAGCTATTATATTTGACATCCATGTATTTTCTTTGATGAGGTGCCTATTCAGATCTTTTGCCCATTTTTAATTGCATTGGTTGTTCTCTTAGTGTTGAATTTTAACAGTTCTTTGTATATTTTGGATATGAATACTAATTTTTTACTATAACCTGATGATTTCTATGTAGGATTGCTGTGAGGTCTAGGCTAAACATGTATCACTGTTGACTGAACTGTGTTTGCCTTGTTCATACTGCATAGGGCACTGTTGATCCCTGGTCACGTCAAATTAATTTCTTAGCTTAATGTTATCTAGATATGTCTGTTATAGTGAATTCAAATACTAAACTTGAATGAAGGCAGTCAGTACATGCAGGTTCTTGGCGAAACTTTTTGTCCTATCCTGAGCTGAGGTGGACACTGATATAATATCCCTGCCATTTCTCTGTTGCAACAGATGAGCTTTCTGGTCTACCCTGTCACTAAGGATACAACTTTTCAAGACCATCAACTTTATGCTGGGATCTCAATTTTGATGTCCTTCTTGCTTGAGCGCAAGGCCTTATTTCCTAAGCCCACTGAGCTATTAAAACCCAAACCTCAAGAAGTAACAACAAAAAAAAAAACCCAAACCTCTAAGTAAGGTAAAACTCAAATTTTACCAGGATACTGCAGCCTCATGTTCAACTTGAGTTATCACTTTTGTTTTCAAACCCTCTTAGTTTTTTGGCTTTGAGGATTTCTCCAACTTCATCCGGAGTTCAGCTATGAAATTCAAAGAATAGTTTTGTTATGTGTATTCTTCATTTCTAGATTTTTTGAGTTTTAAAATTATGTTTAATCTCTATATTGCCAAAAACAGAAGCTCACATTGTGTGTTTTTTTTAAAATATAATTCTCTTATAGGCAAGAAAGATTCTTAATATAGACTTATTTATTTATTTATGGCTGTGTTGGGTCTTCATTGCTGCATGTGGTGTTTCTCTAGTTGCGGCGAGTGGGGACTACTCTTAATTGCGGTGCATGGGCTTCTCATTGTGGTGGCTTCTCTTGTTGTGGAGCACTGGCTCTAGGTGCATGGCCTTCAGTAGTTGTAGCACGCGGGCTCAGTAGTTGTGGCTCACAGGCTTCAGTAGTTGTGGCACGTGGGCTCTAGAGTGCAGGCTCAGTAGTTGTGGCACATGGGTTTAGTTGCTCCGCGGCATGTGGCTTGGACCTGTGTCCCCTGCGTTGGCAGGTGGATTCTTAACCACTGCGCCACCGGGGAAGCCCTCACATTGTGTTTTAACAGCATGATTTCAACTGATTTTTTACAAAGCAAACAGCCTATCCAAATATCAGCTGGTTGTCTCTAAGAAGGGATTAATTGGGCTGTATATAAGACAATAATATTTTTCTTGTTAATCTCTCTTGAGGGTGGGACCTAGATCTGATTTCTCTGTGTATACCTCCACAATCCTTACACAGAGTAGGCATTCAGTACAGGTTGGTTGAATACAGATTTTCTAAAATTGAATGATGAAATAAATGAATGATGTGGCTGACCATTCATATAGCTAAGTGTAATATACCCTCATAAAAAGATTCACTTCTAAGCTGAGGTTGAATTTTTAGTAATAATTAAAAATGCAGCCTTCAAATGCAGCTGAGCATTTCTATTTGGGGAAGAGCTTGTGAGGCTCAGGAACAACGTTATATATTAATTCTCTGGAAAGGATTGGTATACAACTACCATACAGGTGTTTCCTGTTGAGATTTCAAGTTCCTATGCAAGAACTCAGAGGACAGCTGAGAACAAAACTTAGCCCGCTTAATTACTTTTGCCCAGTATGCTGCATAAAAAGTCATTGACCAAAAATAACATGTTTAAGTAATGTTCAAGTTGAGATACAAACCAGCAGCCGTCCGGAAATTCAAAATTAAATCTGATCTCCACCCTTCACTTGTCTCATTGTGCCCAGGCAGCACCAAGGTCAAAAATTAATTGGAGACACTACAAAACACACAGCCTGCAATATTTCAACTAAGTGAGGTCACAAGGAAAACCTAGTTAGGGCCTTATTAGAGGAGTTTACAGGAGAACATTACTGTGAATATGAAATTAGAAACTTGCCTTGATGGATGTATCACCTACCCAAGGTAATTTGTTGGGAATAATTTGAAAATGTAGGTGAACATAATTAAGCTTCTGTTTTATGGTGTCTGGTCATTTGTCTTGAGGTGCACTTGTCTCTGTAGATTTGACACTGCAAAGGCCCAGAATATAATGAGACACATTTCAGTCACTCAGTTTTAAGTTACTATTTGGGCATCTGTGAATTAAAAGAGGCCCTTAGAATTGACAGTACAGATGCAATTAACACTTTTATCCATATTTTTTCTTCGGTAGAACCATAGAGGTATGATAAAATTTCAATGGTAATATCACCATGAAAATCAGTTGTATACTACACGTTCCATATTCCATACCACAGTGAAGCCCTTGGACATGCCTCCCCCCCAAAAATAGAAGTCACACTCAGCTGGGATTATAAATGCCTACCTTCTTACTAAAATATGCAGGTGAAAGTATTCTCTTGATTTTAGACTATCCTTTAGATATTTGTATTTGTACTTTCCTTTTAAGAGTCTCTAATTCAAGGACAAACTCATTAATTTCTTTCAATTTTATTAGGGACACTGTTGCTTAGTGTTAATTAAGCTATTTTCTTTAATTAAAGAAAATATATCTTTTTTTGAGATTAAGGAAAACAGTAAAAGAGAAACAGCTATAGAAAGTCAGATAGTACCAGGAATTTGAGATTTTTCATTTAATGCTTAACCATTTATGGTGTACTAATTGAAGAATATAATTTAATTTATACTAAAGATTCCAATCATATGCAACAAGATTGGAACCAAAGATAAATATATCATTAACTTCGAATAGCTAAGATTTCCTCAGTTGTAATTTATTTTTGTTTCATTACAGAATTTAAACTAGAAATAAATTATTTTGAATTTAAACTATATTTATTTACATGTAATTGCTGTATCCCACATTGTTCCAAAAATAGATTTATGGAACTTTTAAAAAGGACATGCTAATTGATAGTCATAGTTACAATGTGTCTTTCAAAGCGACATTAAACATTTCCAACCCATTCTGCTCCAGTTTGCAACGATTCAACGGTATTGCCACTGCCTGTATTTCTTGGTATGGAAAAGATGAAGCTAACCAGAAAAAAAGTACAGTAAATTAAATAGTCCATTAAGACTGATGTTATGTAAGAAAATATGTTTTATCACTCTACAAGATTTAAAAAAATAAATCTAAACTTCTTTTGGCATCAGTCTGTTGTTTACTTTTTACATTACATGTATGGGTTTGAATTCCTGGATCACTGTGTTTGTTCTTTTCTCATGAGATCTGGTAGAACGACGCATTATGAGGCTCTGCTGTATTGCCAGGCACATGGGTTCAGTATTCAGACATTCCAGTTCAGTTCTCCGACTTTTCTATTAAATTTTTGTCAGTTGCCTTCTATGCGTCCAAACAGCAGACAAGTACATAGTGATAAACTCTACTGAAATGACTATCCCTCACTACCAGGGAATTGCATAAGAACAATTCTGTATTCATCATTTTCAGGCACAAAGGAGGAACAAAAGCCCACCCCAAATGTGACCTGCTGCACAAAATACCTTTTGTTAGCAATTTAAGTGGTCTTCTGAATCCTCAAACCACCCATTGATAGATTTTCTTTTTCCCACATACATAATTTATGTCATCTAATTAATTTTTCATAAGTTAAACAACTGTTAATATTAGTTCCTGGCCATCATGAATGGCAAAAATTAATTTTTTCTCCAAATCCTCTTGAGAGGCATTCTTTCCTTTCTTCAATACTGTACAGAGCAGAGACTTAAAATCTCTGTAGCCTTCAGTGGAGGAGCAGTCGTCAGAGTCCTTGTCCAGACAAAAGCTTCCACACTGTGAGCAAGTCTTAGAAGACTGCTTAAGGGGAAATCCTAAACCACATGATATATCACTGACCTTTCTCCTCTGTCCTGTTACACAGAGAACAGAACCCCTCCTCTGTCTCCATTTATAAAGTATCTGACAGTGACTGATAGTTTTATTTTTTCATAGCCGTCATTGCATTAAAATGTGGGTTGCTGTTACATGGAGTGTTGGAGAACACAGCGTGAGTCTGAAAGGAGCGGGGAGAGATTTACACAAAACCTTCATCTGTTGGGATGCGTTAAGATCCACTATCTCAAATTATGAATAACTTTTATTTTTATTTTTTTAATACATCTTTATTGGAGTATAATTGCTTCACAATACTGTGTTAGTTTCTGTTGTACAGCAAAGTGAATCCGCCACATGCATACATGTATCCCCATATCCCCTCCCTCTTGAGCCTCCCTCCCACCCTCCCTGTCCCACCCCTCTAGGTCGTCATGAGTAACTTTTAAACTCCTAGTACATAACAAGAATGAGGAACAATCATACACTAAAACAAACATATTTGAAATGCAAACTTGGGCTGCTCTGGCCCCTAGATGGAAGAGGGAGATTAGATGTGGGACAGCACCAAGAAGCTTAGATGACTTCTCTCTTTACATGTAGGTCAGAGATAGGACTAGAATCCCCAGTTTGGGATCAGATGAGGGGCTAGCATGAAAAAAAGGGCCTGGTCTCAAAAGAGTGGAATAGAAACCCACTCAGTCTTAAAATATGTGATTATAAAGTATAATACAAAAAGACTTCCACTCCCACCTCTTTTTCTAAAGTCACAAAATCCAACTGAGGCCCTTTTTAATGTCTCTAGAATCTGTCCACTTCTTCCACATCCACAGCCAATACCCTAGTTTGGCCATCATTATGTCTTCCTGGATTCCTTCCACCACTGGTAATGGGACAGCCCACCTCCACTTTCCCTACGTATAGCAGGAGTCACCTTCCTACCACACAAACCAAACGTGTTGCTTTCCTGCTTAAAATCCTTTCTTAGATCCCCATTGCTCCTAGGATGAAGTCTAAAGTTCTTAACAAGGCATGTAAGGTCCATGGCTTATAAGGTACCTGGCTTCTGCTTACAGCTCCAGCTCCAATGCCCTGCACTGTACCTGCAACCCCTGCTGTACTCTCGTCTGGGAAACTTCCTGAACTCTGCTTGGCCAGCTGCTCAGCAGCACTGGGGCTCCGACATAGACAGGTTTTGGGACAGGCTTTCTCACCTCCTCAGTCTGGGTTGGCTGCGTCTGCCATCTGTTTCCTTATCATCCTTTTTGCTCTCTATCTTAGTGTACAGTGCCCCGCATTATAAATGTCACTTATGTTGCTACTTGTCTGTTTTACTCACTAGACCTAATGTTCTTTGTGGTCAGGGATCGTGTTCACAGCACAAAGCCTGAGCTTTGAACAGCGCCCGACCCATAGTGGGTTCTCATCAAATATGGACGGAGGGGAGGAGGGGACAAAGGAGGGAGTGAGTCTGGCAGACCAACCTGGAGAAATCAAAACGAAATCATGTTAAGGTGATACCTACCCTTTCAGAGAAGGCTCAATCAATCAGGAAATAAAACCCAAAGGAAAATAATAGTATCACATTGTTAATATCAGTTCTTATCATTAACATGCTTATCTAATAAAGTATATTTGAATTTATCAGACCATCATACCTCACTTTTCCTGATTCTTAAATTCCTTTTACAATAATATACAATCTTATGCTATATTCAGTATCCTGTAATAAATCATAATGGAAACGAATGTGAAAAAGAATGTATATGTATGTATTTGAATGACTTTGCTGTATACCTGAAAATAACACAACGTTGTAAATCAACTATACTTCAATAAAATAAATTGAAGTGGCGCCGTGGTTGAGAGTCTGCCTGCTAATGCAGGGGACACGAGTTTGTGCCCCGGTCCGGGAGGATCCCACATGCCACGGAGCGGCTGGGCCCGTGAGCCATGGCCGCTGGGCCTGCGCGTTCAGAGCCTGTGCCCCGCAACGGAAGAGGCCGTGACAGTGAGGCCCGCATACCGCAAAAAAATTAATTAATTAATTAAGTAAATAAAAATTTAAAACATATGTATATAATCTTGTGAATTCTTGTAAAAGTTTTTTAAGTCATTCAATATTTTTGTGTGGTATATGGGAAAGAGGTGGCCTTTAGTAAGAAAACATTTCATTTTAGGTTAGTTTACTATTAAATATTTATTACAGAGTTTATTTATAACTTTTCATAATATCCATTACTGTATAATTAAAGAAAATTATTTTTTACATTTAAGTGGGTTTGCTTATTGATTTACTTTCAATTAATTATGTAAAGAGAAAATATTACCTGTTGACCACAGATTTTGTTTATACTTGTTACATCATGTTTGTTTTGGGGGATCACATAATTATTATAGTTGATGGAAATTTAGCTATGGGGTCAACAACAAATAAAAACTGCTTAATAACCTTGGAAATTCTTTACTTAGAGCTAAAAATTATCTCATTACTATTTTTATAACAAAATAAAGGGGTACAAAGAGTGATCTGAAAATGACACATTATAAGTAAAGATATACTTTATTTCTGCAAAATAAAAAGCCAAATTGCATGTAATTTTTATATGTTTTCTTTTTATAACATGGATTTGAAATACTAGTGACATCTTGATGTCCTATAAGAGGATTTTGATCAGCTATGTGAAACTTTCAGATTTTAAAGATCAAAGTTTGCAGAATTGTTACCATTTATTTTTACCCACACACACATACACACACACATACACACTAATTAGTTTAACACAGTGAAATTTATTTGACACTTAATAGTCCACTGTAGGTGTCCCTGATCAGCCTGCAATCTTCCATGTCGTGATACAGGAACTCACGTTGTCTCTACCTTGTGGCCCACCATCCACTCACGTTCATATTTGTACATTGAGAACATCAAAATACTGTATCTGGATGATAGTGCACTTATTCTGTGCTTTTAGTAGATTTTGGATACTTTTTAAAATAACGATTTTGAGCAAATGTTAATATTGTTCATCTTACAACATTCCAGCTTAAGTCAATGATTCTATATCAATACGGCCAGCTTAAGTCAATGATTCTATATCAATACGGCCAAGTTTAAGTGCTGTGTGTCAGTTCATCGTGTAACTTCTAAGTGTGTGTTGTTTCTGTGAAGGGGAAGAGCAGAAGAAAGAACGAGGTCTGTGGCTGCTTGTTTCCACACAGAAGAGAAGAGCTGGTTGGACTCTCAAGGCACAATCTAGTTCCACCTCCTCTGTTTCCATAAATGAATGACAGAACCATCCTAGGCCTGCACCCTGAAAGCAGGACTCATGCACAGTTATCGTCGCATACCTTGTAGCAGTCTGTCACAGTGCCCAGCATAGCATAGGCATATTAGTTTTCTAACACTGAGTAACAAATTACCACAACTTCACGACTTAAAGCACCACCCATTCTTTACCTCACAGTTCTGGAGGTCAGAAGACCAGGCAGGCTCAACTGGGTTCTCTGTTTAGAGTCACAAAAGAGCAAAAAATCAAGGTATCAGCCAGGCTGCCCTGTTATCTGAAGGCCCAGGAGGACACACTTCCATCCTTATTCAAATTGTTGGCAGAATTCAGTCCTTTGAGGTTACCACACTGAGGTCTCTATTTCCTTGGTGACCCATATTCCTTACCATGTGGCCCCCTCTACCTTCAAACCAGCAATACCTTCTCAAACCCCTCTCACACTTAGAATCTCTCTGACTTCTTTTCTGCCACCATGAAAAAAACTCTGCTTTTAAAGGGCTCCTGTGATTAGGTTAGGCTCACTCAATAATCTCCCTAGTGTAAAGTCAACAGATTAGTAACCTTAATTACATCTGCAAAATGCCTTTCACCATGTAACGTAATCACAGCTATAACACCAAGTGCAAAGCTCGTAGTGGCCATGTTAGGATTCTGCTTACCACAGTAGGGATGGGGTTTATAACTCCTCTCACTGTAGGGCTTTGCAGTGGTTATTACCTTGTGGACAAACAACAGATTCTTCCTGATGTCAGGTCCCAGGTGTGTGCCACAAGGGCCTGTTTTGCCTTTTGTGGGTTAGTACTACTTACCCTGAAGCAAGCCTAAACTAGCTTGTTTCTCCTCTGTGGAGCAAACGGGACATACTTTTCTCCAGTTTATACTGGTGAACATGAAGAGGCCTTCTGAGATGTGTTGACCTTTCGGTTCAACTCTCAACATGGTTGTACTTAGGGATTAATTGCTCGCATTCCTTAAAAGTCTTCAAAACTTTTTTCTTCTCCTTCTAAATGCTTTCCCCCTAGGTAATCTTAATCATCTTTAAACAGCAGTATTCAGTCTGACTATGCTATACAGTTCTGATCCCTTTTCTAAATTCTAGTCTGCCTTCTTTACACAGACACTTCAATTTTCATAAGCTATGTAATCCTTCACTTTTCATTCTTCACATATCCCAAACCTGTTATCTCAGCCTTCCCCAAGTCAGTAATTGGCAATACTCTCAAATCTAATTTTTCAAGCCGAAAGCCTAGGAGTCATTCCCAATTTCTCTCTTTCTCACCCTTTTATCAGAATTCCATCAGTGATCTTGTTCACACTATCTTTAAAATTTTTTTAAAACAATCTACTTCTGAATAATAGAATTATATCAATATTACCACTGTTTTGCACCACTAATTAGTTAAAGTAATTATCAGCAATTGCTAGCATCAAGAGACAATCAGATGTTATATGCCTCCTGAGGGAAGTACACTTGCCTAAGGAAAGAAAAAAATCAAACTTTAATCCAATTAAAATTCTCACTCTATATGCCAGTTTTCAAAAAATACAGGGGATAGAGGAACATGTAAAATGACACCATTATAATGCATGAGAGAGAGAGAGAGAGAGAGAGAGAGAGGGAGGGAGGGAGACAGAGAGAGAGAGAGAAGACACATCAGCCAAATGCAATATATGAACATGAGGACCTTGACTCAAACAAACTTTGAAAAAAAATCATAAGACAAAGAAATTTGAACACTGATAGGGACATTTGATAACATTAGGAATTAATTATTGTTCACTTTTAAGTATAAATTAGTATTCTGTTCAAAATATAAACCCTTGTCTACTATTTGCAGACAACAGAGATTCATATTTTAATATTTATGGATGAAATGGCATACTATTTGCTGCAAGAAAATCTAAAGAAGTTGATGAGGTATAGAAGAAACAAAATTGGCAATGAGTTGATAATGGTTAACTGTGAGTCATGGATATATCAGATTTTACTTTACCATTTTCTCTAATTTTGTATATATTTGAAATTTTCCATAATAAAGAAGTCTTCAAACATCCACTTGTTTCCGATTCCACTGCGCTGCCACCTAGTCAGTGCCCCCATCATCTCTCACCTGGGAGGCATATGAGGCAGCTTCCTGATGACATTCCCAGCATCCAGTGTTGCCCCCTACAATCTACCCTCCTCATGGCAGCTGCAGTGATCATTTAAAACTGGAATCATCTCCTGTCTTCTTTACCTTGTTTTCTTTAATAACCTTCCCAAAGCTTCTCATTCAATTGGAATAAAATCTAAACCCCACACTTACAAGGTCCTTTGGAACCTGGACCCCGATGATCTCCTCAAACATCCTGTACCACTCTCCCTGATACTCTAGCCACCCTGAGGTTCTTTTTGTCCCTCAAATATGTCATGCTTGTCCCCATCTCATGGTCTTTGTCTCAGTAATCCCCTGTGCCTGAAAGGCTCTTTCTGTTGCCCTCTTTCAGGCTGGCTTCATTTTCTGGTTTTAGGAAGCCTTTCTCGCTACCACTGAACAAAAGGAACCATTCCATCATTGCCTATCACATGACCTTGTTTTATTGCTATCATTGTATCACTGACATTTAGGTAGCTAGTTTGTTAATCCATTACCATTTTCATCCACTAAAAAGCTTTATTAGAAGAGGGACTTTTTCAATATGTGTCTAGAACAGCCACTCAACAAATATTTGAATGAATCAATGAATTAATTTACATAGGATCTAAGTTCCAATTCTACATTTGTATGAATCTTGCTTCAATGAGTTATGTAACTAGAAAGATTAAACTGTAAGTGAGTGACTTTGGAAATTAACCTCTCCAAGCCTCTATTATTCCTCTGTAAAATGAGGATCCTACTAGGTTGCAAGCGCTGCGTAAATTATTCCCTATCTTTCTCATGATGAGCCAAGCCACTGACTCCTTAGCTAGTTTGTGTCTTCGTTCCAACCCATTCTTCACACTGTAGCCAGGGTTATCATAAGAAAAATTGGATCATGTTATATCAGTACTTGAAAGCCTTCAACAGTTTCCTGTCATTCCTTGAGATACTCTGCTAGGTCCTGTGTGATCTGGCCTCTTTCCACATACCCAGTCTTCTTTGTGGAATTCTTCCAGATACCTCACTGGCTCTCACATCCTCTAAGAACTGTTCTCTGTCCAGAGTACCCATCCTCTCCTCTTTCTCTAGCTCTTTCCACTCATCATTCACATTGCAGCACTTTCTCAGAGCAAGGCAGGGCCCCAGGTCTCCTAGGTGTCCTTTTCTATTGTTAATAGCACTTATCACATCTTTTAATTATACGTATATTTATATTTATTTAGGTTATATACACCATATGATTAATATCTGTCTCACCCTTGCTATGAGATTGAGGACCATGTTGTTTTACTCACCATTGAATCCTAATACTATCACAGTACCAGGCACATTCTAGGCTCAATATATATTTATAGAATAAAGGAATGAATGAATAAATGAATCCCTATCCTATGTCCTGGCACACAGTAAGCCCTCATAAAGGAGACTTTTATTGTTATGATGGATATATGTAATGGTGGTAGTTCTCTTAGCATTAACCAGAAAGATCAGGTGAAGGAGGTGAAGGAGGTCGTACAACCAGATCTTTGGAATTGTCTATGTCTCATACATCCCTGTTGCAGGCAGAGAACTGGACTGGGGCTTCCCACACACTCACTGTGACCCCTGGTGCTCACACCTCTGGTTTGACAGCCTGATTCTTACTTCCTCTGTCTCTGACCCTGCTGCGGCCATCTAACTCAGCCTGCCTTAGGTTTCTTACTGCTCTCACTTCCTGTATATAACTCAGTGTTATACCATATCCTGATTTCTATGTTTGCACCTCAGCCTGGTAAACCTAAAAATGACTTTTCTCTGATGACCTGCTGGCTTTCTAAGGTTTAAAATGCTGCTCTAAACTCTGACTAAATGAGGTCACTACAGCTCCCTGACATGAATAATATAATGAAATGAAGTCATAGAAATGAAATACAATAGTCTCTTTTTGTAAAAATAGAATAGTTGGAATGCTTCCTGATGTCTAACACATTTACTGAATCCTGATATCACTTCAGCATGTTTCATAAAAGTATTTTATTCACACCTCTTATTTAGTGCATTAACAACAAAATTTACTGGGTTATTTCCCCACCCCCATTATGTTTGTGTTTAAACTTTATTGTCCCCCATCCACCTTACTAAATGTCCTCTTTTTTAGATTAAACATTTTTTTCAAGGTTGTGTTATATGTTATCCTGGCTTCTCAGACATTAACATTGTCACTTAGTTTAGTATAATCTGCAAACTCGATGAGCAAATTCTCAATTATATGTTCTGTCAGATTTATTCATTGAAATTACCATGAGTTAGATCAGTATGTCTGTTTAAAGTTTTGAAAATATCAGTTATGTGAAATATTTCAAATATTTTAAAATGGGATTGAACGATCTTTCAGTAATATTAAAACATTCCTTCTCTAAAAATATATCTGAGTTTGCATTCCATCAGAGACTTAAATCCAGACTAGATGAAACATAAGAAATGTTGTTTAAGGAATATTCTTTTATCACCTGTAAGATTAGGTTAACTGACATATGATGTGCTTTTTATTTTCTTACATCATGATTTTATGATCCTTTATTTACAGGATCTATAGGATTTTCAGTCTGAATACAATTCATTTGTTTGTGTCCAAGTTATTTTCCTATTTAGTACATAGCAGTTTCCATCCTAACGTAGCCTCCTGATTTAACTTTCTTTTTAAATATTATTTTAAAATCTTAACTGTATGAAGGAAAATAGATGTAATATCTTAATGCTGGCTATGTACAGATTCTGCTTGAAATTTATATGAAAAGCACAAGAAAAGAGCTTCTTTCACTTCAGAATGGTTGTTATGTCTTTAATAAGAAAACAAGAAGTCAAATGGCATCTTGGGATGTTGTGTCTTGAAAACAGTCCGGGTTTTCATGCAAAGAGTCATCTGCTGAGGCACACAGGCAGCTGCAGACCCGTCCCACGGCTGAGAAGAGACTTCCCGAGAATCCTGATGAGGCTGCTGCCTGCAATCCGTGGCGTAATGGCTGACCTCTGACCCTGTCTGACAGCCAGCACTCTTGTCATCCTGCTGTGCAACAAGTCAATGAGGCTATAATTACGCTGCAGACAACGGGCTGCAATTATACATTCAAGTCCCAGAGTCTGGAAGGAGGGAGAAGATTGTGGCTGGAAGGGGATGCGGAGAAGTCAAAAAGTCACAAGACAAACCGCTTTTTGATACTTTTTCTCTAAAAAAGCATGACTGTAATGTGTGCTCCCTGAAGAGGAGGATCAAACTGCAGGGGAGAGCAACCATCCTCTGATTCAAAACACCATGAAAACATGACTTTTAGCAGATGGATACACTGCAGGTTATATGACTGTCTAATAAATAAAAAGAAGGACAGCTGTGATTCCCAGAAGTTCCTGTGCAAATGCTGTTTACTGATTCTAATTCGTTTTAATTAAACAAACAAAAATAAATTAATAATAAGAAGGGACCAGACGGGGATTGGGAGAGATGTGGCACATAGTCATATTTTTCTTTTTTTTTTAATTTAACTAATTAATTTATTTATTTTTGGCTGCATTGGGTCTTTGTTGCTGCACGTGGGCTTTCTCTAGTTGCGGCGAGCAGGGGCTACTCTTTGTTGCATGCACGGGCTTCTCATTGTGGTGGCTTCTCATTGTGGTGGCTTCTCTTGTTGCAGAGCACAGGCTCTAGGTGTGCGGGATTCAGTAGTTGTGGCACGTGGGCTCAGTAGTTGTGGCTCGCAGGCTCTAGAGCACAGGCTCAGTAGTTGTGGCTCGCAGGCTCTAGAGCACAGGCTCAGTAGTTGTGGCGCATGGGCTTCGTTGCTCCGCGGCATGTGGGATCTTCCTGGACCAGGGCTCGAACCTGTGTACCCTGCATTGGCAGGCTGATTCTTAACCACTGTGCCACCAAGGAAGTCCATATTTTTCTTTTTTTTCTTAATGATTTTTTAAATTGAAATATAGTTAATTTACAATGTTGTGTTAGTTTCAAGTGTACAGCAAAGTGACTCAGATAGATAGATAGGTAGATAAATAGATAGGATATTCTTTTTCAGATTCTTTTCCATTATAGGTATTACAAGATATTGAGTATAGTTCCCTGTGCTATACAGTATGTCCTTGTTTACATATTTTATATGTGGTAGTGTTTATATGTTAATCCCAAACTACTAATTTGTCTCCCCCATCCCCTTTGGTAACCACAAGTTTGTTTTCTATGTCTGTGAGTCTGTTTCTGTTTTGTAAATAAGTTCATTTGTATCATTTTTTAGATTCCACATATAAAATGATATCATATGGCACACAGCCATATTTTTCAATATGTTTTATACCAGATTGACTACTTTGTTTTCTCTACTAAATTTCTATGAAGTCTAGGAACTCGTTATTAGAGCAAGCCACAGTTATTCTGGGCAAATATTTGTAAAGCCCTATTTTCACATATGCAAAATATTTTGCACCAGCAAATTAAGTAGGTTGAACAGCATAGAAATATCAATAGAAGTAGGTCTGCCCTGGCTGCCTTTGAGACTATCTGTAACATTATTTGGCATCTTCAGCCCTCTGTATCCAAAGTTATAGACTTACCACATAATTTAGAGTTCTCTTAGGAAGGAGATAATTTGTATTTGTTGATCAAAATTCTGACATTTGCTATTTTGTGTCTGCTTGAATGCCTCTACGGCTAAATATCCACCTCCTAATGGGGCAGCCCATGCCATCCTGAAATGGCACTATCAAAAATGTTTTCCTCCTGTTAAAACAAAAAACTTTTTGTTATCATCCATAGGCCCAAACCCTCTCCTTAGTATACCAGTATCTGGCCACATTCCACTTGGAAGATCTCAGTATTTAAAGATAGCTATAATGCTATTCTCCCCCACCAAAACATTCCTCATTTATTTTCTCTCTGACAGGATTTCAGCCCTTTTAGTAATTTCATATGCACACATGTCCATATACTTTATAGCACCTAGAACTAAAAATTCCAGAAGTGTTCAATGCAATCAATGGAAAACAGTCTGGCACTGCCCCCTTCATTGTTCTATAAATACTCTTGGGGTTTTTTTGGTTTGGTTTGGTTTTTTAATTTATTTTTGGCTGTGTTGGGTCTTCGTTGCTGCGCGCTGGCTTTCTCTAGTTGTGGTGAGTGGGGGCTACTCTTCGTTGTGTTGCATGGGCTTCTCATGGCGGTGGCTTCTCTTGTTGCAGAGCATGGGCTCTAGGCGCACGGGCTTCAGTAGTTGTGGCATGTGGGCTCAGTAGTTGTGGCTCTTGTGGCGCTCAGGCTTAGTTGCTCCACGGCATGTGGGATCTTCCCAAACCAGGGATCGAACCCGTGTCCCCTGCATTGGCAGGCGGATTCTTAACCACTGCGCCACCAGGGACGTTCGCCTATTAATACTCTTGTGATCACAGAAGTTCTCTGAGCTCCCACATCAAAGCGTTGCCTCTCTTGGAACTGACTATAAACCAAAACCCCAAAGTCTTTTTCACACATGCTCCAGTGTGTGTGTGGTTTTTTTTCCACACCATCAAGCCATTAGCTCTGACCAAGTAATTAATTCTGACACTATCTACCTGGAGATAGCCTCAGGCCTCACAGGGTAAGGACTCAGTCCCACAAGACTGCCCCCACTTCCGGCTTCTGACTGGCTGTAAATCAGAGGTTCCCACAACCCCCTCTTCAGCTTGAATTAATTACTAAAGTGATTCACAGAACTCAGAAAGAACACTACTTACTAGATCGCCAGTTTACTGGATATCACTCCAGAACAGCCAGATGGAAAAGATGCACAGGGCAAGGTATGTAAGAAGGGGGGCTATGTCTCCATGCCCTCTCCCAGCAGTCCACTCTCCCAGAATCTCTGCATGTTCACCAGTTGGAAGCTCTATGGACTCCATTTTTTTGAGGTTTTATGAAGGTATCATTACATAGGCATGATTGATTAAATCACTGGCCATTGGCAATTGATTCAATCTCCAACCTCTCTCCCTCCCAGGAATTCAGAATAGGATTGAAAGTTCTAACCCTCTAATCACTTGCTTGGTTCTCCTGGCAACCATCTCGCCCCTCTGGGGGTTACCTAGGAGCTTACCAAAGTTACCTCGTTAACATAACAAAAGACACCTTGATTGCTCTCACTGCTTAAGAAATTCCAAGGGTTTTAGGAGCTCTGTGCTAGGGACAAAAAACAAATATATATTTTTATTATGAATCAGAGTCTCACATATGCTAAGCAACATACATTGTTTCTCTCAGGCATTCTTAACTTTGCTTTCTTGGACCCAAGAGCCAGTAGTTCTTACATTTATGTTTGTTAAATTGTATCTTGTTCATTTCAACTTCATAATACCAATTTACAATATCATTCTAGATCCTGATTCTGTCATTCAAAGCCTAAGTGCCCAATAAAATGTTACTAATGGAATAAATCAAGCAAAAGTATAAGAAATAAAAATGATTTATAATTTAATATCAATAAAATTATATGATATTATAATTACATCAGTGGGGTATGCCCTCCATATTTCATTCAAGAAGAATAATTCAACTGAACTAAACTAGGCTCTTCCACTAATATTATGTTAATCTAGTAGTAAGGAGTCAAACAACTTATGTTCATATATTGGCATCACTTTTTGCTTGTTGAGTAACTTTGGAAAAGTTTACTTACTCCCTAACCTGCAGTTTCCTCGTCTGTAAAATCAGAATATATCTCTCATAGGTTACATGAAATATCACATTAAATATTAAAGGAGATAACAGATATATTTAGTACAATGCCTGGCACATAGTAAGTGCTCAGTAAATGATAGCTACAAGATTATTATTACTTGAACAATTTTGAATAAAATTATTCAACTCTTTTCAAATCTATTTGTTTTAAATCTAGTCCATATTTTCTAATCTCTTTCACTAAAATCTCATAAGAAAACTTATCAAATGCTTTGCAAACGCCTCTAAATGTTTGTCATCTACCTGTTATATACTCTTGACTATTCAATAAGGTAAGCCCATGAAAGAGGGACATGAGTTTAGTTGGATGTGACTTCTTCCAAATGTCTTAGAAAATTCATGTGATATCCTAGTAGTTATTCCTTAAATATTCATAGTCCTTTAAATATACAGTCAAGATTTTGCCTAGGATGAATGTCAAATTCATATCTTTGAAATAAATAAACTTTGAAGTTTAAGTTAGGTCAGACTTTTTTCTAAATATTTATTCTCACTTATTTTTCTTTAACCAAGAAAACTTACTTATAATGACAGAAAGCAGGAAAGGAAGAGTACAGGCAAAATTCTCTAATCATACATTATTCAACTTTCACAAAATTATTTTTCAACCAGATTTCTTCTTCTAGAAACCAGAGTTAGTGCCCATTATGTATGAATATGCCAACTAGCAGAATTAATTTATAGATTGATTTCAGAGCATTGAATTCATCCCTAGAGGAACAAATTCCAAGAGTGAAGGATATTTAATGTTATACACTCAGGTAAACATAGAAATATGTATACTAGTCATCACAAATAAACATCAAAAAATCTGATGAAATGTTATTGTCATGTACCGGGGAAGGCATTGAGTCAGAAGATCTGGGTTTAGCCACTAACTTTCAATTAATGTTATTTCATCATGAAGCCTTGTATTTCTCATGTACAAAATGAAATGAAATGTTTGAATAAGATGGAATTGAAACAAATATTAATATTCATGACAAAATGAATAATTATTATGTAATTCCTGAAGTTCTTCCAGCTCCAGAATTTTGTCTTTGATTTTGTGGTTTTCATGAAAAAAATGACTCAGAACTCATTAAACACAAGTTAGCAGACAACTTTCACCTTGTCTAACATTGATATATCAATGTTAATGCCTACGTCGCAAACATATCAATGGTAAAGACAGATGATTACAATAACTGTTTGAGAGCAGAGAAAAAGTGAAAAAAAATTGATTTCTTAATTGCAAAGTGTCCCTCCATTAATCTCCATTGCTCTTCTCCAGCAATTCTTTATATTTCAAGAAGTAAAATTCAATACTATCCCCTCTTCCCTTGACCTTGCCTACTTTCCTCCCCTTCCCTATGGCCACTATTTCCACCCCTAGGTGCAGAAAAATCACTATTTGTGGAGAACAGTACAGTATGATTCAACGAAGGTCAGGATCAAAGGAAAAATGGATGAACTGTCATGACCGTGATTTATTCAACTAAAAAGGAAAGGGGAGGGGGCATTCTGGTTGTTACTGACTGAATCCTCTATGGAAGATAATGGCCTCTTACTCTGGGAGAAAGAAAATCTCATCCATTCAGTTCATCTGACCTATAACAAACTCCAAATAAGGTATCTATGAAAACTTGCAAGGTAGGAAAAGACCATGAACATTACAGTAGCCTAGAGGGTTCTTTGTTTTTCAGAGCCCTTATAAATGTCTGGATTGAAAGTTAAATGAGAACACAAGCTCCCCCTCATGTGTGATTTAATGACATAAACACTTTAGAGCTAGGCTGGCAGAAGTCAATTGTACAGTCTACAAATGTAAAGAAACAAGTAAAAAAATATGAAAACAATCCACTGGTATCAAGAATAATTGGGCAAATCACAAAATGGGTGGTGCAGATATACCAAATTTTCATTTAAGCCCCCCTTGTTCATTTAATTAAGCACAGCTTGGGGGAGCACTTACTCTATATTCTGCACTGTGCTATGACCTATAAATAATTGGTAAGATAAGGGCCCTGTCCTTCAAAGCATACAACCGAAGAGCTTAGTGTCTCCTACGGAATACCACTGGCAAAACTGGCATTTACACATTACTATAAATTAGAAAAAGGCTGTTGACTTAGGCAAAGCTCTTTTGGTGGCAAGAAACAGAGATTCGCATAGTAAGTTAAGAAAAAGAGTGGATGCCCCCGTACCCAAAAAAAAAAAAAAAAAAAAAGAAAAAGAGTGGAAAATACTATAAAGACTCAGTGTAACCTCTGAGACAGAGCAGTGGCAGCAACACGGCCAGGGCTGGCCAAGAGCTAGAGCTACAACTGGGAAGCTTTTAGGAACAACGGCTGTTCTCCAGAATTGAAAATCGAGCTATCTTTTCCCCATTGTCTCTAGTTATCCTGCTTCGTGCTGAAGATCAGCTCTCTCTGCTTATCCCTCAGTTCATGTTGTCGCAAAGTAATTGCCCTATGGCTGCCTTAGCTTCAGCCCCAGAACACTAAGTTTTCATGTCCTTCAATGTCTGGCATGCACACTTGGCCCAAATTGCTGTGTTCCAACTCCAAAATCAGGGCGGAGAGAGTATAATTGGCCCAGCTGAGCACGTGTTTCCCTATAATCCACTCATCTGTAGTGAGGGATAGAGTCACATATTTTTAAAATCTGTCTTCAGGGGCACACCCCTGTGTGGATGACAGTTCTCCTGGAGGAGAGAAGAACTGGATGGGCACCAGAACTTGTCTGAGTATCATGTCCAATCTACAACTTCTAGCAGATATCTTCTTTGATAAATAACTGTTATTAATATGTGGTAGTATGCAGACTCAAGGTAGGCTACACAGAATAAATCTAAGGTATAAATTATTTTAAATAAAGTATATTTAATTTCTTCATCATATAATTTTTCAGGCTACTGCTCAAACTTGAAGTCATCTAAAGATGAAATCTCATGCATTATAAGTTACTAATGGAAACAAACTTATTCTGAAAGATTAGATTATATTTAGGAATAAGATTAACAACTGATGAAGCAGATTATAGTGTTTGCACTTGTTTCAAACTCAAAATGTGTTCATGTGTTCTATAACAAAGAGATTTTTTTTTCTATTCTTGGATGCTTTAATGACATATGCTGACATACTTTGTATTCCTGTGTTGACCTAAGACAAATAGACTGCCAGTTATTTCTCCAGTAAAAATGGGTTTATTCCTTATTCAGCAAGGAATTGCAATTCAGAATCTGCAACCATGGAGGTCACATGCTTTTTTCCCTGCACAGCAAGGGAAGGAGAATGCTTTTACAGAGGAAAATAAAGTTGGGAGAGCCATAGTAAACAATTATTCCAGGGCTTTTCATTGGTGAGTCCTTGCCAGTAAAGAAGGGGAGTCTTTCTTCTTCCTGTTGGGCTTTGCTAGCATAGCAGGGCACGAGAGCTTCTGGTTTCCCAACTCTATTTAACTGAGGTTTTTGTTTATTAATTTTTTACACATGTAACCACTAATTTGAACATATCTGAATACAGTAGTTATCACAGATTATAATATTGTAATGACTTTTTGGGGGGCAATGTATTTACGTATCTTTCTCTCACTAGTCAGTAACCTTGAGAATAGTGCCTGTAACCTTTAAAAGCTCCGTGCTTTGTGACCACCTAGAGGGATGGGATAGGGAGGGTGGGAGGGATACGCAAGAGGGAGGGGATATGGGGATATATGTATACGTATAGCTGATACACCAGAAACTAACACACCATTGTAAAGCAATTATACTCCAATAAAGATGTTAAAAAAAACAAACACTCACCAGGTTAAAAAAATAAATAAAATAAAATAAGCTACTATAGATAATTATGCTGGCTTATATAGACTTGTTCACTTTTTCCAAACTATGTGTTTTTCCTTATTTATCTAAAGGAGAAAGTATCCAGCAACTTCAATCATCCATGATAGCTATGATCCTAAAAGTCAGGGAGAAAAACACACCTGCCAGTTTTGGTGACACAGAAAGTTAATAAAATACATAAATTCAATGAACTTTGTTTCACTGGAGAGGAGTGGAGGTGTTTTCGGTAGCGAGAAGGACCTCAGTCCTTGTCTTCTTTGAAGAAAGAATTCCACAGAGAGACCGAGATTGCAAAGCAGGCACAGAGTTTATCAGAAGCAGAGTAAGTGTGGGAAAGCACACACAGAAGCAGTTTATTCTGGCCAGAAGCAGGAGTTACACACTTGGAGGAAGAGAGTGTGGGCATTCTTGTGAGTGAAGAGTGTGCAATAGGGGCAGTTAGGTTGTTAATATGGGCTTAATCTTCTGGGGTTTAGATGAGGGTGACTCCCCTTTTCTTTCCCCTATAATCGTGTCATCTGCAATTCCTTATCTGGGCTTCCACCAAGCTCCTTTCTTGATCTTTCCCACGAACACCTAAGTGAAAACCACAGGGTGGGGTGTGAGGGAGGAGGTCAAAACGGCAATGCTAATGATTTTACAAGGATATTACAATGTGGCCAAAGTTACTAGAGGATAACTTGAGACCCCCTCTGCACATGTGTTGGGCTGGGAAATCTTGACCACAAAAATGACGGAACTGCGGGGAGGGGGGGATGCTTTGTCTTTCACCCAATCAGGGCTCATAGTCCAACAGTAGTTTATCTCCAAGTCCGCATGAAACAGGTTGCAGCAGGTCAACCCAAAGCCTATCGCCTACCTCAAAGCGCATGCTCCATAGTTTTCACGGTCAAGAATTTCTTGCTCAGATGCTACAAAGTTTTTGTTTCACATGCCATTCCTCAGATGCTACAAAGTTTCTGTTTTAGATGCCATTCCTCCATGCCTCATGACCTCATTAAGTGCAAAACAAGGAGGTAGCTTTGCCTTCTGCCTAAGGCTTATGCAGGAGGAGACTGTCCTTGGGCCCGGACCTATCTTTCCTGCCTCAGAGGTATTTCTTCCCTGTTTTACTTATTACACCGTAGTATTATGATTCAAATTATCAGCCTTTCCAGATATTTGAACTGTATTTAAACTTGTTCTGGGTTATAGCCAGGCACTGGAGAAATTAAAAGTGTAAGCCACAGCAATAAAGATGGGGACTTGAGAATCCATATTTAAAAGCTGATTTAGAACATCTAAATTAGATTTTCAAGTGTTAATCAGATTTCACATGTTAAAATAGTTGCTAACAAATAAAAATAGCTTTAATTTTGATATTTTATTCTCCAATATATCATACCAACTGTAAAATTTTAGCGATAAAAATAATTGGAGAATAGGTTTGTTGTGTAGGCATTTGAGTGAACTCATCTGTAAATTAGTTAATGAATAAGAGGCTAGTAACAAATTTCAACAGCAGTAACTTCTTCTCTAAGGAGACAGGCAGTTTTCTTTTTTGAGCTAATCCATTCTAAGTTTAGAAACTGGTTATGGAAAATAGGAAGAGGAATACCAAGTTAAAGTAATCACTGAATATTTTAATTTTCTCATATAGCGAACAACATACATTTTGTATTTGCAATACTATTTACAGTCTGATTATGTAGAATTGAGGGGAAAAAGCAAAGAATATAAATAACTAGAATGGAATTTTATTTTGTTCCATTCTTTTATAAGAAAAACACAAATTAAATTAAGCTGACATCAGGATCATATTAAGAACCCATAGGAGAAGCAATAAATCACACACTATGTTCCTTCTCTCCTCTGTCAGCAAAGGACTGTAAAATGACAAGTATTGTTCAAAGGGCATAGAAACCCCAAAAGTGTCTTTTAAATAAAAGACATTAAATTAAAATCAGTAGAGTTTTACTCTACAGTACACATTTATTTTTTCCAATATATTTATGAAAATATGGAAATAATACAGGAAAAATGGCTGAAAATGTATCCTTTAGTCTTACTACTTCCTATTAATTATGGTTAATTTTTTGGTGATATCTTTTCAATATGCTTTCTCTGTCTGGTCTTTGGGAAAAAAAGTACTAATTTTAAGGATACAAAAAGCATTTTGTGTCCTGCTTTCGTTGTGCTCCACTTTTGTCACTTAACATTATATCATGTGTTTTTCATGCTATTCAAAGGCATCACTTTTAATAGCCACATGTTATTTGTTTAAGTGTAGACAAATTTCTTAACTGTGCCTCTATATTTTGACTTACACTTTGTTTCCAATTGTTATTATAAATAATATGTGAACATCTTTAGACACAATGTTTTTTCTTTATTTCCTAATGATACGTTCTCAAAAGTGAAATTCCTGGGTCACAGAGTTGTTTTAAGTGTTCATGTATTTAAACTAACTCAGCATAGTAAAATGAAGAGACACCTTAACTGAAATCCAGAGATGTGAGTTCTAATCCCAGCATTTTTTCTAAGTTACTTGGTAACTTTGGTCAAATGAGTTCGCTGCTCTGGTCTTCAGTTTCCTCACCTATAGTATAAAGATGACTGAACTAAATTATTGTAGGGTCTTAGGGTTCCTACTTTGGTTATCTATGACTGCATAACAAATCACCTCAAAACCTAGTGTCTTAAAACAACACTCATTCCGTTATTTCTCATGATTCTGTGGGTTGACTGGAGCTCAGCTGTGTGGTTCTTCTGCTGGTCTTGCTTGTAGTTCCTCAGGCAACTTCAGTCAAATAGTGGCTGCATATTCAGTGTCAAAGATGGAATGTCCAAAATGGCTTCATTCATGTACCTGGCACCTTGGCAGGGATAGCTAGGCTTAGGTGGGAAACTGGGGCAGCTGGATTTCTTCCTCTCTCTCTGTCTCTCTCTCCCTCTCCCTCTCTATCTTTTTTGGTCTCTATCTCTATTTCCATACAGACTCGGAGTGCCTTCTCTTCATATATCCTTCCCATATAGTATCTTCACGAGGTCTCTCCTTCAGAACAATATGACCTGTTACATGACTGCTCAGGCTTTCAGAAATGCAAACGCATTGTCACTTCTACCCCATTCAATTGGGAAAGCAAGTTACAGGATCAGCCCAGCTTCAATGTGAAGAGGGCAGTATAAGATCTTGAATATTGGGAGGCATGGTTCGTTAGAGGCCATCTTTGGTGAGTAGCTATCACATAGTATGTGACCAGAACAGTGTCTTCCAAGGTCTAGGATATTAATTGTGTGAAGATGTTCATTTCACCAGAACACTCAATTCTCAACCCTTCTGGGGGGAAAAAGTGCACTCTGTAATTTTCTCCAAATAATTACACTATGTTCTTTGTGTTGACAATCTCCACATTTACATGTCAGCCCTCAGCTGCCCAGAAGATATAAATAGATTGAAGCTCCCCATACCCGACCCTAAAGAGAGTACGTGGGAGGAGATTCACCCTGTCTGAAAGTAACTGAGTTCCCTCATGTGGAGTTTAAAGGGAGGTGAATCTGACTGGATCTTACTGATTCTCCACATGATTGGGGAAATCAGAAAGAGATTAACCAAAAATGAGTCCCCAGAGTAATGGCAAATGAAACAGCTTTGCCTAGCCTCTCCTAATAAAAGATAAAAATCCTTTCAGTAGATTAATTTTGTTACTTGATAGCTGAATATATACACTAAATTCAATAGAACTGACACTGCCAGGCTGTGACAAAACCAAATAACAACAAACAGAAAACAAAGCCAGACTCAAAAATATTTTATTAATCCTCAATGCCAAATTACACGTGCTTGAGGAGAATATGCTTTTTCTCCCACGCTACGGAAAATGGCAGCTTCTTATTAAGTCTATCTCTTAAAACTTAAACATTTGCTCTTTCCCCCCACTGCTTAGCAGTGAGAGCTAAAGCGTCTGGAGCATTTTATTTACTTACATGGCATTTGCGTTGACATTTTCCAAGTAATAATACATAGTAACAGAGACATATGAGGGTTCTGTATCATCCTTTCCCTCAGGGCAAACCAGGCAGGAATAGACCTCTAATGCAAAAATCCACTGAGCAGGATAATAAATAACGGCATAAAATGGGGAAAATGGTTTCCAAATACAATCTTTAAAAAATACAGAAGAGAACACTATTCGACCCAAAGTGAGGCAAGGGCTCTTCAACTTTCACATTTTAGAGTAGGTTTCAGCCTCATTAGTGGATCCTTTCCCACTCACCAGGTTGCTTCTAAATCTTATAGCACTTTTTTTTTTGTTGTTGTTGTTGTTGTTTTTTGGCTTCAAGAAATAGCAGTGGGGCTTCCCTGGTGGCGCAGTGGTTGGGAGTCCGCCTGCCGATGCAGGGAACACGGGTTCGTGCCCCGGTCCGGGAATATCCCACATGCCGCGGAGTGGCTGGGCCCGTGAGCCATGGCCGCTGAGCCTGCGCGTCCGGAGCCTGTGCTCCGCGGCGGGAGAGGCCGCAGCACTGAGAGAGGCCCGCGTACCGCACAAAAAAACAAAAAGAAAAAGGAATAGCAATGATTTCTACGGTGCTTTATTAATAAAATGGTACTTGTTCCTAAGTAGTAGCTGAAATATAGAGAGATTTTTAAACAACATAAAAATATGATTATTCAAGCCATGCTTACTTCCTACGAAGCAATTGAGCATTTATTCAACAAATTCCTTGTGATTGCCAGCTCTGTGTGAGACACCACGCTAGGCCGTGGGATTACATGAGGGAACAAGATATGGTTTCTTCCTTGAGGAAACTTTAAAGGCTGCAATAGACCACTAAGCAGGCTAGAGTCCAAAGAAGTGGCATCTAGTCAATCTAAAGGTTCAGGGAAGGATACTCAGAGATAATATTTAGGCTGAGAGGGGAAAGATGCAGAGGAGTTGTTCAAAGAAGGGGGAGCGGCGGTTGTATATTAGGATTCTACAGAGAAATAGGACATTATACGTGTATACATCTTCATGTATATAGAGAGATTTATTATAAGGAACTGACTCATGTGATTGTAGAGGCTGAAAAGTCCCAAGATCTGAAGTTGGACAGCTGGAGACCCAAGAACCCATACTGTAGTTCCAGTCCATGTCTGAGGGCCTGAGAACCAGGAAAGCCGTTCCAGTTAGAAAGCTAGCATGCTCTAGACCCAACAAGAACTGATATTTCTGTTTGGGTCTAAAAGTAGGAAAAGACTGATGGTCCATCTCAACCAATCAGGCAAGAGGAGTGGCCTCTTACTTGAAAGAGGGCCAGTGTTTTGGTTCGATTCAGACCTTCGACTGATTGGATGAGGCCCACCCACATTAGGGAAAGCAGTCTGCTTTACTCAATCTACAAACTCAGATGTTAATCTTATCCAAAAACACCCCCCAGACACACCTAGAATAGTATTTGACCAAATATCTGGGCACGCCATGACCCAGTCAGGTTGACACATAAAATGAACCGTCACAGGATACAGTGGTAGAGCAAAAAAAGGTGGCTGTGGAGGCACTGTTCCTCAGGGAGGAGGTTTTTAAGCAAGGGAACAGCAAATGTAAAGGCCTAAGGGCCAAAGATGGCATTAGAAGGTCTCTAGACTTTTGGGATTCAGAACCTAACACTTAACAGTTTATACTTCAGGATATTCAATTCTATGCCGAGACTGAGAAAAGAAATCACACATCCTGAAAAAGCCCTATACAGCTTACTCTTGTGTGCATATCCTTCAGCTTTTATATCCTGTATGTGTAACTTATGTTTCACCAGCTTGTCCCCCACCTGCTCCTGAAGGGCCTTTAGTTTTCCATAAAGTCCACCCAGTATAGTCATTTCTGAAAGTCTTTAGAGGAGAATGAAACTGTCCACATAGATCGGTGTTCGTCAACCAGGGATGATTTTGTTCCCCAGGGGACGTTAGGCTACCTAGTTAATAAGACATATTCAGTTTTCCCACCTGGAGGAGATGCTACTAGCTTCTCTCTGGTAGAAGCCAGGGATGCTGCTAAATACTCTTCAATGCATAGGATGCCTCCATCACAGAGAATTATCTAATCCAAAAGATTCAAGAGGCAAGTGCTGTCAACCATCACTGGTACTTCTGGGGTGACCCAACAAGTCTAAACATGGAACCTCTTCTTATCTGATATCCCATGTCTGGGGTCTGTTTGGATCTGCTCCACCAGAGCCCAGGACTACAGGCTTCCCTCATTTGCTTTTGGGTAACTTTTACAGAAGAGTTTCAGAAACACTCATCACTGATACTTTATGCCATTGTGATCTTCTTGCCTCCGACTTCCTCCTGTAGAGTCCATAGCCTTTGCCCCCAGAGGAGCTGCTTGGCCTGATTACCTGCAATTCCCACCAGCAATGTCTCCCAGTGTACACTGTTAAGATGTACAATAATAATTAGCCCTTCAAGGGCATGCATTCCTTAGCAGATTCTGTTCTAAATGTTTTACAGACATTATTTCATTAGGAAAACAATGAGTTTTACTTATTTTACAAATAAAGCTATTAACACTGATAAAAGTCAAGTAGCTTTCCCAACTTGTACTGCTAATTAAAAAAAAAAAAGAAAAAAAAAAAAAACCTGGAGTTTTAGGTTGGAACCAGTTCTATCTGACTCCTAAACTGTGTTCTCAATCCATGAACTAAACTGCATGAAACTCAGGTGACCAGACTCCATGGTTGACTGTGGCTTTGCCCTTTGTCCATAGTGAGACCCTTCTCACATTCCCTATTTTCTCACCCTAAAAGAGATCCAGCTTAACAAAACATAAGCAAATAATGCAAATTTTGGGGAAAATAGGGAAAAGTTTTCAGTGTAATATTTTAAAATATTTATTTAAACCATATTTGTTCTTTCCTCAAGGCCCCTTTCCAATCCAAGTATCTCTCCATCTCCTTAACTCTATACCCATCTGCCAACAAACACACAATCCTTATCATTTCTTCTGTTGTACTGAACAATTCAGCTTGGAAACCCCAACAAGTAAAAAAAAAAAAAAAAAAGGAAAGGAAAGACAATCAGAAGTTAGCTGTTCCTTTCCACCCTAAAAAACATGTCATCTATTGTTTCCAAAGACTGCCTCTTGGGAGTTTCTGTGTCAGAACTTTTATAAAAGTCTTCATTCAAAAAAGAAAAAGAAAGAAAGAAAGAAAGAGAGAGAGAGAAGAGGAAGAAGGAAGGAAGGAAGGAAGGGCGGGAGGAAGGAAGAAAATCCCTGCATAGGTTTGAGGGAATGGGGGAGGTTCTATTGCTAAGAAAATAAAAATTCTCTGTCATTGATAAGTACATAATTTAAGCAGCCTCTGGGTTCACTTTCAAGATTTGCTTTACTTGAGTGCAAGAGCCTTAAGGAATAAGGGTAGTCATATGAGCTACTACTATTATGTGCCAGGCATCAAGGTAGTTCATTCATTTAATAAAGGGGTTAGCAAACTACAGTCCAGAGGCCAAATCCGGTCCATTGCCTGTCTATGTATGGCGCACAAGCCATACATAAAAATAGCCTTTAAATTTTTAAATAGTTACATTTTAAATGGCATGCAGTTATTTACATACTATCCTCAGTTCTGCCTCTTGGCCAATCCCTGACTTAAATCAACCATTGTGAAAAGTAGAAACTGTCATTATCCCCATTTTATAGGTGAGAATACTGAGGCTTAGAGTGGTTAAGTGATTTATCTAAGGTCACAGAAGTGGAAAGTGGCAAATCCAGGATTTCAACTTACATTTTCTCATTCCAAAGCCACCATTTCTAACTACCATACAATCCAGTGATGTCCCTGTCCCCATGGCCTGGAGCCAAGAATGTATATTTTGATAAGGTGAAATATAGTTTGAACCAAGAGGTGGGTTCTTGCTTCAACTCTGACTGGGCAGCCCGCCATCATCCCGGTGCAGCACCACCAGTGTGCTCCTCTGGAGGTGCCCACGGCGTGTGCTGCTGGACTCATCACCATGTCACATAGGGTTCTGCACCCGGCGGAGAGAGAACCCCTTTCTCAGAAAAGTAGAAGAATCAAAGCAGTGCTCCTCGTGCCCTGAGGGGCACAAAGTCTCACAAAGTTCCTACTGAAACAGCCCCACAGCCCTCACAGGATGCGGACATGATTCCATGAGCATCTGGGTTAGGAGATAAATGGATGAAGCCAAATCTCATGCTGTATTTGGAATTGGCCCTCTTTGCCAAGAGCTAAGGCTTTTTTTTTTTTTTTTAAACTGGGTATCTTGTCTGCCTGTGAGAAGTCCTTTCTCAGGAAGTTCTCCAGTCTGTCACGCAACCTCCCCTCACCAGGTCCAGACACAACCACAGCGCAGGGCTGGGCTGAAGGAGCTAAGCTTGTACCACCGTTTCCCTATAATGACTAGGGAAACATCAGGGAAATGTGACAAATGAGTATGTATATCAAGAGAATATAATGATAGACTCCAGTGCATTTTTTTTTGCTTTTTTCCTTTCCCTGTAGAGTTGAATAGAAAAATACATTTCCCAGCAGAGGAACCTCATTATAAAATAAGATTCATCCTCGAATATTCCTTTCTCCACAGTCACAAGGTTGTCCCAAAGAGGTGACATAAAGTACTGCTCCTGATCATGACTCTGGACTACCTGAGTTCAAACCCCAGCTCTGTGGCTCTGGAATAATTCAACCGTCTGTCTCCCTATATGTAAAATGGGGACAGTAATAGTGCCTGCCTTATCCGTCATTGTACTGATCATAAATGTAAAGCACTCAGAATCATGTACATATGGCACTAACTATGGCGTTAAATGCATCCCACCCTCAAATAACTCACAGCTTCAATCTTTCAGGACAAATAAGGCTTTCCCACAATTTTCACTTAGTGTTCAATTTCCATTATGTTCAATTATGTTTTTCTGAGACAGAAAAGTATACTAGGTTCTCTAAAATATATAATAATAATCAATATGAGTTCTGAAAGGACATTACTTTAAAGCAAAAGTGTTTTAAAAAGAAGTGTTTAGAAAGCATATATGAAAAAATCAGCTATTATAATGATATAAAGTTATATGCAATGCACTGTAATTTTTCATCTTTAGAAACTTCAAAGCAAGTTATATTTTGACATGAGCTTAATAGAGATCTCTCTCCTTTCCTCGTGCTTTTTTCCAAATAATTATGGATTCTGGCTTCTTTTCTATTAGTGTAATTTAAAATATCAAGGTATAAAACATAAATAAAAAGATTGAGTTTCTTTGTTCTCTGGATTTTTGCTTTAAAGACAGAGGATAAGACTAAAGAGTTACAAGGATAGAATTTCACTTGCTACTACCTGGCTGAGAAAAGCCTGAATGTGCTGGTGTGATCGGGTGGTCCTAGGGGCCACCCACTCAAACCAGACTAAAAAGAGCAAGAAAGGAAAGAAAAGAAGGAAAGAGACACTTGTCTTTTTGAGTCCCCCACCATCTACATGTTCTCTCTGTAGCCCTTCTCAATGGGCTAGGTCTTCTTCTTCTTTATTTTTTAAATTGAAGCATAGTTGATTTACAATGTTGTTAGTTTCTGGTGTACAGACAGCAAAGTGATTCACTTTTATAGATATATATTCATTTTCATATTCTTTTCCATTATAATTTATTACAAGATATTGAATATAGTTCCCTGTCCTATACAGTAGGTCTTTGTTGCCTATGTATTTTATATATGGTAGTTTGTATCTGCTAATCCCAAACTCCTAGTTTATCCCTCTCCCGCTCTTTCCCCTTTGGTAACCATAAGTTTGTTTTCTATGACTGTAAATTTGTTCCTGTTTTACAAATAAGTTCATTTTTTATTATCTAGGTCTTCTTTTCCTTTACACTTCAGCTCTATCTCCTAGCCAACTTAAAGTCCCTCTGTCTTATATTTTAGGACCTGAAGGTCTTATACTCTGAAAGATAAAAATTTTTAAATATAATTATTATAGCTCACTCTTGGAAATAGAGAGCCTTACCCACCCCCCAAATTAATCTCCAGTGGCAGAACTCTGCCACGTGGCAGGCAGTGGGAAAGCTACTTCACGGAAGGGGCACCCCTCAGATGACTGTGATGGCTTACCCGGTTATCTGTTCTGGTGAACACTGGGCTGGCTACAACACCTGGGTTACTGAGAGGATGAAGCAATAGGAGAGAAAAAGAACTTTATTTTTTGCTTAGCATACATAACATGTTTCTTACTACTCTAATGGGAGGTTTGAGAAGAGGGTATGCTTCATCCATGCAGTGACTGGGGATGAGCCAGAGTGGAGAGGGGGAGTTGATTATTATCTAGTATGTATTTAGGTTCATTTTATTGTCAAGAACTTTGCATCTATTGCATTAAAAAAGAAAAGAGAAACTTGCATCTTTTCTCTCTTTGCAGTTGTTGTAGCTGGATAATGGTCATATAATTTTAAACTTAAATTTTCATCTTTAATTTATTTTTCTATTTTATTTAACACAGTCAGATTTTTAAAAACAAAATCTGTAACCCATCACATGCCCTTTCAAGGATTCTGCTTAAGGAAGAATACAAACCCTGATGTATTTTAAAAACTTTGCTATACATTAAAATACAGACTTTTTATAGAAGTATAGTTGCTTTACAAAATATTATGTTAGTTTATACTGTACAGCAAAGTGAATCAGCTATACATATACATATATCCCCTCTTTTTTGGGTTTCCTTCTCATTTAGGTCACCACAGAGCACTGAGTAGAGTTTCCTGTGCTCAGTAGGTTCTCATTAGTTATCTATTTTATGCATAGTATCAATAGTGTATATATGTTAATCCCAATCTCCCAATTCATCCTACCTTGCCCTTTCCCCTTGGTATCCATACATTTGTTCTCTACGTTTGTGTCTCTATTTCTGCTTTGTAAATAAGATCGTCTATACCAATTTTTTCAGATTCCACATATATGCATTAATATACGATATTTGTTTTTCTCTTTCTGACTTACTTCACTTTGTATGATAGTCTCTAGATCCATCCATGTCTCTACAAATGACCCAATTTCATTCCTTTTTATGGCTAAGTAATATTCCATTGTATATATGTACCACATCTTCTTTATCCATTCCTCTGTTGATGGACATTTAGGTTGCTTCCATGTCCTGGCTATTGTAAATAGTGCTGCAGTGAACATTACGGTGCATGTGTCTTTTTTAATTTATTTATTTTTTTATAAATTTAGGGATGGTGAAGCATGCCAACTTTTTTTAAATTCATTTATATGTTTATTTCTGGCTGTGTTGGGTCTTCGTTGCTGTGCGAGGGTTTTCTCTAGTTGTGGTGAGCAGGGTCCACTCTTCATCATGGGTGCGTGGGCTTCTCGCTGTCATGGCCTCTCTTGTTGTGGAGCACAGGCTCCAGATGCGCAGGCTCAGTAGTTGTGGCTCATGGGCCCAGTTGCTCCGCGGCATGTGGGATCTTCCCAGACCAGGGCTTGAACCTGTGTCCCCTGCATTGGCAGGCAGATTCTCAACCATTGCACCACCAGGGAAGCCCGCATGTGTCTTTTTGAATTATGTTCTTTTTCTGGGTATATGCCCAAGACCCGGCTCTACCCAACTGCCTGCAGGCTCCAGTGCTGAATGCCACACACTAAACAACAAGCAAGGCAGGAACACAAGCCTGCCCATCCACAGACAGGCTGCCTAAAGTCTTACTAAGCCCACAGACACCCCAAAACACACCACTTGATGCAGCCCTGCCCATCAGAGGGACAAGATCCAGCTCCACTCACCAGAACGCAGGCACCAATCCCACCCACCAGGAAGCCTACACAAGCCACTGGAACAACCTCTTCCACTGGGGGCAGACACCAGAAGCAAGAGGAACTACAACCCTGCAGCCTGCGGAAAGGAGACCTCAAACACAGTAAGTTAGACAAAATGAGAAGACAGAGAAATATGTTGCAGACGAAGGAACAAGATAAAAACCCACAAATCAAATAAATAAATAGGAAATAAGCAAGCTACCCGAAAAAGAATTCAGAGTAATGATAGTAAAGATGATCCAAATCTTGGAAACAGAGTGGAGAAAATACAAGAAACGTTTAACAAGGACCTAAAGAACTAAAGAGCAAACAATGAGGAACAACACAATAAATGAAATTAAAACTTCTCTATAAGGAATCAGTAGCAGAATAACTGAGGCAGAAGAACAGATAAGTGACCTGGAAGATAAAATAGTGGAAATAACTACTGCAGAGCAGAATGAAGAAAAAAGAATGAAAAGATTTGAGGACAGTCTCAGAGACCTCTGGGACAATGTTAAACACACCAACATTTGAATTATAGGGGTCCCAGAAGAAGAAGAGAAAGAGAAAGTGTCTGAAAAAATATTTGAAGAGATTATAGTCAAAAACTTCCCTAACATGGGAAAGGAAATAATCAATCAAGTCCAGGAAGCACAGAGAGTCCCATACAAGATAAATCTAAAATACAGATTCTTTTAAAAAAGAATATAAAGCTGAAAGTGTGTCTATGACTAACAATGTTTTAGGGGGAAAAAAAAACTTATCTCAAGGCCATTAAACATTAAATATTTTATTCTTGTAAATTCTTTAGGCACTCAACTTTTCCTCTTAACCAGAGAAATAAAAACAGAAATACTTTGTAAAAACACTGTGACATGAACCAAGGCATTCAATAGCCATAGTTAAATAGATAGCTCACAACTTTGACTCATTTGAGCACAATAAAACTTTCAAAAAAATTTTATCTAGCATCACATTCATTGCATTTTCCCTAAGCTACAAAAATATGTGTGGTGTATAAAATACATCACAATGCTAAATATGAGCTCTGGAAAGATATTACTTTAAATCAATGTGGCAATCCAGAGTGTAGCTGCAGGACTAGCAACAGCTGGCCACAGCTGAAGATTCCCATCCTCCCAAAGCCAATGCCTGGAGAACTAGGAGGGCAGTCATCAGCAAGAGGGAGGCGTCTCAGAACAAGAGACCCAGCCTGTGTGGTGGGATTTGGGGATGCCCCCAGGACCTTTTTAGGTAGGAGTGAGTTTGGCAATAGCAAGGAGTGATCCTACAGGTAGAGAGAGGTACTAGGAATATTAGTAACAAGATTGGAATCTAATTTCCATACATGGAAATAATGGTTCCCAGAAGGAGGCCAAAACCTAGTTTCCAATACTGGGTCAAAAAGTAATATTGGATGACAATAAGAATGACCTTGTAACCCAGACCCTCTGAAATTCTTCCTCAATGAGGTTAAGGTAAGTCTTAGAAATATGAGTGGAGTTGGATTGCAAGTAACAATTAGTGGCCTCAGTTACAAGAAGAGGCAGGTGTCATGTTGAAAACTTGTTAAAATCTGATGGTGAAAACTTAGATGAAAGTGTAATTCTGTTTATCACTGGGGAATGGGAAAGATGGTGTTGGGTGGGGAGTTTCTCAGAATGAGCAGAATTGAGATAAGAAAGGAAGGGAGGGAAAGGGCGTTCCAGGTGGAATGACTAACATGTTAAGTTGCTGTTGATGAAGGACACGTTTCATTATGTGGTTTATAAGGGGTGAGGAGAGAGATGAGTAGGAGTGTGGGCCCAAATACTGATAGGCCTGGGGTACCATTTTGAGGAATTTGAGGAAGTTGTACATGAGGAATGATGAGTAAGCAAAGGGTTGAGAGGAGAAATTTGTGGAATCAGAATGGGCCCAATAATGACATGTTTTGGATGCCATTTTGAGAAACTTAAACTTTATTCTATAGGCACTGGTTGGCATTAAATATTCAAGAGGGGACTAAATGGACTTAACTCTTTTTTGGAAGATAACTTTGGAGATGGTGTGAGGAATTTGCATTCTGCTACAGGCGAGAAATAATAAGCTCTCAAACTAGGGCTGCAGTAGCATGAATTATTTGAAGAAAATTATTTGAAGCTTTTAGAAAATATGCATCATTTGGTGAAAGTTTGAATATGGAGATAAATCAAAACAGTTAAAATTCAGGGAGAAAAACATCTGTTCCCAAATTCTGCCCCAGAATTTCCCAGGTGCTGTGATGTACCACTGAGACTTAGATTAGTAGCTCTTGGAAGGGACTTGAGCATTTCCATGTTGAACAATGGTTTAGGAACAGTAAGTACATACATCTCTCAGGGTCTGACAAATCACGTAGATAGAAAAGACATGGGGAGAAATTTCTTGACCTAGATAGAGGGTACATTGCTGTGTTCTATTTGTGATATTATTGAAATGTTTACTTACTATTTATACACTTTTCTCTATGTATTTTTAGCTTCAGTTAAAGATGTAAAATAGGTAGAGTATTAAATAACAAAGTAAGAATTTAAATTAATATTTAATTTTAAAATGTTAACAATATTTGATTCTATTAATGAAAAGAAAGATATTTATATGGAAAATGGTATCTTACAAATATTTAGAATTCATCTCCTTTTCAAGTATTATTTGAATATTTTCAAACATTAATTTTATATAAGGCCACCATGAAACTATCAATACTGCCTCTTTAATCCCCTCAAAAAAGAAAACATGAAAAACATATTCTTTCACTTCAATACAAAATGAAACTAGAAATTAATAACAAAAATAAATGTATCATTTTAAATGGTTTTGTTTTTAAAAATGAAAAGTTAATGAGTTAAGTATTCAGTGCAAGAAGTTGCAAAAGGGAAGACAAAGATATGTTAAGGGGAAGACAGTTATCAGTGAATTTAGAAACAAAAAAAGGAAAAGGAAGAAAGATCTATGTAAATGAAATAGTGTTTTTATAGTTATCTGTTCCTGCATTAACATAAATGGCTTGGCAGAGTTTCACCAAATTAAAAAGTACGTAGTTTCCAAATAATATACAACACCAAGAATGAACCCTATGTTAAAGTACAAACTTCGGGTGATTATGAGGTGTAAATGTAGGTTCCTCACTTGTAAAAAATTTGTAAAAATTTAAATTTAAATTGGGTGCCATATTGAGCACTTCACTGCGTCAGGCATTCACTCCCCAGAGCACTTGAGATACAGGGGGGTGCAAGAGGCCCACGTGACTACAGATTAGAAAAGAAATGCTTTGAGTATTAAGGTACCATGGAAAGACACAGCAAATAGTGGTGCAGAGAGGCACAATGGCACTTTTTGGTGGTGATAAAAATGTTCTATATCCTGATTGTGCTGGTGGTTACACAACTGCATACATTTGTCAAAACTCCTCAAATTTGCACTTAAAATAGGTAAATCTTATTCAGTATAAATTATTCCTCAATAAAACTAATTTTTATGTGTCTACTTAAAAGGATAGTTTCTATAACAATGGATTTTTTTCCTATATGCCAAATAGCTAAATAAATTATGGTATATCTTTTAGTCACTGAAATTTTATCAGCCCAAACAGATTTTTTTTTTTTTTGGAGAATTTTAGTTGAAAAGGTGAAAAAACAAACAAAATAATGCCTATAAAACATGATCCCAATTTTTAGGGAAAAAAGTCAAATATGTATATGTGTGTGTGTGTGTGTGTGTGTGTATGTATGTATATGTATACATACATACACACACACACACACACACACACATATATATACATATTTGAAGGAAGGAAAAACAAAAGCAGCATTAATATTTCTTGCCCAGTGTGACAGTATGAACGTTGATTATAATTTTTTTCATTTGTTTTTCTATGTCTTTCCAACTTTATATAATGTACTTGTAGTACTATGTTAAGCAGAAATAAATGAACACAATTGTTAAAAAGCTTTTCGAGAACCTCTAGCTTACAAATTGAAAATAAAATGCTTTAGAATGCTATACAATTCTCTCCACCCACCAGCCCTGGCCTTTGGTCTCCCTCTCACTCCCTCAGAAATTGTGTCCCTTCTCTGTTGACTGGACTCTCTCTCAGGCTTCCAAACCTTCATGTGTACTCTTTGCTTTTGTGGGGAAATGCTTGTTCTCACACCTTATCCATCTCAGGCCTTCCAGTCCCCCTTTAAGAGCCACCTCAAATGTTCCCTCTGTGCTTCCTCCACAGAATTTTCCACTTCCAACTCTTAGCCACACTGTCACACTACACCAAAGAGGATCATGTGTGCCTTTTTCTGTATTAATTAGAATGGGCCAGGCTGAATGTGATAACAACAAATAACCCCCAAATCTCAGTGGTTCAACACAGCAAAATCTTGCATCTCCCACATGTTTCACGTCCCACATGAATTTCCAGGAAGCTCTGCTATACGGTCTCTCAGGAACTCAGGATGGAAGTCCACCATCTTGTAGCTGTACCCAGTGGCACAGAACAATGCCAAAGACCCACAAGTGACCACAATCCAGAAGTGACACATATCACTACTGCCCACATTTCATGACCTGTAAGGTGACTGAGAAGTTTGGGAAAATACACGGTGAGCTTTACTGTCTCTACCACACCCCCATCACTCAAAGAGTTCTCAAAAGATAGGGACTGTTCTGTGTTCAACTTTGTATTTCCTTCACAGAATGCAAGGCCTGGCTTTTGGTAGATTAATAGACGCTTGATAGCCCCTTGATGAATGAATATATGAATGAAGGAGTGTTGTGTGATTTTAAAAATAATGTATAAGGACGTTTAGTGTCCCTGCCTGAGAGAAGCCTAAATCTGGCAAGAAATAGTAAACATTAGCACATAACTAAGCATTGATCTATATGGTACAGAACCCAACTTTAATAGCTAGAGATCTATTGATCTATTGATTTAACTGTACACTTCAGAGAGAATAAGTAGAATTTGGACAAAGGGAAAAAGGTGTTTTGAGGAAGGAGTAATTAAATAGGTAAAGAGAGAAAGGTAACAATGGTCATAGTAAACCCGTGTTTCTTTGGGAAATGACTATGGTATGCTGAATAATGACACCCCCTCCCCCAACAAAGATGTCCATTTCGTAATTCCCAGAACCTGTGAATGTGAGCATGAATGGCAAAAGAGACTTTGCAGATGTGCAGATGTGTATAAGTTAAGGATCCTGAGATGGGGAGAGTATCCAGACGGGCCCAATGATGTCATCACAAGGGTCCTTGGAAAAGGAGGGCAGGATTTCAGTGTAAGTAGTAGATGGGATGACAGAAGCATGAGTTGGGAGTGACATAAGGAAGGGCCAAGGAACACAGGCAGCCTGTGGAAGCTGAAAAAGGCAAAGAAGTGGATCAGTCCAAGAAGCCTCCAGAAGGAACAAACAATTTGACTTTAGCTTAGTGAGACTGTCTTCAGACTTCTGACCTCCAGAACTGTAAGAAAATAAATCTGCATTGTTCTAAGCTACTAAGTGTGTGGTAATGTGTTGTGGAAGCCACGGAAAATTAATTCACTGACCAATCTGGCTAGCTAATACAAGGTTGCTCCAAAAATAGAATTAAATTATATAGGTTGGATTAAGAAAGACCTGTACAAAGAACGAAACCAATGAGAACAGAAAGAAAAATTCGCATTGTGGCACACAAGTTGGCACTGAGTCCTTGGTGCACTCCCAAGTGTTCCTCTATTTAATTCTTCTACCGAGCTGCAGGGAGGTTGGCATCTCCATTTTGTAAATGAGAAGATGGAGGTTCTGAGAGGTTAGGTCACTTACCTAATGATCACATGAGTAATAAGTGGAGGATTCAAGATTTGAACTCAAGTCTGTCTGACTCAAGACAAGATAGAAAACAAGAAGACTTTATATTCACATCAGTGTAATATAAATAAATATGACATGTAAAATTATTTCCTAAGCACTATTTCAACTGATCATTATAATAATCCCGTGAGGGAGTCAGAGCAGGTTTTATTGTTTATATTTTGCAGATGATTAAACCAAGATTGAAGTTAATGAGTTGTGCAAGGTCACAGGCTGTAAAGTGGCCAGGCTCAGAGCCACTTCTGTAAAGTGAAGGAGATCTGTATGCAGGTGCTAACTGTGACACATTGTGGCTGTAAGATTCTTGTTTCTGGAACAGCCAGCTAGTGTAACTTCTGAGTACAAGGTGATGGCAGTTCTTTCAAGGAAGAATTGCTAGGACTTGGTGACAAAGCATAGTACAAAATGCTGGAGAACAGAATAAGGAGATCTCTCAACAGGCACAAGAGAGAAGGTATTCTAGCTGAAATACATTTCAGGTATTGATCTTGACCTGACACGTAAGAGATGCCTCATGAATATCTGTTGAATCAATTGAAACATCCATTAAGAAGTTGCATAATCAGAATTTGGGAGGGAGAGGCAGGCTTGACCCATAGTTTTAAGAATCATAAGGATAGAAATGGAAGTTAATGTCATAAAGATGGATGAGCTTTCTGAGAGAGTAGCTACAGAAAAGACAGTCTGCCTCACCAGATAGCATGATTCCCCAGGTTTGGAAAGTCCTGTGTGTTCTAGAGACCTCCTATTAAAATGTAGAGCAGCTGGTAAGTTGACAGGGGTTTAACCAGTATCAGCCAACACCTCAGAGAGACTTTGCTTCACACTATAATAGGCTACTTAACAGTGTTAGGGTAGAGAAAGAAGCTTCTGGGAAGTTAGGGTGTGAGTTGTGAAAGAAACCTGAATGAGGTATGAATGTGAAGAAAACAAACCGAAGTAATTTCTCAGTTCTGCCCAGGACAGGCGTGCTCTTAAGTATAAGAAAACCAAGTAATTTTATCAGAATTTTTATGATAACTACTATTCTGGTTTATTTTAGTCAGCATTCAGTTCTCCTCACAGTGTCAACTATATCTTTAAAAAGGAATGACTTCCTTTTTATGGCTGAGTAATATTCCATTGTATATATGTACCACATCTTCTTTATCCACTCGTCTGTCGATGGACACTTAGGTTGCTTCCATGTCCTGGCTATTGTAAATAGTGCTGCAATGAACATTGTGGTACATGACTTTTTTGAATTACAGTTTTCTCATGGTATATGCCCAGTAGTGGGATTGCGGGTCATATGGTAGTTCTATTTTTAGTTTTTTAAGGAAACTCCATAGTGTTTGTAGAGACATGGATGGATCTAGAGTCTGTCATACAGAGTAAAGTAAGTCAGAAAGAGAAAAACAATATATTAACACATATATATGGAATCGAGAAAAATGGTACAGATGAACCTATTTGCAGATCAGGAATAGAGACGCAGACGTAGAGAACAGATGTGTGGACACGGTTGTGGGGGAAGCAGGGGTGGGATGGACTGGGAGATTGGGATGGACATATATACACGACCATGTGTAAAACAGATGGCTAGTGGGAGCCTGCTGTGTAGGGCGGGGAGCTCAGCTCTGTGCCCTGTGGTGATCTAGATGGGTGGGATGGGGGAGGAGGGGGGAGGGAGGCCCAAGAGGGTGGGGATACGTTTATACATATGGCTGATTCACTTCATTGTACAGCAGAAATTAACACAACATTGTAAAACAACTATACCTCAATAAAAAATAAATTTAAAAAAAGGAACGAATTCTTTAGCTCTTCAAGATGAACGGAGAATTTGAGTTCCTTCCATCTTGGAAGTGAATTCTGGGTCCAGCCTTGCTTACTGCTTGAAAATAAGAGAAGTCACCATGTGCCCGTTCATGTACCTTGTATACATCACTACAACTCTTGTTACAACCTGTCATACATGCATGAAGACCATGCTTACTTACAGAGGCCAAGGCTCTGGTTGCACAACTGGTAGGGGTGAAGTCAGGACAAAGGTGTTGAATTCCAAAGCCCCAGGAATACTCTCCCTCAAGGGTGTGGGCTTTTTTTTTTTTTAATAAGTTGAGTCCAGCTATAAAGAGAAAATGAGAGAAATAAGAGACTAGAATACATTTCTATACCCGCCAGCATCTGCTATCCAGCCTAGCACATCATAGTTGACTATTTATTTGTTGAATTGAATAGGTAAACTTCTGGGCAACTTCAAGCCCTTCCAAACTCTGCTGTGATAATAACAGATCTACAAAAATGGTTTGGTTAATGAAATCTTGAGCACAAATTCTCATTCTGACAAAATCCACAAATTTATCACTCTGTAGTTCCTTTTGAATCGATTTATAAGAACACCTTGCCCTACAGATTATCTTGCAAGGGAGAGGGCCCACGCAGCCTCAGTGGACTTTAAGGATTTGGTTATTATTTTTATTTATTATCTGTAGAGTTCAGAAAATATGTATGTATTTAGTGCCAACCAAATATCTACTCTTTGCTCTAAGCAGCTACAGCCTCAACTAGGAAAAGAAAATGTATCAGGCCCCAGATACAATACCCACAGGAGTGGCTAAATGTCAGAGGTGCAGGCCTAATTATTATTTATTTATTTTTCTGGCTCTGCTGTGGGAAACTTGGGTCTCAATTCCTCTGAGTCTCAGAATCACAATCTTCAGGAAGAGATTCAGCCACGCCTCTTGTCCTAATCCCTAACTTAGCTCAGGAAACCAATAAGCTACAAAAGGACATGCCAGGATGTTTTCCTAGCCCTCAGTAGAGACTCACAGGCAAGAGTGTTATTCATCCCTGTGTCCCTCCTTCCATCCTCCCTGGGGTTAATACATTTGACAAGGTGTCAATATATCCCCACATATGTTCTTCATTTTAATATAAAAACGATAATACTCTATCCCTGAATCAAAACAGAGGTGTTTGAAACTCACTGATGCTGGGAAGGGTATTGTCGACAAAAGAGAAGAAACAAATTGTAAGGAGTCACAACAGTTGAAAAGTGATTTTCTCTCAGGTAGCGTTTCTCAAGCAGAAAAAAAAAGGTTTAGTTCCTATGCAGAATTCCAAAAAGAATACCAAAAGAACACTTAAAAGCTTCTTAGCAATGATCTCAAAGCCATAAAAGAGACTTTGTGTACAAGACCCTAGGAAAATAATAGAATTTATATTTCAATATTTGTCATTTAAAAGAGATGCTGTTTTTAAAATAATGAACCACTGACATTTGAATGTTGGCACAATGTGCTAAAAATGCACTCTGAATATTTGAGAGAAAAAGATGATTGGGAAGGCTACACTTTCCCCTTAATGCAAAACGTATGTGCTTTTAAAATAAATTTGTATTTTAATTTTTAAAATTTATTTCTACTTTGTCTAGATTTTGTTTTATGAGTCATTTCACTTTTGCAATATTTTGAAACCCTTCTTTTTAAAAACCAGGTGGTCAACTGTTTTAGAATGAAAAAATTTAAAGGAAAACTTTAAGCTTTAAACCTCAAATCTATAAAGTTCAGTAGACTTTTTTGCAACTCAAAAAGTGTGGCAGTATATGATAGTCACCCTTCAAATTCCTAACTTTAGGAAAACTGTTTTATTATGTGATCCTATACGCTATCACACACACACACACACACACACACACACACGTAGCCATACACAGTTCCAACTTCTATTATATTCTATGTATATATATATATGAATATATCTAACGACTCTTACCTGTAATCCAGATTTTCTTTCTGACAAATGTCTTTAATAAAGTCTTGGAAACTATATGTGATAAGAGGGATACTGAGCTGTGATAAAAGTAGTTTTAGTCAAAAGGAAATTACCCAAAATTATTTCTTTCCATTTGCATTACTAACCTGCAAATTTGCTATCTGTCTGTACATGATCAAGAAATCTAATTTTGGTCAGGTGATTATCAACCTGGTGTTAAATCAAAATTGCATATTTGGGAAGGGGGAGAGATGTTACAATTATGTTCAAGAACAATTATAATTATAATACAAGCTTTCTATGTATGGACAATCAGATTATGCTTTGACCAAGGTTTTGCTTAACAGATTTTTTAAAACATTACTTGTTTTTGTGTTCTATTTAAAAGAGAGAGAGCGTGTTGTTTTTATCCAAGATCTCACTGTACAAAGAAGTCAACAACTGTTAGTCAATTGCTTAGGAAAAGAAATCAATGCAGCAAAGTAACACAAACTCCTATTTTTAGTCACTAGGGGCCACATCCAAAATGTAGACAGAAATAAACATGTAATTTAAACATATTGATGTTACAGTCACAAAATAAATTAAAAATTCCGGGAGGGCTTTGTCCATCTCTCAGTGTGTGATCATTTTTAGCAGAGGTACAAATGCTGTTGTTTATTTGATGCAGAAAGAGAAACATGTGTTAGTATAATAATAACAGCTTTTCATTTCTCCTTTGTGAGAGAAAAATCTTAAGTGACTTCTCCCTGTTACTTTGGGTAATGAAACAATCCTGGAATGTTCGGGGGGGGGGGAGAATATAGCACAACATGTTAAGGAAATGTGGATGGCACTGATGTTCCATCAGATGCGCTAAAAATAGCTCTGTACTAGGAATTCCTTTTTTATCAAACAACACGGCGGCCAGTTTCTCATCCTATGAACACCGGTGGACTCTGTGGGAAACAGCCTACCCATTTTATTTTTAAAGCTGATTTTATGCCTTATCTGGAAATCTGAACAAAAAGTCCTGCTAAGTTAAGCGATACACAGCATCTTCTCTACTTGAAATAGAGAATATGTCTGTGATAAATATGATCTAATATATTTTGAAGAAAACCAAATAGTCACATAGGAAAAGTTTATTTATAGTGTCCTGGAGGAAAGAGGAAATAATTTCAAAACTTAAATATTTTGTGGGAAAAACTAGTCACAAATCTTATCACAGATGATCTAGTAAAAATATTCCCTTTTTCTTGCACACAGAAGATTATAATCATGACTTAGGTTAAAAGAAAATCGGGAGTTGTATCTGATAAAATAAGATGAAATCTGATAAAACCTGATTTTATCTGACAAAATCTCTAGGGCAGGAAACTGGCTGCCTTATCAATTCTAAATGATAAAAAATGGCTCTCAAGCTGTAGACCATAAAATTAAGCAAAAACATTTTGCATGTGAGAAGAGAATTTCTTAGACTTAGTCCAAAGGCAGACCTATTGTCACTCACAGATTTATCAGTGATGAAATTAGATATACTAGAATCTTCCTCCCACTGGTAACATTTGCAGTCAGCGTGAATGGTTTTTCTCAGTGTAGAGTTTCCAACTCCTGGTATAATAGCATCCTCCTATCAAATGATAGCACAAAACAGAGAAAAGTATATTCTTCTTTGTGGGGAAGGGTTTTAATTCTGAAACATAGTTTATAATAATATTCTAAGAGATTACTAAATTTGGTTTCCAAATTGAAAAAGGAATTTATCATTCATTATTATTTAATGAACCTTTCAGAGACTAGAAATACAATTATTCTTCATTGTGGGTCAGTATTTATTTTAAAAATACTAGGAACTGAAGAATAGTAACAATAATTTAATTTCATCATATACTATTATATTCTAGGATCTTTTCTAAGTATTTCCTGTTATTAACTCATCAAACCATGACAAAGTAGGTACAATGAGTATTGTCATTTTACAGAAAAGGAAACTGAGGTGACCTGTCCAAGCTTACAGGAAGAGTTCTGTGGCAAAGTCAAGCTTTGGAACCAGAAGCTTTGACTCTAACATCCATGCTCCTAACTACTGTGCTGGTTTACCTATGACTTTTTAAAAAGATAATGGATTCCTAATTTTTCTACCTTGCTAGTGAGATCATATATTTGCTGCAAAACAACAGTTGTCAATTTTCTTCTTCAAAATATTTCAATTGAGTGCATATCCTATGTTCCTATTCTTTTATTTTATGACTCTGTGTTTTTTAATTGGACATGATTTTGAAAACTGTACTTTTTTTTTTTTTTTTTTTTT
>NW_020174917.1:134296-173533 GCF_003031525.2 Neophocaena asiaeorientalis asiaeorientalis | reverse complement strand
TTTTTTTTTTTTTTTTTTTTTTTTGGCCACACTGTGCAGCCTGCAGGGTCTTAGTTACCTGACCAGGGATCGAACCCGGGGCCCTGGCAGTGAGAGTGCTGAGTTCTAACCACTGGAGACCGCCAGAGAATTCCCTAAAAAATTGTATTTTTTTAATCCAAAGAAAAAAAGTTATGGAGTGAATTACTGGGATCACTAATATTTGTATTATTTTCAATTTTTTGTAATGTGGTTGTCTTTCATAATAGGATTTTAAAGGTTGTAAGCCCAGAATTTTGTGCTAAAGAATGAGAAGAAAACTCAACTCCTTGCCATTTCCAGTTTCCACAAGTTTACTTCTTTTTATACCACTCATTCCTGTCCTAATCAGAATTTTTAAAGGACTTTTGATTACAAACGATTCACAAAGGGGACTCCTGCATTTTTCCTATTCCCTGAATAGATAAAGGATTTGTAGGTGGGGACAGACAGGAAAAAATACAGTCTGTGGAATCTTGCCTAGGCTTGCTGATGAGGAGGAGAAAGGGAGCTCTTACAGCTAAAACTAGTAACTGTGGTTTCTCCGAAAATGGAAGAACCTTCTGTCAATAATCACAGTGGGCAAGTATCTAGTTAGACCACCATGGAAGATGGACATGGGGTAACAAGTTAAGTATAGAGACTTGATTTCAGCAGCATTTGGGGTATTTTGTAATCATTAAATTGTGCACAATTCAGCCATCTAAGTTAGAGCATAATCCAGTAAAAATTATACATGTTATTGTTGTCCTTTTCTGCTGCAAATTTGTGTGAGAGAGAGGAGGGGAGAGAGAGAGAGGAATATGTTTGTGTTACATTATGAATATAAAAAGTGTTGCCAACAGTTCCCATTTTCAATAGATAAACTACAATTTTTTTGGTGTTTGTTATTTAAATTCAGCAGACAATAGCTTTAGTAAGTGTATGAATAGACAGTGCCCTTTAGAGCATGATGGATATGACTAGTAGAGGTTTTTTCTCTCTGAAGCTGATCTGCAGCAACTGCGAAACAAGTTTTTCTGCATTCATTCATTCGATAAATTTGAAAACATCCCATTCCCTTATTCACCCATGCATGTCCCAAACTGTTGATACCAGTTTTGTTATGCCACATGGAGCAACCTTTTAGGGAGAATAAATGGCGAGGTCCTTAAAGGTACCTGTTTTGCCAGAGTCATGTGCACCCATTACTGGGATGTTCTGCTCACGTTCTGAGTCTCCCTCAAATGCTGGGAGTTTGGATCATGTAGCAAAAGGACAGAAGAGCCCACTGTCCACTGTGGCCTTGAACAGACCTGTTCCATTCCTGGTAGTAGAGCATTCTTATTCAAGCCTGAGGGGATGGACCGGCATCCAGTTGACACCCATCTCCTCCTGTCCTGCCTTGGCAGGGTTTGCAGTACACTAGTGGTTGCAGCCGGGGTTGCTAATTCCACTCGCATGGACACCTGTCTCTGACATACCATGGGAGTTTGATGGCTTTGAAAATTCCAATATGTGCCACAGTTGTTTGTAAGAGGAGAGGACTCTTCATCAACTTAGCAGAAGTGTTATGAAAGGGTGAAAGATAGGCGTGTACAGTTACGGTAGCCTCTGTGGGGCATCCAGAGACAAATGATAAAAATGAAGAACGATAAACCCTATGGTGGAAGTACATGGGAACCTTACTTTGGGATAGTTCACATACATTTTAATTGTTCTGACTTTTAAATTTACTTTTCCAAGGCTGTCATTCTTCTCAAGGCTCAAAACTAACACTGAGAAGCAGGATTGGGGGACATTTCTTCAAGAAACATGTATTAAGCTCTTCTATGTTACAGGCGCTGGAGTAAGGAAGGTAGAAAGACAGCTCCTGTCCAGGGAAGTACAGTCTAGTGAAATGTCAGAAAATTAAACTGACTTAAGGAGAGCAAATTAAGTTTCTCGCTTAACAGCCGTGACAATAATGTATGGATGAATTTAATAATCAATAAGGGATATAATTTTAGGTAATTTTTCAAACCCAGCTAGAAGCAGAACATCACTAACCCAATACTGAAATGAAGCCAAAGGCTAACTGCGGAATCACTGATTTTTATTTTTTAATCAGCTAATACTTCAGGGTTATAGCTTTCTGATATTACTAAACAAGAGCCTAATCCTTAAAAACATGCTTTGTCTGAGAGTTAGTACTAGGCATGAATGAAAGGATGTTTTTAAAGAAAAAAATGAGAAATCGAAATATAAATTTATGATATATAATCATGTAGATACACACAGTCTAGGAATGTGTATATGAATGTATGTGAGTACATATGCATTCCTTCGTCATAAAGATGATGTTAGTGTTGGTGTCTAACAAGATAATAATAGACTAATTCCTAGTTAATATGATTACATTCAATTCTCAGACAACTCATGGAAATACTGTCTTTTAATTTAAAAAGCATTATTTATGAATATGTAGATAGTTTCTGATGTTCAATTAAAAATTACTTTTAGTTGTTAAAAAATAAATAACCATGTTTTACAATAGGCAGGCTTAGCTACTCGGGGTTAAAATTCCACACACTTTCATAAAGTACCACAAGCTCAATTTCTGAAGTTGGTCAGTATCTGGGAAGAAGTCTACTCACTGTCACACAGTATGCACATGCAGGAGGGGCGAGTGGGGAGGAGAGTGAGGCTGCTCAAAGCACAGGCCAGGCACACTCATTTCTAGGTTCAGCCATAGGCGACCCCTTTGGGACACTCAGATCCAGTGGGGCAGTGCTCCAATCCAGGTGAGCCTGCTGCCTCCACCATTGCTGCCCCCAAAATCTGGCCTGGAAGTGCCCCCAAAGTGCTGTGAAAGCCCTTCTGGAAGTGGGTTGAGCTGGTGTCTGCCAAGCAACAGCTCTCAGGAGATTGGTGGTCTACCTGACTGGGATTTACATGGATCATATCCGAACTTCCCATGAGCATCCAAGGCCAAGGCTTGGTCTGTGCCCTGAACCGCCCCAGAGGACCCAGAGCTGTGGCAATGACCTCCAGCGTGTGTTGGCGTGCCAGCTGTCATTGTGTGGTCTCCAAGTGGCTTGCGGTCTGATTTGCACAGTTTCACAGAGACTGAAGCCTTTGGGGCTGGAAAAAACAGCTTAGGATCACACTGCAGAATCATTGCAGGGGTTGCCCACGGCAAGATCTCTTTGTTCATCCCTCAGTTAACCAGGAAAAGAGACATCAGTCCCTCTCCTCAAAGCACAGTTTCCATTGGGACCTGATGTGGTAACTTTTGTTCTGCACTTAGCATTTTACATTAAAATTGCTCAGTCCCATATAAAGGACAGCCTTCTGAATGGGAAAAAAATATTTTGAAATGATATGACTGATAACGGGTTAATATTCCAACATATATAAACAGTTTATACAGCAAAAAACAAACAACCCAATTAAAAAACGGGCAGAAGACCTGAATAGACATTTTTTCAAAGAAGACATTCAGATGGCCAACAGGCACATGAAAAGATGCTCGGCATCACTAATCGTCAGAGAAATGCAAATCAAAACCACAATGAGATGTCACCTCACACCTGTCAGAATGGCCGTCATCAAAAAGACCACAAATAACAAATGCTGGAGAGGGTGTGGAGAAAAGGAAACCCTCATGCACTGTTGGTGGGAATATAAATTGGTGCAGCCACTATGGAGAACAGTATGGAAGTTTCTCAAAAAACTAAAAATAGAACTACCATATGATCCAGCAGTTCCACTCTTGGGTATATATCCAAAAAAATTAAAAAGTAAAAACACTAATTAGAAAAGATACATGCATCCCAAAGTTCACAGAAGCATTATTTACAATAACCAAGATATGGAAGCAACCTAAGTGTCCATCGACAGAGGAATGGAAAAAGAAGATGTGGTATATATACACAATGGAATGCTACTCATCCATAGAAAAGAATGAAATTTTGCCATGTGCAACAGCATTGATGGACGTGGAGGGTATTATGCTTAGTGAAATCAGTCAGACAGAGAAAGACAAATATTGTATGATATCACTTATATAGGGAATCTAAAAAATAAAACAAACAAATATATAGCAAAACAGAAACAGACTGACAGGTATGGAAAACAAAACTAGTGGTTACTAGTCGGGAGAGGGAAGTAAGGAGGGGCAAGATAGGGGTATGGGGTTAAGAGATACAAACTACTATGTATAAAATAGATAAGCAACAAGGTTATATTGTATAGCACGGGGAATTATAGCCATTATTTTCTAATAACTTTTAATGGAGCATAATCTGTAAAAATACTGAATCACTATGCTATACACTTGAAAATAATATAATATTGCAAATCAACTATAATAAAAAATAAATTTATAAAAAAGGATCCTTGATTGACAGAAAGATTCAGATATTGTACTATGAGCTGAAGGAGAATGCAGTCAGCCAGTCTCCTGAGGCTACACTGCAGGAACTCAACCATTATATGTGGTCCCAAATGAAACTGAAATGCTTCTGAGAACACAAATTACCTCTGCAGATCCTCCACAATAACACCTCCCATTTTGTTAGCCTTTATCTTAGTGCTAAATTAAGAACAACAACAATAATAATAGTAAACACTTATCTAGTATTTATTATGTGCCATGCCCATTCTAGAGTTCTCATTTAATCCTCACAGTAACATAATAAGGTATGGTTTCTTATTGTACCCATTTCATAGATAAGAAAACTGAGGCATGAAGAGGTCAGCTAATTTGCCCATATGTGGTAAATGTTGTGCCAGGATAGATTCTCTTAATCATGTGATTTACTTGTTCTTATTTATATTTTAATTTTTAATGTGTTTGCTTATCTGCTTTATTTGCCCAGTGCAGATTAGCTGGGTAACTAGGATAACAGTGTTGGGAGTCAGGTGGAGGTAGGTTGTTAGAGATAAGACAGAGAAGTCATACTGAAACACAGGAGGCAGGAAAAAGAAAAGCCAGGACTGTATCACTACACAGTACAGTATACATGCTTGGTTTTTAAAATGACACCATATTTTCAAGATAAGTTTATTTCATGCTAAGTGAAGTAAGCCAGACAGAGAAAGACAAATATCATAGGATATCACTTATATGTGGAATCTAAAAAAATTATACAAATGAACTTATGTACAAAACAGAAACAGACGCAGACATAGAAAACAAATTTATTGTTAACAATGGGGAAATGGTGGGGGGGATAAATTAGGAGTTTGGGATTAACATATATACACTACCATATATAAAATAGATAACAAACAAGGACCTACTGTATAGCACAGGGAATTATATTCAATATTTTGTAATAACCTATAAAGGAAAAGAATCTGAAAAAATTAGATATATATACGTATGTATACGTATACTGAATCACTTTGTTGTACACCTGAAACTAACACAACATTGTAAATCAACTATACTTCAATAAAGAGACAGAAAGAAAGATGGAAAGAGAGAGAGAGAGAGAGAAAGGAAGAGGAAGGAAGGAAGGAACAAAGAAACGAAGGAAAGAGAGGAAGGAAGGAAAGATGGGAGAAAGTTTGTTTCAATGATATCTTCTAGAAGACAGGGATTTGATTAAAATATCTTAGATAAATTTCCATCCTAAGGGATAAAGATGAAGAAAATAGATAACTGTTTAAACAGGTGAGAAGTGCACTCCCTTCTGGAAACAGAATAAAGACTGTTTATAATCAGTGTCATCTTTTTATATGTAAATTTCCCTAATAGAACATGCTTCAGGGGAGGAACGCAGCTTTCTTATTACTCATGAAGACCTTTTACCACTCTATCACTAAACTAGGAATAAACTAAACTCATAAGCAAATCTTTTTCTTGTTTCTACTTGGTCCTGAGTGTTTCCTCTGCTTCTCCACACTTCCTCCCACTTAGCAACTCAGAATCTTGCATACCTGGGTGAAAAGAATGAACGAGCAAACTTTGTTTTCACAATGTTGTATTTGGAGAGATCGGCACTCTTTGAACGCACATGCCAGTATTGGAAAGTTGTCTCTTACGTGGTCCAAGCAACTCAGCCTCCTTTTAAAAGTTTTCAGTAGAGCTTTATTCACTGGGCAAGACACGTCATGTCCTTTTGTGTAACACCCCAAATTTCAAGACCTTTTCCCAGAAGTCCCTTTTTCTATGTCATAGCTCTCATCATTGTCTCTAGGGCATGTATCGTAGCAGCATAAGCAAGAAGGCTACGCTCTGGTTCATTCCCAGAATCCCACAGGAAAAGTACAACATCGTTTTTGTTCTGACGACATACAAAAACGCACCTCTCTGAAGTGTTCCCAGGCTCCCTTTTCCTCCACTCCCTCACAGTTAAATTTAAACTGTGTATAGTCTCAGCTTCTACGGCATTTTATTTAAAGTTCTTTTATAGTACTTTAATATTGAATCATGTTAATTTCACTTTATAAATATGCACTAAGGATCTGCTCTGAGCTAGGCAATTAGATATACAATGAATGTGAACCAGACAGGTAAACACCCAAGTGCTCACAAATTACTTTGATCTAGTGGGCTAATCAGACAAATAATGGACAATGCAACACAGTGAGAAATTTACTATAAAAGAATAAGAGCAGGGAGTGATAGCACCTTGTTTGGAACTGAGGATCCAGAAGAGGAATAAGGACAGATACGGCTGAAAAATGTAGGGACCTGACTGTGAACTGTTGCTTATCTTCCTTCTACCCAAGGAAGACAAGGACGAAGAAGACAGCATTCTTTCCTACTGACAACTAAAGACAATGCTCAGAATCCTTTGCAATATGGCTCTTTGGTCAGCAGACCTCTGCAGTCCCTTGCTACACTTTCAGGGAGACTTCAAGGTCAAACTATTTTCATAAAAATAAAAAGACATCACTTTCCTTTTCACTGTATTGGCACTGACACCGAAAAGGAAACTTTGGGCACCTTAGCATAAATCAAAGCAGTGGAACCAAACTGTATTGTGATCATTGAATACTTGGCCTCCATCATTCACAGAGGGGAAATGAAAAACCAATTAACTAAGAATATCCTTGATGAAGCAGTAAAAGAATTAATTTTATTAAATCTCTGTCTTTGAATTCATGTCTTTAAGACATCCATGTAATGAAATGGGAAGTACAAATAAAGCACTTCTGCCTACAGAAGTATGATGGTCTCAGAGAAAAGCACTGGTGTGGTTGTTTGAGTTGGAAGGTGAACTAGCTGCTTTTTTCATGAAACACCATCTTCACTTGAAAAACATTTAACAGGCAAACTATGGTTATTCAGACTTGGGTATTTGGCAGACATTTTCTCAAAATGAACCAAGTAAGACTGTTAATTCAAAAATAACTGACAGTATTTGTTGCCTGTAACTGAATTCAAGCTTTCAAGTGAAAATTAGAATTTTGGAAGACTTGCATCTATAATCTTGAGTTAGACAGCCTTATAATACTTAAAGATTTCCTGATGAAATAGTGGTGATATTAACAAATATGATTTTTTAAATGTTGTATAATAAAATGCGCCAACATTTGGCAAATCTTTAAAGCAGACTAATAAATGATGTTACAGAATCATGCATGGGGAAAGAGCCATTCAAAGAGCAAGATGATCTAACGAATTTAATATAATGAGCAAGAAAAAATCATTGATATGCGTTCAGATTCCGCATTGTACCCAACCTTTAAGAGAGAAAGTTTTGAGTCAAAGAATATCCATTAATTATCCAAAAAAAGCTATTAAAATACTCTTCCTTTTTCTAATACATATCTGCATGAGGCGTGATTTTCTTTATTTCAACCAAAACAACATATTCCAACAGATTAAATGCAGAAACAGATATGAGAATTCAGTCATCTTCATTAAACCAGACATGAAAGAGATATACAAAAATGTAAAATACTGCCAATAATGTCTTCTCCCCAAATGTGGTTTTGCTTTGGGAAAAAAATTGTTTGTAAGACGCAATTATTTTATAGAAATATGTTATTTCTGTTACCATGTAATGGGCTCATTTTACTTTAAATAAATAAATACTTAAAAAAATTATTCTGTTTTAATTCTTAATGCGGCATACACCAGAGATGTAACCCATGCAAACAAAAGCTCTCTGGGGTCCTCAATACTTTCAGAGTGTAAAGGGGTCCTGAGACATAAAAGTTTGAGAACTGGTGCTTTAGTGGTAGTCAATAAAAGGTTGTTGTTTGAGTTTAGTGATACAAGGAAAGTGATGTTAAACCACCATCTCTGATAGTTATGTAATACCTTATCACTGAGAAGAGCTCTCACAGCAAATCGTTTGAGATAGGTCAGAAACTGAGAGTCAGAGAGGTTAAAAAGCTTAAAAAGATAACACTGCTAGTAAAGCATGAGAACTGAGACTAGTTTTGATTCCTCATTCAAAGCTCCTTCCACTATATCCATTTATCTCTGGTTTAGATTACACATATTTTCAGAACTCTCTCAAGCTCAAAATCTTCACTGCTCAACGCTTTGCACTTTTATTTTCTTCCTTTCCTTGTTCTTACATTTGCTTAGATGTCTTGGCTTTGCCAATGTCGATGGGCAACATAACTACCCTTAGATAATGTGTAATATGGACACATAACCTAAATGAAACTAGACTTTATTCCTGTCTACTTAAAAAAAAATTCAATGGTATCTCTTATACAAAATAACAGAGCAGAAATTGTTTATAGTCCTTCTGGAAAACAAAAGGATCCATACTTCCTACATCAGCCTTATAAATAAATAATGGAGCTGGGTTGGTCTCAGTTCCCACCCCAGTGCTTTCCAGATAAATTCCAGATAAATCTCTGTCTTTAAATTCATATTCCTTCAGGCCCTTTGTGGCTCCCACCTAGAGGAGGTCACTGGTTGTTAGGTTTATGGCTCCTATTCTTTGTCAATCCCTTAAATTTAGGCCATACTGATCACACAGGATACCCAGGCTCTTACCTTCTGGGTGAAGTTAAACACCAACTTGTATGATATGATTTTATGAGAAGTTTTAATAGTTTTTATTTTATTTGCCACAACTTTAAGTTCAGACATAATATTACCAAGTTATTCTCTTTCACACATCCTTCATTTTGCTCAGGTGTCCTAGTTTGCTTTTATTGTCCCCCTGTGAAGTGATTTAGCTATTTCTGATACTACTTCTCAATATAGTTGCTTTGATTATTCTGATAATCCTTCAATATTCTTGGTTCCAAAGTAGTTTCATTACTTCTATAATACTTTATTATTCCCTCTATACTCCTAGTATACAAGAAGCATGTACACGTATAGCTGATTCACTTTGTTATACAACAGAAACTAACACAACAATGTAAAGCAATTATACTCTAATAAAGATGTTTAAAAAAAACATGTACTTATTCAATAAACAAATTCATGAAGGCATGAATGAAGACTCTACTTGATTATATCATTTGCCTAGATCATCTTTGGATCAATATTATTCAGAATTCCCAACATACCCATGTGTAGAGGTATGAATGGAAATGTTAAAACACTTGATTAATTTACAGTAACATTTTAAAAATCATAAAATATCTAGGAATAAATCTAATGAAAGATGTGTAAGACCCCTACAATGGAAACTATAAAAAATTACTGATAGAAATCAAAGATTTAAGTAAATAATGGGATGTACCGTGTTTATGAGTCGAAAGCCTCCATATTTTTAAAATATTTGTTCTTCCTAAATTGATCTATACATTCATTATAATCCAAACCAAAATCCTAGCAGATATTTTATGGAAATTGATAAGCTAATTCTAAAATGTGTTTAAAAATGTAAAAAGCCATGAATAGCCCTTGACAAAGAAGGTTGCTGTAAGAAGTCAAGTAGTATTTGAGACAGTGTGATATTGGCTCAAGGATAAATACATAGCCAGTGAAAAAGAAGAGCGCACCGAGAAATTGACCCGTAATTAGTACCATCACCTAATTTATGACAAAGGTGACAGTGCAATGCAGTAGGGGAAAATGGTCTCTATAAATAAACGGTTTGGGGTCAGTTGAATACCTATATGGAAGAAGGTCAATCATGACCCCAGCCCCAACCTCACAGAATACACAAAAATTAGTTTTAAATGTTAAGGAGTTCTAAATGTGAAAGGTAAACAATGAAACTGTTAAAAAGAAAATATCAAAATGAAGCTTCATGACCTGAAGCTAAGCAGAAACTACTAAAATGAGATACAAAATGCACTAGCCATAAAAGAAAAAAATTATTACTTAAACTCTTCTATTAAAATTAAGAACTTATGCTTATCAGAACATGATTAACACCTGGGAATTCCCTGGCTATCCAGTGGTTAGGACTCTGTGCTTCCACTGCAGGGGGCACGGGAACTGGTCTGGGAACTAAGATCCCTCAAACCACGCAGTGGGCAAAAAAAAAAAAAAACACATAATTAACACCTGAAAAGGCTATACACAGAGTAGCATAAGATATTTGCTAGACACATATTCAACAAAGAACTGATTCTCAGGATAAGAACTCCTATGAATCAGTAAGAAAATGGCAGATAGTGAAACTTTAAAATGGTCAAAAGTCTTAGGTATTTTACAAATGAGAATATCCAAGTGGTTAATAACATATAAGAGATATCCAACTTCAGTAATCATGAAGGAAATTCTAATTAAACTATAATGATATATCATTTACACACCCACTAGAATAGCTAAAATGAAAAAGAAAACACTGTACTTACTGAGATCACGAAACAACTGGAACCCTGGTATACTGCTGTTAGGGGTACAGATTAGTTCAAACAATTTGGAAAACTGTCAGTATCTACTAAACCTAGATATACTCATATCCAATGACCTATCATTTACTCCTAAGTGTATAACCCACAGAAATGCTATTATAGACTGAATCATGGCCTCCCATATTCATAAGTTGAAGTCCTAATCACCAACGTGACTGTATTTAGAGACAGGGCCTTTGAGGAAGCAATTACTGTTAAATGCTGTAATAAGGGTGGGACCCTAATCCGATAGGACTGGTGTCCTTATAAGAAGAGGAAGAGACCCCAGAAGTGTCTGCACAGAGGCAAGACCATGTGAGAACATAGCAAGGAAGCAGTTGTCTGCAAGTTAAGGAGAGGGGCCACTGGAGAAACCAAAACCTACTAACACCTTGATCTTGGACTTCCAATCTCCAGAACTGTGATAAAATTATTTCTGTTGTTTAAGCCACCCATTCTGTGCTATTTTGTTATGGTAGCTCTAGCAGACTAATACAAATATTGATATATTCAGATGTTAAACAAAAAAGACATGTACAAGAATGTTCCTAGCAATACTGTGAAGAATAACCGAAACCTAGAAACAGCCCAAATGTCCATCAAGTGTAGATTTTTTAAATTGTGGTAATGTATACAAGAGAATATAATTAGGCAGTGAAAACCAATAGATTACAGCTAGACAAACAACATGAATGAATCACATAAACATAAAGTTGACTGAAAGAAATCAAATAGAAAAGAATACATATTGACTGATTCTATTCATAAAAGTTATGACAAATCAGTCAAAATGAATCTGTGGTGTTAAAAATGAGGAGAGTGGATAATCTTGGGGACAGTAACAAGAAGTGAGTGCCAAGGAGCTTTCTGAGATGCTCTTAGTATTCTGATCCTCAGTCTCTGTGAGTGCTAGTTAAGTGGATATGTCTGTTTTGTGAAAAGTCATTGAACTGTGCCATTATTTACTCAGTTTTTTGAATGTATGTTATGCTTCAGTAACAGCTAGAAAGTGGTAGGTCTGGTATTCAAACTCTGGCTACCTGACTCCAAATCTCTTAATATTCCATTACATTGTTAAGTGGTTTTATATTCTGATCCTGTCAGTGAGTCTTAGATATCTGTGTTTATTTTCCCATATCGTTAAAGATCTTCTACAACTTTTCCCCTAAGTAGCTCCCTGTAATACGGTTCTCTTCACTGAAACCCCTCTTTTTTTCTTTCAGAACATTTTTGTTCTCAACAATTCAGAGAGCAAGTAGATTCCATTTTCATTGTTTTCTCCCTTGAAACTCAGAAGCAGGAAGGGTTTTGCCCCTCACAAAAGGATCTGCCTGCTTAGACTGACTTGAAGTTTCCCATGCTGAGTCATCCTGGGAATGTCGCAAAGCACATGGCTTCAAAAGTTCTCAGAAACTCTTTAAACTTCAGTTCATCAAACACACTCGGATTCTAGCATATAGCAAGACATACTGCATGGATTTTCCCCTATTGCTTTTAGCTCATAACTTTCCATTTAAATCTCCCAAGTATTTACCCTTTCACCTAACAATTTTCCTTTTGATCAAACCAGTATTTTTTTCCCATGATGAAGCCATCCAAGACAAGATTTTCAAGTGTGGCACAAACCACAGGAAAGCCCTATGTCCACAGATTTCCTATTTATTAATTTAAAATCAATTAATTCCCAGAAGTGTTCAATTCAAAGTCTTTATTAGTATATTTTCACTGATTATCAACTGTTAACGGTTCCAATTTCTAAATGTACATTACCTTATGATTAAAAATAATAACTTTATTTTACCTTGGAAGAAATATAACCAAAAAAGAAAGAAATATAACCAAAATTCTTGGTAAATAAAATCACATATTTGTATCTTTTTTCCCCTTATCGTCTTTTTTAAAATAATACCTTTTATTTTTTTAATTTTTTAACTTTTTATTGGAGTATAGTTGATTTACAATGTTGTATTAGTTTCTGCCGTACAGCGAAGTGAATTTGTTATACATATACGTATATCTACTGTTTTTTAGATTCTTTTCCCATATAGGCCATTACAGAGTATTGAGTAGAGGTCCCTGTGCTATACAGTAGGTCCTTATTAGAGTAGTGTGTATATGTCAGTCCCAATCTTACAATTTATCCCTCTCCCCATACCCCCTCACTAATTATTAGAGAAATAATTAGAGAAATACAAATCAAAACTACAGTGAGGTATCACCTCACATGGTCAGAATGGCCATCATCAAAAAAATCTACAAACAATAAATGCTGGAGAGGGGGTGGAGAAAAGGGAACCCTTCTACACTGTTGGTGGGATTGTAAACTGGTGCGGCCACTATGGAGAACAGTATGGAGGTTCCTTAAAAAACTGAAAATAGAGCCACCATATGATCCAGCAATCCCACTCCTGGGTGTATATCTGGAGAAAACCATAATTCAAAAGGATACATGGACCCCAATGTTCACTGCAGCACTGTTTACAATAACCAAGACATGGAAGCAACCTAAATGTCCATCAACAGAGAAATGGATAAAGAAGATGTGGTACATATATACAATGGAATATTACTCAGCCATAAAAAAAGAATGAAATAATGCCATGTGCAGCAACATGGCTGGACCTGGAGATTGTCATACTGAGTGAAGTAAGTCAGGCAGAGAAACACATATATCATATGATACCATTTATATGTGGAATCTGAAAAAAGGGTACAAATGAACTTATCTACAAAATAGAAACAGAGTCACAGATGCAGAAAATAAACTTATGATCCCCTTATCTTCTATTATCACACGTTACCAGTTCTCTGTTTGAAAGAAAATTTTCAAACCTCAGAATTTGCTGAGTCAGTTTTTCTACTTCTTTGCCACCTTCCTACTGGTGTTTTGTTGTCAATAGTTACATTTGCCTCTCTGCTACATTCTCAGAAAAGGCATTAATTTCCCCACATCCTCTCTCAGCTTCTGCACATCCCGATTCCTGCTACTCTCTCTCAATACTGCTGCTGGAAGTTATCCTGTCCCTGCTGATCAAAGAAGTAAAGTGAAATCGATCTCTCTCTCTCTTTCTCTCTCTCTTTCTTCCATTTACCTTTTAGAAAAACAATTGCATAGGAATTTAGAAAGGCCCAAACATAAGATGTTTTCCAAATTCAACCAAAATTATAAAAGATACATCTTTTTATTTTTGCCTTGAGGTGCACAGAATAAAGGGATTTTCATGTAGGAAATGTAAATGCATTGTAATGTTTTAAGAAAAAAAATCAAAATGTAGCTGGACCAGACATGGTGCAAGTCTTAGATGGGATCCCTCACTCTTGACCATCAGAGACTGTCATCTAGGGTCACTTATGTCTAGTTCATTCTAAAACACATTCTAACTCACTTCCAAAATTTAGCTTCTTAAACCACTCTTTCTGTTCTGTACCTCATTCCTTATCCCATTTCTCATGACTCTCTTTGCTATAAATGTCATAGCCCAAATCATCAGGTTGTTTCCTCTTATTTATATCAGCTAATATCCATTCCCTCAGTGAATCATCAGATATTTATCAAAGGGCTTCCCTGGTGGCGCAGTGGTTGAGAGTCCGCCTGCCGATGCAGGGGACACAGGTTCGTGCCCCGGTCCGGGAAGATCCCACATGCCGCGGAGCGGCTAGGCCCGTGAGCCATGGCCGCTGAGCCTGCGCGTCCGGAGCCTGTGCTCCGCAACGGGAGAGGGCACAACAGTGAGAGGCCCGTGTACCACAAAAAAAAAAAAAAAAAAAAAAAAATTTATCAAAAATCTACCATATACCAGGAACTATTTTAGGTGTTAGGGCTACAGATTTGTGCAAGACAGTTAAGAAAGAGTCATACTAATAAATATATAACATAATATCAGAAAGTGATAAAGCTGAAAACAAATAAATTGGCATAAGGGAATAGAAAGTTAAGGGGTGGAGAGACTGTCTTAGAAAATGTCCTAGAGAAGTGCTGTCAAAGGAAAACACATGAGAAGGGAGACTTTAGTGAAGCCAAAGGGGGCGAGACAGTCAAAAATCTTGGGGTAGCACATTGCAGTCTTGGGGAGTAGAGGGTGGTTCAGCAACAGGAAGGCCCCAAGGAAGGATTAAGTTTGGCAAGTTCAAGGATGGCCGGAGTGGAGTCGGGGGTAGGGGTAGAAAAGGAGGATGCAGAGCTTACCAGGACGGATCATTTAGGTCCCTTTAGGCAGTGGCAAGGAGATAGGAATTCATTTGGCATTTATCTTCCAAATTATATTTGGAAATATATTTGGACTTCATTCAGTTACTGGAAGATGCTGAAAAGTCTTAAGCAGGGGAACAACTTGAACTGACTTGGATATATATTTTGGTCTCCCTGGCTGGGGTGTGGGAAATTGACTACAGGGGGCAGCAAGAGTGCGGGAAGACTCCTCAAGTCATCCCTGTCTCTCCTGGTCACACAGCCTTGGATGTTTCTCTCATGTGGCTCCAACACTACCTCTTAGCAGCTCACTCTCTGGCCACCTTAAATCACAGCCTCTTAAATCACGTCTCCTACCTGACTCAAACCCAAGACTCTGCCACCCTCCTTCTGCTTCAGCAGGGCACTCCTCGGCAAGTCCCTGCTGCTGGGGACCAATCCACACCTTCACAGACAATTTATACTTACGGGAATACAGTAATGCAGGCTTCTGGTGCTGGTGGACTACAGTCTAAAGCCCCCCACCCACCCCAAAAATACCACCAGGGCACTGGAATATTCTAGAAGTTTTGCTTATTTCTTACATTTGACATTCCTGGTTTTTCAGTGAGCCTAGAATTTCAAGCTCGCCGCAGTTTAAACCACCCAAGCTCAATGAGCATGCGTATAAAAACAATTTTGTTTTAGTATCGCTTCTAGAAAAATTTTGAATAAAGCAAATGCTCTGTCCTAAGCTTCTACATCAAACAATCTGAACAGTTATACGAACCCACTAGAAAATAGAGACATCATTCTTGAAAAGTCTTGGAATTTTACTTTATCCATAGCTTGAAATGACAGAAACATTCCAATCGATTTTGCACAGGTCAAAGAAAACCACGTTTTTGCAAACATCTTCAAACATCATGTCCCTTACTTATTTACAATGCCAGATATGTGCAGGCTTCTGGTGCTGGTGGAATGCAGCTGACCTCGTCGAACCCTTTCTGGCTGTTCAGTTACACTTTGCAGTTGTTAAAATTTTCCAGAGCAAATATCCCAAATTTCTGATAACACGAGGTACATTATGTACAGCAAATGCACTAGGTTAAAAGAGAGTTAAGCTCTTGGAAACAAGATGGTAGTTTTTAGTCACAAAAACTACTCCCATTATCCCTACTGAATAAATGAAAATTACATAGCAGGGGGAGGGGGAGGCTTTGAAAGCAGGATAAGGTTCCTCGTGACTTTCCTTGTGAACTGGGGCCTCGGATCAGCCTGCAGTGGACATCAGACAGATTCACGTTACCCCAGTGGGATAAATAATGAAACACAATGCATAATTGTCAGTAAGTTCTTAGAACCTTCTCAGACCCAGGCTACCATGCAGAATGCATTCCCTCAGGCTCCATAGGGTCACGAGGGAGGTAACCAAGTGCTGTGATGAGTAAATAGACGTGATTGTACCGAACTCCTGTCATTATAACAGCCCTCTAGAAAAACTGGAATTCCATTTTGCTCAGCTGCTTTCCCAGCTCTGTTGGGAAAGAATAAATGGTCTTTGCAAACAGCAATCCTGAGCATGTATTTACATTTAGCTTCTCATCTTACAGTTCAACCATAGACTTGGCTGCAGAATTAACTTTGGAAATAAGTACTCTTTTATTCTCGTTTACCTGAAAATATCCCTGTATTATGAAGAATGCTTAATGAAATGTAATATTTACAAAATAGAGGTAGTGACGCAGAAGGTCCAATTACATTACAGTTATAGAACTAGCAGGGACCCTGGTACCACAGGGTGGAAATGGACGCTGCTTCGTATGAGACAGGCATCAAACTCTCCAACTTTAGGGACCAGTGAGATTTCACTTCACAATACCAAGGGGTGAAGGAACTCTAAGGATGTCCCAAACTGTGGAAGGGTGAAGTCAGGCTCTTTCCTGTTACTCCTGCCTGTTTGTTCAACTACAAGGGCAATCAGGGACTGAAAAAACATAATGTCATTTCCCAAAGTGCCTAACTTTTTTTAGGAGCGGTTCACAATTTTGCCCGTATATCAGTATAAGACAGTTGACACAGCACCAGCCCAGGAGACAGAAGCCATGAGTACGGCCCAGACTTGCCAATGACCAGCTGGCTGTGTGACCAAAGGCCTCGGCTAATTATCCTGTTTGAGGTCATTCTCCCGCTCCCCACATTGCGCAGCACGCATTCTCTTTATTTCCTTCATAGTGCTTAATAAAAGTTTTAATTATTTTTATTTTATTTATTTACTGTCTCTACTACCAATATATAAATTACATAAGGGCACAGAACAAGTCTGTCTTGTTCAACTTTCTATTTACTAGAACCTAGCACCTGTCTGATACAAAATAAAAATGTAATAAATATCTGCTGAATGAATGAGTCTTTGAATTTATTTTTCTCAACTGTGAATTGGGGGGAATACTGTCACCTTCATAAGATTTTTTTTTAATATCAAATGAGATTATACATTGAAAGCTTTTTATGAGTAAATGTAGAATTAAAATGAGCTGTTGTTGCTGTTTACTCCATATAAAAGCCTTCTAATTCTAGAGAGAATAACATCTCTCTCTCTCTCTAACCAATTTAAAATATCCTCAGTTTTGCTTAATGTAACAGAGAGTTGTTAAACGTAGGTTTCTGGCTAAACTAACCTTCAGATTGTATCTAAATTACCTAAAAATAGGCAAATAGATGGGAGGAAATTATTTATTTTGTATTTTATGATACAATATTTAATATAGTGTAACACCACTTATAAGGCAATCTTTTATCTGAGTTCAGGCACAATTCTTCATTAATTGATGAACTTGAACTGTTTATGGTACACTATCTTTTTGTCTCACATCTATAGGAAAATGCATTTGAATTCCATTTTTGTCGGGAGCAAGATGTTAAACTTTAATTCAGTACCTCTTTGGAAAGGAAAGACATATAAAATATACACCAGGGTTTTTAAGCCACAGTTGTTAGTGCATGGACTATTTAGAGAATTTCCTAAGTGTCCTGATTAATAAGGCATGTCATCTAAAAAAATCTTTGCTGTCCCTTTGGGAATTCCAGCTATTTAGGGTTACATAATACTACTTCAATACATATGTATCTGACCGTTAGTCAACTGCACAAATGTCACCATTTCAGCTAGTTGTTCTCAGAAGCAAGCATAAATATCAGGGATAGAAAAATAATTTTGTTGCTGTAACAAACCCAGCCAGATCTATGCTTATCTATGTTGAAAGACCAATTGCGTAGTAGTTCCAATTTTTATTTTTAGGAGACTATGAGAAAAGCATTCAAAAGGACATCCATGGGACATTTCTTCCACGTTTTTATTTAAAATTGGCGTTTCATTGCTTCAGAATTTAGTCATTTTGTGCATTCTAACTAATATCATTTTGAGAAGTGCTTGTTAGAATTAGTCGTATTTTGTCACTAAAATCTAGTTCAGATCAGTTCCATTCCATTCAACAGACACATTGATTACGCACTTCCTATGTGTTAATTTAAACACTGCTGTGGACAAAGGGCAGCACAAAGAAGCTCACACTGCAGCGAGGAGAAACCTACTCACTTCATGTAGGACAGTATAGTTTGTGCAACAATAGAAGGACAGGATGCTTTTAGGAGGCCAGGGAAAGAGCACTCCTTCAGCACCAACACAGAAGGTTAAGGAGAAATTCTTGGGGCAAGTTCACCATCCCTGCGTCCTGGAGGGTGAATTCTTACTAAGCCCTAGGTAGTCATTAATCAAGCAATCCCATTACTCTCTTTAGCAAAGCCTTTCTTGATTACATTTTAAGAACGCATTTTTAATATTTAGATCTTTACATTTCCCCTTCACATGTTTTCTGTGTAGCATTCCAGGCACAATATTTCCAACATCTGCAAACCAATAATCGAACTATTCCCTTCTCTCTCCTACCTTTCACAAAAGGGTCTGAAAGGGCTTCCCTGGTGGCGCAGTGGTTGGGAGTCCACCTGCCGATGCAGGGGACACGGGTTCGTGCCCCGGTCCGGGAGGATACCACATGCCGCGGAGTGGCTGGGCCCGTGAGCCATGGTCGCTGAGCCTGCGCGTCCGGAGCCTGTGCTCCGCGGTGGGAGAGGCCACAACAGTGAGAGGCCCGCATACCACAAAAAAAAGGGTCTGATAGACAGAATATGTTTAGGAAGAAACTTTTTTTTTAGGAAGGAAATTTTTGATTTGCCTTTGCTCTTCTGATCGTTACTTAGGTTGCTGGAATCTCTAGGACAAATTCAAAGGATCCTGGAGTTCTGGGCAATAACAGAATTACATTTACTAAGCCTCCATCTGGCTCTCTAGTCATTCCTGTGTCTGTCTTCTTCCCGTATTTAACTGTTTCTTCCTTCTCTTCTAAGCTTTGATTACTCTGCTGACACCAAAACTGTAATGTTCTTGGGCATTTCTTAATTTCCTCTAAAAATAACTAATTTAAATGAAACATGGAGTCTTTTTAATCTAATGTTCATACTTATCCCTAATGCTTACCTTTCACAAAAACTAAGATCAAAATACTTTTGACTCTGGGCTTCCCTGGTGGCGCAGTGGTTGAGAGTCCACCTGCCGATGCAGGGGAAGCGGGTTTGTGCCCCGGTCCGGGAGGATCCCACATGCCCCGGAGCAGCTGGGCCGGTGAGCCTGTGTGTCCGGGGCCTGTGCTCTGCAACGGGAGAGGCCACAGCAGTGAGAGGCCCACGTACAGCAAAAAAAAAACAACAACAAAAAAACTTTTGACTCTCCATGTTTTACACAGCTATAGTTAATGGTGGGATGAGACTGTGAAGGAGCAGCCAGTGATTTGGGCTGTGACATACTGGGTAGTCATCTAGTGATGACCCCAGGAAGACTGTTGAAAAAAATAGTATGCAAAACTTTTTGAGTCTGTGGACATGTGCATTTTCTCACAGGACAGAACTATAGCTCTCATCCAATTCTCAGAGAGGTCTAAGACAGAGGAAAAAAGGTTAAGAATCATTTGACTGGAAGTAATGATACTCACATAGTTAAGGGTACTTCATCATTTGTATAGTGATAATGCTGGTCCATCTCTCACCAAGTTCTCCTTTCTCTTCTTCTTTATTTTCTCTCTCTGATTTTAGCCTTTTGTCTTCTGATATTCATAAGAGCCAATCCAGAATCCAAAAAGTTAGGAAATCACCAGGCACAGAGGTACTACCAAATTTGTATGATTTTAAGTCTAATGGAGGATGACAGAAAAGACACTTGAGTATGGGAGGAGCTAGGTCATCCATGCTCTTCATCTCCCTCTGTCCCTCAGTAATTTAGGATACCTGTGGAGGATCATGATTCTCTCCTTCTAACCTCCACACTCCCCTCCTGTTCCCCAAGAACACATTTTGCCATCTGGGTATTGTGTTTCAGCTGCAAGCAATGGGCAACCATTTTGTAAATCCACATCCTACATTACCTCCCCCTCAAAGTGCTCAGATCAGATAGGGCAATGAACTAAGAAGATGCTGGTATTTCGGAAAACACACTTGAACATAAACCTTCACATTAGTATGAAGCTCTTCCTTCACAGCTCTCACCTGAGGATGGCTCATTGCTCAAAACCACTGTAGAGCTTCTTCAGATCTGGCTTAGTCTCACTGGTATAAAGCAAATGTTCTCAGTGTTGGTTGCAGTTTGGAATAAAAGGGAGATTTATAAACTACCGATGCCCGAATTCCCTGGTGGTCCAGTGGTTAGGACTATGAGCTCTCACTGCCAAAGGCCTGGGTTCGATCCCTGGTTGGAAACTAAGATCCCACAAGCCTCATGGCCAGGCCAATAAAAAGAAAAAGTAATTTAAAAAAATAATAAAAGATAAAAATTACTGATGCCAGAATCCCAACATGAAGATTCTGATTTAACTGGGCTAAAGCAATGGTTCTTACACTGGGCCATGCATCAGAGTCACCTGAGGATATTTTTAAAGATACATACAACTGTTCCCTAACTCCAGACAACTGAATATGAATCTCTGGAAATAAGATCTACACAACTGTAGTTTTCAGAACTTCTCAGGCAATACTGATATACAATAAGAGGTCGAGATTCATGGCTCTGCATTCACACTTCATCATTTGTTCAAAATATTAACAGCCTAAACCCTCCAGAAAGTAGGCATAGAAGGGACTTACCTCAACATAATAAAGGCCATATATGACAAACCCACAGCCAACATAGTTCTCAATGGTGATAAACTGAAACCATTTCCACTAAGATCAGGAACAAGACAAGGTTGTCCACTCACACCACTATTATTCAACATAGTTTTGGAAGTTTTAGCCACAGCAATCAGAGAAGAAAAAGAAATAAAAGGAATCCAAATCGGAAAAGAAGTAGTAAAGCTGTCACTGTTTGCAGATGACTTGATACTATACATAGAGAACCCTAAAGATGCTACCTGAAAACTACTAGAGCTAATCAATGAATTTGGTAAAGTAGCAGGATACAATATTAATGCACACAAATCTCTTTCATTCCTATACACTAATGATGAAAAATCTGAAAGAGAAATCAAGGAAACACTCCCATTTACCATTGCAACAAAAAGAGTAAAATACCTAGGAATAAACCTATCTAAGGAGACAAAAGACCTGTTTGCAGAAAACTATAAGACACTGATGAAAGAAATTAAAGATGATACAAACAGATGGTGAGATATACCATGTTCTTGGATTGGAAGAATCAACATTGTGAAAATGACTATACTACCCAAAGCAATATACAGATTCAGTGCAATCCCTATCAAACTACTAATGGCATTTTTCACAGAACTAGAACAAAAAGTTTCACCATTTGTATGGAAACACAAAAGACCCCAAATAGGCAAAGTAACCTTGGGAAAGAAAAGCGGAGCTGGAGGAATCAGGCACCCTGACCTCAGGCTATACTACAAAGCTACAGTACTCAAGACGTATGGTACTGGCACAAAAACAGAAATATAGATCAATGGAAGAGGATAGAAAGCCCAGAGATAAACCCACGCACATATGGTCACCTTATCTTTGATAAAGGAGGCAAGAATATACAATGGAGAAAAGACAGCCTCTTCAATAAGTGGTGCTGGGAAAACTGAACAGCTACATGTAAAAGAATGAAATTAGAACACTCCCTAATACCATACACAAAAATAAACCCAAAATGGATTAAAGACCTAAATGTAAGGCCAGACACTATCAAACTCTTAGAGGAAAACATAAGCAGAACATTCTATGACATAAATCACAGCAAGATCCTTTGTGACCCACCTCCTAGAGAAATGGAAATAAAAACAAAAATAAACAGCTGAGACCTAATGAAACTTAAAAGCTTTTGCACAGCTTTTAAAGGAAACCATAAACAAGACAAAAAGACAACCCTCAGAATGGGAGAAAATATTTGCAAACGAAGCAACTGGCAAAGGATTAATCTCCAAAATATACAAGCAGCTCACGCAGCTCAGTATCAAAAAAGCAAACAGCCCAATCGAAAAATGGGCAGAAGAGCTAAACAGACATTTCTCCATAGAAGATTTACAGATTGCCAACAAACACATGAAAGAATGCTCAACATCACTAATCATTAGAGAAATGCAAATCAAAACTACAATGAGGTATCACCTCACGCCAGTCAGAATGGCCATCATGAAAAAATCTGTAAATAATAAATGCTGGAGAGGGTGTGGAGAAAAGGGAACCCCTTGGCACTGTTGGTGGGATTGTAAATTGATACAGCCACTATGGAGAACAGTATGGAGGTTCCTTAAAAAACTAAAAATAGAACTGCCATACAACCCAGCAATCCCATTACTGGGCATATATGCTGAGAAAACCATAATCCAAAAATAGCAGAAACTAACACACCATTGTAAAGCAATCATACTCCACTAAAGATGTTAAAAAAAAAAAAAAAAAGAGTCCTATACCACCATGTTCATTGCAGCTCTATTTACAATAGCCAGGGCATGGAAGGAACCTAAGTGTCCATAGACAGATGAATGGATAAAGAAGATGTGGCACATATATACAATAAAAAGAAATGAAATTGAACTGTTTGTAGTGAGGTGGATGGACTTAGAGTCTGTCATACAGAATGAACTAAGTCAGAAAGAGAAAAACAAATACCGTATGCTAACACATATATATGGAAACTAAAACAAGAAAAAAAAATGGTTATGAAGAACCTAGGGGCAGGACAGGAATAAAGACACAGACATAGAGAATGGACTTGATGACATGGAGAATGGGACAGGTAAGCTGCGACAAAGTGAGAGAGTGGCGTGGACATATATAGACTACCAAATGTAAAATAGGTAGCTGGTGGGAAGCAGCCACATAGCACAGGGATATCAGCTCAGTGCTTTGTGACCACCTAGAGGGGTGGGATAGGGAGGGTGGGAGGGCGACACAAGAGGGAGGAGATATGGGGATATATGTATATGTATAGCTGATTCACTTTGTTATAAAGCAGAAACTAACACACCATTGTAAAACAATTATACTCCGATAAAGATGTTAAAAAAAAAGATCCACATATAAGTCGACCCACGCAGTTCAAAAAAAACCAAGACAAAAACAAAAAGACACATGCACCCCAATGTTCATTGCAGCACTATTTACAATAGCCAGGTCATGGAAACAACCTAAATGCCCATTGACAGACGAATTGATAAAGAAGATGTGGTGCATATATACAATGGAATATTACTCAGCCATAAAAAGGAACGAAATTGGGTCATTTGTAGAGGCGTGGATGGATCTAGAGACTGTCATACAGAGTGAAGTTTTTCACTTTCTGACTTCAGAAAGTGAAAAACAAATATTGTATATTAACGCATATATGTGGAACCTAGAAAAATGGTACAGATGAACTGGTTTGCAGGGCAGAAATAGAGACAGAGATGTAGAGAACAAACATATGGACACCAAGGGGGGAAAGTGGCGGGGGGGGGGGGGGGGGGGGGGTGAATTGGGGGATTGGGATTGAAATGTATACACTAATATGTATAAAATAGATAACTAATAAGAGCCTGCTGTATAAAAATAAATAAATAAAATAAAATTCAAAACAAGCAAACAGTAATGTCAGTAGTTATATTGCCTTTTGCTTAAACTCAGCCACTTCTTGAATTCCACTACTTTTTCGTTGTCATTTCAACAGTCAATTGAATAAATGTTTACTGAGAGCCTGCACTTACAAGGCAATTTCACTAGTTATAGATGGAAGTTTCTTACCTGTACTTAAGTATTCTTAAGTGTTTTGGATCCTAAAAAGGAGAAACTTAAGCCATTTTCTTGAATTATTCAAAGTTGTTCTGACTTAGCTAGATCTGACTTAGCAGGTTTATTAGTTTCTTCATTTCCAATCTTTATTTAAAATGTATCTATGCACCATGAATAAAATTAACTTATTTTATAGCATTAGTTCCAAAAAATAATAAAAATGCAACTGGATTTTGAAGTAAGCTGAATAAAATTTATCATGACCATTGTTGAATATTAGTATGACAAATGATATATAAATAAGGGGAAATAAGTGGAGCTATAGATAGGGGCAGGGTTGGTTTCCTGTTGATTGTTGGGTGATGGGTGCATTTGGGGCTTATTGTAATATTCTATCTATTTTTGTATAGGTGTGAAATTCTCCACAATATGAAGTTTAAAAAATACTACACATTGGAAAGGGTTACCATATATTTTTTACTTAATGCCAATTTAAAAGAAAGTCAGAAACAATTTTTTTTTCTTTGAATTGATTCTTAAATTCGTCCTCTCCTCTTCATTTTCCTTGTCCCAGCTGCCCTACTTCAGACATTCATTACCTGGTCCCTGGATTCCTGCAATCAACTCCTACCTAATACCTCTTACCTCGGCATCTCCCCAAATTCATCCCTCTTACCATCGTCATGCTATTCTTTATGCCATTCCAACATCCATAAACTATTCAATGCCATTCCAACATCCATAAACTATTCAATGCCATTCTGTATGTAAATCCCTCTGTCTTATTTTTAAATGTTTCCTACCCTTTGGCTCAAAAATCTTTATTTCACTTCTGTCTAATCTACTAGATTCTAGAAAATCCAGTCTCTTCATTCATCTAAAGATGCCATGTTCATTCTTGTTGTATATGGACAATACTTCTCTTCTCCATGTAGTCCGATTCTACAAATCTTTTTAAGATTGATTCATTTCCCTAAATAATTATTTTATTTTGGGACCTTGAAATAAATAGATTTTGAAAGATACATAACTTTCATAATCTGAAAAAATACACATGTATCTTAAAATACATCTGATCTTTAAAAATACATATATAATATACATGTTTTTCATCTTAATAAGCCTATGGTGTTTACTTAATTGGACCAACTTGATAGTGTCAATTACAAAGGCAGTGATCGTTTGAATATTCACAGTGAAAGTATCTAATAGAATTCTTTACTTCCTCCAATCTAGTTTTTGGCTTTAAATCTAAACCAAATTTGATAAATTCTATCATTTTAAGGTATTACTTAGAGGTAATGTTTTACCTTTCGGTTGGTTCAAAGTATCGCTAAAGATAAACAGCCAAATGATAAAGATGATGAAAAATATACGATGGATGTTCTTTGTTTTTCTTACAGTTTGGAATCCAGTGCCCTTTTGAGATGCCTTTGCCTGCTGTGGACTAAGGCTGCCTGGAAACTGGTGAGCCAGCTGACTCCCTAAGCATTTCCTCTGGGGCCATTGTCCCCCATACAATGATTTCCATAAAGCCCTGTTTGGGTTAACCTCAAAGGAATGCTGTTTGCCTGGGGCCAAGACCTCTACAGAACATCCTTGAAAATCAGCAGTGCAGCAGGGGGTACAATATCAACCTACAGAGCAATACAAGGGCCTCTTGATAGGATAAAAACATCTTAGGTCCAAGGCGTCATGAGATTAGGGGTAAAATTGGATTTCTACTTTTAAAAAATGCAATCATATTATCTAATAGAGGGTCTCTGTTCTCATTTAAAAATTTTACTTTGCCCAGAATATTTCTACTCTAAAACACTGAATATTATAGTACTTTAATTCCTATCAGGTTAAATTAGATTTTTGCAGACGGACCTTACCACTCTTTTTGGTTTTCTTGAGGTCTCAGCTACTCAAATAAACAAATATCTAGCAAAATTTGTGGACAGCCTTCCCATTGATGTGTGAGAAGTCTGCTTTGAAAACCTCTATGTGGTCCTGGAGTGACTTCTACATGTAATTTAATGACCCCACCTTTCTTAGCCCCCCATTTGTTTGTAAACTCTTCCTTTAGCATCCTTGACACTACTCTCCTTGTTCTCCTACCTCTTCAACTTCACAATCCTTTCTCAGTCCACCTATTCATGTTGATTTTTTAAAAAATATAGTCTTGACACATGCACAACAAACTGTCTCTCTGCTCACTTTTAATTACTTTTCTACATCTTCCAGTCACCAGCACCTCATTTTCTCCCAACAAGCTCTCTCCTGGTTTCAGTCCCTGGAGTGTTCTGTCTGGTCACGTCTGAGATACTCTCTCAGCCTCAACTCCTTTCTCAAAAAAACAACTCTTTCTTGACTGCTGGTGAAAATGCAAAATGATACAGCCTCTTCAAAGACAGTTTGGCATGAAAATCAACAGGTCAGATCTTGTCAACTTCCTTTCTCACTACCTATAAACGTATTGGCATCTGTTCCCACTCCACCCCCTTATTCCTTCCATCTACATGAAAGAGGGGCCCTTCCTTCTGTCCAAGGTCAGCCTCTCTATCGTACTTTAGGTCCCATCCTCTTTGTCTCCAGTGGCCCTACCCCATCACTCATACTTATTCTTCTAGTATGTCCTTAGTCTCTCCCTCTCTCAACTGGTTTCCCCTCTTAGCATAAACATGTTCAGATTGTTTCCCATCTTAAAGGAAAAAATCTCATCCTTGACCCCCATCATTCTTCCACTGATTGGCAAGCTATAAGCATCATTTGGCTGTAGTGGTCAGGACATTCTAATTGCAAGTGAAAGAAAACTCAAACTGAACTGGCTTAGACAAAAAGGGGAATTTACTTACTCCCATAACACAAGAAAGTGGTGAAACACCAAAGTCTGAGAAGAGCAGAGATTTGGCCAAGACTCAGGAATAATCAGAGACTCATTTGTTGCCTGGATTCTCTACCTTGGTCCTACATCTCCCTGCATTGGCTTCATTTTCTCTTAATACAGTTGCACTTTCTTCACATTTTAGGACTTCGGGTCCCTGAATTTTACCATACACAGCTTCTATCATCAGGGAGGGTCTAACCTCTATTGTCTGAATCTCACATTAAAATCCCTAGAAAAGGCACCAGTTGACTTAGTTGGGCCCCAGGACTCAACATGGACAAATCACCGTGGCAAGGGTAATGTCCAGGCAGTCAAGAGCCTGCCTCTAGGTCAATTAGCTGAGGTCAGGGGAGAGGTCATATGCTACTGTGGCAGCCCTATGGTAGACATGTGAAAGGTGGCAATTCCAAGTAGGATAAGAGAAATGCCAGCAGACAGTATCACAGATATCCACCAGAGGAACCTGCCCTGAAATATAACCTTCCTTCCCACTCCACTGAAACACTTCTGATGAAACAACATTACCTCTACATTACTAGTTACAATGGAAAACTTTTCTTCCCTTAACATATAGCAGCTATCATTTACCATTTATCACTGTTGACGGCCCCTCCCCCTTCCTGAAAGTCACTCATCCCTGATTTATGTGAAACCCTCAGGTCTCAGGAACCTCAACTCTGGCAATTCCTCCACTCTGTATATTATAGACTTCCTTTCCTCTGCTTGTTCCTCTTTCCCCAATAGTCCCTGGGACATATAAGCCCTTTGGTTTATTGTAATAGCTTCATATGGTTTGCTCTGGTTGGATACTTATCTCCCTTAATTTATCTTAATCACTACTAATAGGGTGAATACTATAGAAATTGGGTCCAAATCTATGTACTCAGAGAGTGGTTCTCTATAGTTTTTCACACAGTACTCAGACTTCTGAGTTCAGCACACTTCATGGTCTGGACCCCGCTCACTGTCTCTTTCCCCCTTTTATTCCTGCCCTTTTTATCGTCACTGACTGCAGTTTTTACACCTCTCTCTTCTCTGGGAAAAGAACCTCTCTGCTTCTGCTTTTTTTTTTAAGATTTTCTTCTAACTCCCAGTTTTCCTTCAAAATTTAGTTCAACAGGAATGGGTTATTCAACATATGATTTTTGGGGGGAAGACTATATTTGAGGCTGAAAATTAAGTTACATCTTTACCTTTTAAAAATCACTACAATCAATCCCAGATGCACCTAGAAATATTTTAAAATTTTGAAAACAAAGGCAAATGAGAAAATTAAGAGTGTGCTAGTGAATAGTTACATTTATAAATGTAAAGTTATATAAAGATTATGTATAAAATTGATTTTTAAAATTTAAAAAGACAATATTTAAAGATTTAATTGAGTAGTAGTTTAGATTTTTGTTAGTTCAAACAAAAATATTAAAAGGCAAATGACAAACTAGAGAAATATATAAAACAGATCTTCTCTCATTATTCACAATATATAAATAGATTTTGAAAATTAAAGCACTATGACCTAGGAGAAAAAAACTTTCAAAAGACATAAATGAACATAGATATTTTTATTTTGAAAATGAAAATAAATAGACCAAAAATTTTGTTCTGTACTCATTTTTCCATAATTATATTTTACTGATAAAAATATAAATGTAAACTATGCATAAAATTGTTCTGACTGCATTATTAAAAAATGGTGAAAAATTGGAAAAAAACAATGCCCAAGAAGAGGGACTAAGTCTTCTCAAAAAGGTTTCCATCACATGCTGGAGTAGGTTCTAACTTCTCAGCGTGGCTGAAAAAGTACTTCCACTTGCATTAATTTTATCTCACCAGCTATTTAGCTGTGGTTTTCTTTGTAGTAAAATGCACAGATGTGACTGCTACAAGTCCTAAGTTTAAATGAAAAAAACAGAGTATCAATATCCTTATAGTGAAGATATCAAGTTCATGTAGACAGGGGCACAACAGCTACTCTAAACCTTCATTTCAATCTGCATCATTAGACAGTCTTGATAAGCTCCCACTTTAGTGAGAAAATAGAAGCCATCAGGTGTGAACTCCATCAGATTAGCTCATTATTTATCATCCATTTGATAAGCTCCTTAAAAACCACTATATGAAGGCATGGAGAATTGCAGAAGCAGGTTTCGAGCACCTTACCATGTACAAAGGACTGGCCTGTGCAATGATCCCCAAGCTCCAAGAAGAACATGGACTTCAGGAGCTATCTGGGTGTGCAAAGCCAAGTTCAATCCTATTTTTAGAGGAGAGACTTGAAGCCAAATTTCTTTGACTCCCAAAACCCAAGTATGTTATTCCCACAACACCGTTGACTCTAGCTTTAAAAATTCTATTTGAAACCAAAAGAAATCTAGTTCAATCAAAGGCAAATCTCTCTTCTGCTTTTCTCAAAGATTTTTGTCTAGCACATCAGAGACTTTTGGGAGAATTAGACTAGTTGATCACTGAAAGCAAAATTGAATGTGCCTTGCAAGACACTATTAAGTAGTCTTGTTAAGGTTTAGATATTTTTGGACAAAAGCATTTATGTATTCTCTCACAACCAGTACCCATTCCTTTCTAATGGCTGTTAAGAAAGTTAAAATTCACCAGATGTATTTGACAGAGATATGTTTAAAAAGTTTTCTGGAACTGAAAATGAATTTAATTGACCTTAAAATTTTTGAGGTGGTCATCCAATAGGAAATACAATAATTAAATTAAATTAAATCCATCCCTATTCTTAGATGAATGCAAAGACTGTATAAAATCTATGAAGTTATCATCAGTGTTATTATTACTATACATGTGGTTATTATAATAAAAGCCTCAAATAAATCCCCAGTTTAAATACACATTCTTTACACACATTACACATTTGTTACACCCAGAGTTGTAAGCAATGTTGAAACTTTAATAAAATGTTTTTTTTTTAATTTAGAAAAGCTTATTTAGTTATGTTAAGGCTTTTAAAGAATGGTCTTAGATTGTATTCTCCATCCTGTAACCACATAGGACTTGTTTAAACATCTGCTCAAGTAAATGCTCGCTTTAAAGAACCATTTCTCACCCTTGCAAATGTGGAGCTAAATCATTTGTATAAACTTGAAACTGCCTAGTGTGATTTTTATGGAAATAACAATGGCAGTTCAACAATGGAGCGGAGGGTGGAGGTGCCGGCGGTTATAAATACATCACTAATAACGTCAGTGTGTTTCCCTTGTCTTCCCCACAGCTATCTCTGGGGAAATAAAAACTCTGCTCCATGCTCACTTGAATTCCTGTCATTGTACTCTACACATCGGTCTCTCTGGTCTCAGGCTTATGACCTGTGGCTGAGGTTATCACTTTGTGTGTCACACACAGCCCCTGACATAGAATTGAAATCAGTGGAGAAGGGATTTTTTTTTTTCTTCTTCTATAGGAGAGGCAAATGATTCATGAGCTCAGCAATAAATCAGAGTGAACCAAAACAACTGAACAGTAGGACAAATCTTAGCTGGAAAAACTGGAGGTTTCCAGAGGAAACGATATTAAATATAAACCCTTTCCTATGTGTTGATAACTATATTTGCTTCAAGTTCCTAAACCATTGAAAGTGATGACACATCTAGCTTTACACCATGCCAAGTGGATCATTTCCTTCCTTCTCCCCTCTGCACCACACCCTCTCTCTGCCTAACATTTAAGAAAAAAGCTGAGGACAGCAAACTCTTCAAGATGATACCCTTGAACTTTAGTCTGACTTATCCTGGGAGATTTTTGCCCTTTTCTTTAGATAACACCTGTTCTACAGAGAAGCAGGTGTGCAATTTCTCTGCAGGGCTTCTGAGTTTGGTTTCTCTGATGTTTCTACATGGATATAATAGCTCAGATACTTGTGGCTTTTAAGAGAGTCTTACTTTGTAATTATTAGTGCTTCAGACCTGAGTCAGGATTTGTGGAACGGTAAATCTCAGGAGATGACTAATGGTATAAGTCGTGGTAAAGCATGACTCGCTTTCTCAGATCGTTCCAACAGCTGTGTCATATCTGAGTCTGTTTCTGATGCCTGCTTTGTCTCCTCAGGTAGTGTTTTTTCTTGGCTTTTTGCATGACTCGTAGTAGTTTGTTGAAAGCTGGACATAATGTACCAGATAATAAGTGAGTGAAAAAGGCCGTTAATGTGAGGTTTTCTATTGATCTGCTTTAGAAGTTGGGCTGTGTTTAATATTTGCTGGAGCTGTGGGTTCCAGAGACTTCAAATTCCTGTAGCATCCTTGATTTTTGTCTCCTCTCTTGACTTAGTATTTCCTAAGACTCTCTTCTTTAGAGAGTCTGAGCTTTGCAGCTTTCAGCTATAACCCACTGTTGGCATATGGGAGCCCAGTTTATGTGGCTTCTGTTCCAGGAAACAGGTATTGGCTGCTTCCTCTCTGCATTTGCCTGTCTCTCCAGATTTTGGTGTGATAGTTTGCCCTGTGATTTCAGTTCTCTGAAATTAGGTAAGAAAAGGTGTTGGTTTTCAATTTGTTAGGCTTTTTCTTGTTTTAAGGAAGGCTTCTAAGCTCTTTACAAATGTTCGAGCTGAAAACAGGAGTCCACATTTCTGTCTTAGGAATCAGCAAGTAGGTGTATTTGTTTAATTTGTTTAATCAAAAAGAGCCCAAATGATTATCCCAAGATCTTCCTGGGGTTTTTCCATTTTTCTTTTGTTTTTAGCAACATCACAAGGATCTATATATATTTTTAAAGCTAAAAATTAAGTCAGTTATACAAAACACTAAACGCACACACACATCAATAAAGCCATCAATCCCTGAGATCCAAGATATCAACACAAAACAGTACTACCACAGCCCCCAGCTCTAATCCAGCAGGCTTCTAAGACAAAGAGCATTGAGTTCGCAGTAACCCCAAGGTATTCACTCAGTCATTCAATAGCTGCAACTTCTCCAAGATCTCACATTTGGAAATTTTCCTACCAAATCTCAACCTTCAGTTTACCAACTCCACTTATTTACCCAAGGCAGCTATAGCAAAAGCGGTTTATTCCTGGCTTTTTAAATCCAATCCCACAGCCTAGTAGTTCGGCCAAATTCATCCTAGCTTCTGGGATTGGCTCCCACCCAACTTGCAAGCACCAATCCTCTAAGATCTAGCTTAAGTGGATGACTTGCTGTTCACTAAAATATGGTTTGACACCTTTATTCATACTGCTTCCACTGCCTGGGAATACTACTCCTTCCACTGTACCTTTTGAAATTCCGTTCATCTTTTAATTAATGAAAGCAACTTCATTAATCTATCAACTGTATGTGAGTTTCTGTCTTTGAAGAACACAGCCCTTTATTTATACCTCTATTATGCACTTACCATACTCTCTGCCTTCTATCTAAATTTAGGTTCACCTTCTTTATCTCCTCTGGTAAGTGAGCTCTAATTTCTTTTAAAATGTAATTTATATGTGGTGCCTTGTACATTGTAAAAAATTGTCCATCTGATGCATGAAGGGAGGAGATTACGTTTGTACTGGGAGCAGTGAGTTCTTAAAGTCCACTGAATGATATAATCTCAGAGTTGATGGGAATCTCACATGTCCGAGGCAGCATATTAGATGGATGCATTCAGAGAATGGATCCTACTGATAACCAGGCCCCTACTTTAGATTGACTCAATATCCAGGGCCAAGAATTCTTAACACTTTTTGAATAACACTCCCTTTGGAGCATCACAGCTTATGCTGCGGCTCATTTAGACATCTTTCTGCCTACTCATACAACCTGGTAAATATTCCAAAAGTTTACTCCCATAAGATTGGTATTTTAGCCTCCAAAAGATCTGGGAGTTTGAAATTTTACAGATGTCACTTTGCAGTCTTTCCTCCTGACTGTTTAAGTGTGAAATGAGACAGATCGTTCCATGAGCTTCACTATTTAGATTCTAAGTGGTCATTTAGCCAGAGTTTGACCATCTCCAATGTTAGAGCTTCACTTTCTCAGGTTTTCTGAAATTTCCTGTCTCTCTCCCAAACTTGTTTCGATGTAAAAGAAAAGGACTGTATTACGGAAATTTAACAAAGTGCTGGTGGCTGTCTCTTTAGAAAACAATTTTCTTAAAATTTTCTAGAGACTTTCTAGAAAAATCTATTTGCTTATTCAAAACTCTAGCATCCTAACTCAGGATAGTGGATATATTTCTGATTGCTGAAGTCAAGAAATAAATAAATAATGAAACATAAAAATCCATGGAGGAGAAACTAAGATAATGAAGGGGAAGTTGAGGCTTCCATAAGGAAAGGTAAAAAATAATTAGAGTTCATAGAATCAGGAATGATAAAGCCTGAAAGGAGGATGAGATAAAAATGTATAGAAGCGTAATACTCCCTGAACTAATATTATTCATATAATTAGTGTAAAATAATTTAAGAATAATCAAGTCTGTTAGGAAAAATAATTGTATAATTAGGAGAACAAATAATGTTTCCTTAAATAACATTAAGTTATTGAATGGAGAAAAAAAATCATGGCTGAGTGACTAAATTTTAGAACAATAAAACTAGGGACCATCCTTTAAAGTTTGATTAAAATCAAAAGCAGTACTATTTATGAAATACTTAAACTGGTAAAACTACGTCAGTACACCTCCATGAAAAATTAAATAGGCCAAAGAAAAGGAATAGATGAGTTCCATGGATTATAAAGAGAAAAATGAAATCCTTGAGTATGTAAGAAACTTCCATTGTCATGGAAATTACCCGAACAGTAAGACTTCTTTAATGCCATGAGTTTTAACAATAGTCAAGCCTCTACAGAAGATTTAATGTGATGAGATATGTATAATCTAATATGTTTGTCTGTATATTAGAGATAATTTAGGTAAATCACTGTTTCTCAATTACCATATCTACACAGCAAAATATTGCTCTACAGGACAGGGTCTTGTACATTTTCAGGCAGTTAAATCAAAGAAGAGCTTTTGTAAAAGAAAGAGGAGTATTTAACTAGAGTGTAAAACTACAATATGTAGCAGTTGCAGAATTCAGGAATTGATTTCTATTTTAGACTGACTGATGTTGCCTTAAATGGCAGGCAAACCATTTCCAGCAAAAAGAACTTTTACCCTAGCAATAACTATTTAAGCAGATTTTTGCAAAAGCGTAATACTCCCCGAACTAATATTATTCATATAATTAGTGTAAAATAATTTAAGAATAATCAAGTCTGTTAGGAAAAAAAATTTGTATAATTAGGAGAACAAATAATGTTTCCTTAAATAACAATGTTTCTGAAAACACCTTGATTCTCAATTTCCTTTTTCCACTGATTTCAATTAATAGAAAAAAAACCTTACTGATATTTTTGTTTTTACCCACATGTTAGATGTGGGTAAATATAGTCATTACTAAGACTGGGTGTTTTTTTTTTTTTTTTGGCTGTACGCGGGCCTCTCACTGTTGTGGACTCTCCCGTTGTGGAGCACAGGCTCCGGATGCGCAGGCTCAGCGGCCATGGCTCACAGGCCCAGCCGCTCCGCAGCATGTGGGATCTTCCCGGACTGGGGCACGAACCCGTGTCCCCTGCATCGGCAGGCGGACCCTCAACCACTGCGCCACCAGGGAAGCCCTGGGTGCATTATTAATTCTTTGTATAGTGATGTCAGTTGGCCTTTATTTGCTGTAAACATTACTGAAAAATTATTCAAATTTTCACCCTTATTAATCAGTGCAATATGATCTAATCAAAGAAAAGGAGAAATATTATGAAAAGCTTGTTTGACTTATCTGAAACATATGTATAACCTAGTGGCTAACGAGTAGGCACTGGACTCAGGTTTCTTGGGGTGTTTTTTTTGTTTAATTTTTATTGGGGTACAGTTGCTTTGCAATACTGTGTTAGTTTATACTGCAGAGCAAAGTGAATCAGCTATAAGTATACATATATGCCCTCTTTTTTGGATTTCTTTCTCATTTAGGTCACCACAGACCATTGAGTAGAGTTCCCTGTGCTATACAGTAGGTTCTCATTAGTTATCTATTTTATACATAATATCAATAGTATATATATGTTAATTCCAATCTCCCACTTCATCCCACCCCACCCCACCCTTGGTATCCATACGTTTGTTCTCTACATCTGTGTCTCTATTTCTGCTTTGTAAATAAAATCGTCTATACCAATTTTTTCAGATTCCACATATATGCATTAATAAATGATATTTGTTTTTCTCTTTCTGACTTACTTCACTCTGTATGACAGTCTCTAGGTCCACACATGTCTCTACAAATGACCCAATTTCGTTCGTTTTTATAGCTGAGTAATATTCCATTGTATATATATGTACCACATCTTCTTTATCATTCCTCTGTTGATGGACATTTAGGTTGTTTCCATGACCTGGCTATTGTAAATAGTGCTGCAGTGAATATTGGGATACATGCGTCTTTTTGAATTATGGTTTTCTCTGGGTATATGCCTAAGAGTGGGATTGCTGGGTCATATGGTAGTTCTATTTTTAGTTTTTTGAGGAATCTCCGTACTGTTCTCCATAGTGGTTGTATCAATTTACATTCCCACCAACAATGCATGAGGGTTCCCTTTTCTCCACACCCTCTCCAGTATTTATTATTTGTAGATTTGTACATATGTATAACCTAGTGGCTAATGAGTAGGCACTGGACTCGGGTTTCTTGGGTTTTTGAAACCAGCTTTATCTCTGTCCAGCCTTGGGCAGTTATTTAACCTCCTTTCCCCTGAAATTTCTCATCTGGAATTAGCCATCTCTCAGAGTTGTTGTGAGGATTAAATGAGATAATACAGAACAACAGAAACAGGGCTTGGTTCATTATAAACACAGTAAACATAAGCTAGTATTATTATAGGCTTTTCCTGTTAATATTACCACACAGCAATGAAGCCCCTTTTACAGTAATCTTAAAATTGTGTCAAATTGTATCATAACATTGACAAAGTCTTTTATTCTTCAGTCTCTTTTCACAGATGTTCGTGAAACCACAACTTAATACTTAACTGACCTTATAACTCTATACTCAAAATGGTATTGTACACAATGATGTTGTATTCCCAGCAAGGATTTTTGCTTTATTTGAGCATTAGTTCAGCAAATATTGATTGAGCATTTACCATGTGCCAAATGGATTCCAGGGTGTAAAACATTTGTCCCCATCCCTACTGTACATACTTAGAAGGCTTCTAATAACCAGCAACTCTTATCCCTTTTTAAAATTTTTAAACCATGATTCTTGTTGTGCACTGAATGTTTGTGCCCCCTCACCCCCAAAATTCATATTGAAGTCCCAACCCTCAGTGTGATGGCATTTGGAGATGGAGTCTTTGGTAGGTAATTAGGTTCAGATAAAGTCATGAGGGTGAAGCCCCCATGATGGTATTAGTGCCCTTATAAGAAGAGGAGGAGACACCAGATCTCTCCCTCTCTCTCTCTCCTCTCTCCCCCCACCATGTGAGGATTTGGTAAGAAACTAGCCCTCTGCAAGCCAAAAAGAAAGCTCTTCTCTGAACCCAACCATGCTGGCACCCTGATCTCAGACTTCTAGGCTCCGAACTCCGAAAAATAAATGTCTGTGTTTAAGCCACCTGGCCTATGATATTTTGTTATAGCAGCCTGACCTGACTAAGACATTTCTGTTCCAGCTTTCCTAACCCAATTCTGGTAACCTGTGCACCCTCATTTAACCTGCTTAAGAGAAACATCCTCATCTATAAAATAGAAATGAGGTTGCTGGGAGAAAAATGAACTAGCAAATGTGAAAGAATCTTGTGAACATCATGCAAGTATTAGTTATTTGATATAACACTAAAAGAATTTTGACATTATATAAATTAAACATCAACCAATTAAGATAGTGCAATTCAAACAGTTGTGTCTCCTTGTGAACACTGGTCGTTTCTAGATATTTATTTTCCTCAGAGAGAATAGACAAACCCACCATGGCACCTCTCTCTCCTAAGAAGTCTTTCTTCCAGAAATAGTGAGTGTCTGTAGAGGCTGAAAACAAACAAAATTTTCTCCAATGGACTTTTCAATTACCATTACACTGTGCCTCGGGGCTGCTTCTTCAATATCTTCCTTCCCTGGTCTTCTCTGACTACTCTCCTTCCTCTTGAGCCATCCCTTCTCAGTTTTTTTGTGGGCTGGCTTCAGCACTCACTTCCCATAGCCACCCTGGATGACAGCATCCAAATTAAATGCTGATAAGTCTCAAACATTTATCTGCATCTAAGATGTGAGCTCCAGACTCACACCTCCAATTTTCACCCAGACATCACACCTGGCTATCTCCCAGACATCTTAAATTAAACTAGTCCAAACCTGAACTTACCATCTTTTCCCCCAAAATTCCTGGGCTTCGTCTCTTAATGAATAATACTAAACATGCAGCCAAGCCAGAATTACCTCCAGACTCCTCATTCCCTTCAATTCACATACAGAGACCACATCTTGTGAGTTCTGAGTCATAAATGACTTCCTCAACTTCCATTCATCTCCTCTCCAAATATTTGAAGCCAAAGTCTCTTCATCTTGCTCAGGGACTGTGATAATTTTAGCCGAAGTGCTTTCTGTGCATCCTCACTTACCCCCTCACATACACACATCCAATCCATCCTTTACTTGGCTTGGAATGAGATTTTCTGATACTAATATGCTCATGACACCAACTGTGAGTTCACATGCTCCCCAAGTCTAAAAGGTAAACCATAGTCTTCTTAGGTTGTTGTATTGGAGCCTCCATGATCCTTCAAATCTCACCCTTACTGCCCTGAATGCCCCTCTTCTATTCTCTATTCCAGCCATACTGACATTGAAGCTGCCCAGGTACCTTTGGAAATTTTATATCTCTGAGAATTTTATCAAGAGTCTCCATTTTTCTGAAATTTCCTACCTTTCTTTTCTGCCTGGAACTCAGCTCCATTATGATCGTCCCTATTAAAAAAATTCTTAAACTTCTTTCTGTTAGAATTAACCATTCTCCCTTTTCTGCCTTCTCTCTGATGTTTCACACCTTTATCACATGCCTACCATGAATCTTTTTTATGGCAATAATATCTGATCCCCCTCTGTATGTTCAACCTCTGGTGCCTAGCGTAGTACCCAGAACCTAGAGGTTAATCAATAAGTGTTTGCTTATTCATTGCTGGAGTAAGTTAATGATGAGATAGCTGTAGTAATGGTGAATATCAATATGAAGTGCATTACATAAGAACATGAGTCTGTACACAATTTTAAGTCCAACGTGTTACCGTAATTTAAAAGAATGCCTAACAAAGAGAATCATGTATGTTTGTTGAGTGCTCACATTGTGCAAATCCTTTACCATCATCATCTCATTTAATTTGCACAGCAATTCTTTTTTTTTTTTTGCGGTACGCGGGCCTCTCACTGTTGCGGCCTCTCCGTTGCGGAGCACAGGCTCCAGACGCGCAGGCTCAGCGGCCATGGCTCACGGGACCAGCCGCTCCACAGCATGTGGGATCTTCCCAGACCGGGGCACGAACCCATGTCCCCTGCATCGGCAGGCGGACTCTCAACCACTGAGCCACCAGGGAAGCCCTGCACGGCAATTCTTTAAGATAGACATTTTGGAGCACCTAAAATATACAAAGCATTTTTTCTCATTCATGACTTCATTTAATCCTCCCAACAAAATTGTGAAGAAGGTATTATTTTGACAAATATACAAATGATAACATTAAAGCTCAGAGAAATTAGAAAATTTGCTGAAGGTCATAGAAGTTAAAAGTCCCCAATACAGTATTCCATCCTACTTTTCTACCCACCAGAATAAATGTTCCACAAATTAAATTTTGAAGTTTATCTATGCACGATATCCACCAGTGTTTTGAAATGGGCACAGGAGCTGCTAGCATCTTAAGATCACCACAGAAAAAATATTTCCATAAAAGGACATTTGCAGAACATTTAAAACAGCCCTGTCACCAACACTTCTTAAATATATATAATGCCACTCAAGGGAAATTTGCATGTTTTAATACGTGGCAAAACATCAAAGTTTGCTTCTTTAATGTGATGTGTTCTTTAGTTGGTCATGACAGATTTATTACAACTGGATGTTTTCCAGAAGTCATTATGCCTCCTGACTTATTCATTTGCTTTAATCTTGGAGAGATTTGAACTCTAAATTTGTGTTACTAAAACATTAAAG
>NW_020174917.1:1313-134213 GCF_003031525.2 Neophocaena asiaeorientalis asiaeorientalis | reverse complement strand
TTTTTTTTTTTTGCGGTACGCGGGCCTCTCACTGTTGCGGCCTCTCCGTTGCGGAGCACAGGCTCCAGACGCGCAGGCTCAGCGGCCATGGCTCACGGGACCAGCCGCTCCACAGCATGTGGGATCTTCCCAGACCGGGGCACGAACCCATGTCCCCTGCATCGGCAGGCGGACTCTCAACCACTGAGCCACCAGGGAAGCCCTGCACGGCAATTCTTTAAGATAGACATTTTGGAGCACCTAAAATATACAAAGCATTTTTTCTCATTCATGACTTCATTTAATCCTCCCAACAAAATTGTGAAGAAGGTATTATTTTGACAAATATACAAATGATAACATTAAAGCTCAGAGAAATTAGAAAATTTGCTGAAGGTCATAGAAGTTAAAAGTCCCCAATACAGTATTCCATCCTACTTTTCTACCCACCAGAATAAATGTTCCACAAATTAAATTTTGAAGTTTATCTATGCACGATATCCACCAGTGTTTTGAAATGGGCACAGGAGCTGCTAGCATCTTAAGATCACCACAGAAAAAATATTTCCATAAAAGGACATTTGCAGAACATTTAAAACAGCCCTGTCACCAACACTTCTTAAATATATATAATGCCACTCAAGGGAAATTTGCATGTTTTAATACGTGGCAAAACATCAAAGTTTGCTTCTTTAATGTGATGTGTTCTTTAGTTGGTCATGACAGATTTATTACAACTGGATGTTTTCCAGAAGTCATTATGCCTCCTGACTTATTCATTTGCTTTAATCTTGGAGAGATTTGAACTCTAAATTTGTGTTACTAAAACATTAAAGGCGAGTTCCACCTACAAAGGGATTAAAAGAAAAACTGCTTTGACCAACGCCAATCACTGGAATGATTCACTTAGTAGTTTTGGTTTTGATTGTATATATTGTCTTTTCCTATACGTATGTCAGTGGAATCTGTGAATAGACCTTAACATGCACTGTCAATATGAGCATGATCAAAACCTTTGGAGAAGAGTGTGGGATTGGAGTCAGATGGACTTAGTGTCAGATTCTCCATCCATCACTTACTTGCTCTATGTCTGTAGGCCCAGACTTACTTTCTCTTTGCATTAGTTTCCTCATTTTGAATGCTGGGAAATACCTACTTCGCAGAGTTTTTAAATAAGATTTTAATAAAGTCATACACGTAGAGAAATTAAGTAACTGATATGCCATTGAGATTTCACTCAATGAATGAAAACTATTGCTACTAGTATTGTTTTAAATAATAAACGTTGTTAAATAAGTAATAGAGATTGATGTTTCTCCTATCTTTTTCACATGTCACTATGTAGATATGTTCTGATAAATTAGATCCAAGGAGAGACACTGAAAAGATTAGGAAATAGCTGAAACTGTCTATGATGTGCACTTTACTTCAGAGACTCTGAGCATCTTCAATCCCCAGAATCCTTGTTTCATCTGTTCATGTTTGTACCTTCTTCAGCCTTCCTTGCTGAGACAGTGTCAAAAATTCAGGACTTCTGTCTCCACCCTTGGGTCTATTCCTTCCCTGTTCTTAACTGACTCTTTCTTCACATTTTTCTGATAATCTAATTTGCCAAGATACTTATGTCTGTGTTATAACATTGGCATCTGATATTATTTTGTCTTGTTTTTATCTATACAAACAGAATTGAGTCTTTCAGGAAACAGTTGTATAAAAATTAGTCTGTGAGCTAATGCTTCTTATTAAAGAGAAGTTTTATTGTATGATTTGACCTACTCTAGCCAATGTATTTAACCAGAGATAACTATTATTAGATGAAGGGATATTTAACTCCTATGTAATAATAACACAGAGACTACTTCACTTCAAGTAGACATAACTAATCATCTTATATTTTCAGAACAGACAAGCCCCATGTGGTTGATTCATTTTTTTCCTTCAGCTCTTAGGAGAGGAATGGGCAGAGAAGATACTGAGAAAGTAGTACAGATTTCCTAAAGATCAGAAACCTGGAAGTGCAAACAAATATCATCCATTTAAATAACTCAGGCAGTCCAAGAAGGAAAATAAGCTGCTTAGAGTAGCTAAGGGAAGTAGTCTGAAAGTTTGATGCTAACTTGCTCCAGAGACTTGGCAGCTAAATTCTAATCATGACAAAGAGTTGGCTTAAAGACATGTTTCAGGGTGAGTTAATAAACAAGCATCCTGATGGACAGAAAAAACTAAGATTATAGTTAAGTCTTATTACTAAGCTAGGAATTAGTGACCAAGTTCTAAATATTGCCTACATACTTACTTCTTTAAATATTTGTTTTATAAGATGGTATTCTATGCTCTTTATTATTTTCTCTGTTCAGATTTTTAAATAAGTTTATTTTTCAATTTTATAAGCAGAAGACAATTTACCGTTGTATTCTGTATCTGGGAAAAAATCACACACCTTGTATTGTGGGTCACAGAACCTGTACAGTGTGTGTACTGAGAATTCAGAATAAAATTCTAAGATGATAAGGAAAATTTCCACCTGAAAATTACTTAATATAATAGTTTGTAGGAATTTTCACAAGAGTTCCCTGACAGTGGAACTCTCAACATCTCCCACGCAGACCAGAATTTTCCAAATGTCATTTATATGCTAAAATTTTGTGACAGGTCAGGTCTCTGAATGCTCATCACACCCTAAGTATAGCTACCCACTCTTCAAGGTGGGCCCTGATCAAAGGCACCAAATTTGTGATTGGACAGAATTTTCCACCACAAGTGAAAAGGAAAGATACAGATAGAACCTTCAAAATCAAAAAATCCAAAGGAAAATTTTCAAATATAGGACCTAACAAAGAAGCTCTCAAACACGAGGATATCTGGCATCACGTAAACTGATTACCTTGGAAATGAACTGACATTTTTCATCAGCATAGTTTAGTGAGTAATCAGAGAACACACAGAATTCAGGCCTGGAAGAAATTCTCATTTAACTCAACATGTACCCAAATTCCATAGCCAGCAGTAAGAGATAACTTGCAAGCTAGGTTTTCCCAGATAAGAAACGATTACTCCAAATGACATGGCATATACTCTAACCTAGAGTAGGTAGAGAGAAAAAGATGTGAAAGGAAACAGGAAGTAGCGTTCAAAGTAGTATTCAATGAAGAACACTTGCATAAATATTTACAGTCTGAAAAGACATTCAGAATGTTGTGGGGTTTTTTTATATATATATAAATGAGTGGATGAGTGAAATGAATGCATGAATTGTATTCAATTCAACAAGAATTTTATTAGGAATTTAAGCATCAAGGAAAAGAATTATTGTATGGAGGAAAAGTTATGAATAAAAAGTGTAGCAAACCATTCCTCCCTCAGATATTAGATGTATTTTAAAAACTAGTAACCAAGCACCATCACTACTGCACTGCCTGCTGGCCCCGGCCCCATTCAGGGCAACTCAGCATCAAAACAAAAAATAAAAACATCTTAAGAAAATCTTTTCCCAAATAACAAAGTAACCTGAGCATTCATTTCTAAAGAGCAAAGTCAGTGTCTCATGACAGAAGTTTCCCTAAATCCTTGTAAAGCAAATTCTTTTCTGGTAATAGATATATTGCTATTGTTTACTAAATGTCTCTTCCCCTTCACCCACGTCAGCATCACTGGACAGTTAACGTGGTCCTGTAAGCCGGCTGAAGAAGTTTACCCAAAGTACCCTGGTTTTCTATGTATCCAATAAGCACTTAGCTGTAAATAGGTGGATTTTTCTGAATGTAACCACATACCTCCTTAAGGAGAAAAACATTAATATATAATGTATTTTCACTGTTTACTATACTTTGGACTTCAGTTTACATTTGATTGTAAACAATCTAATTTCTATTAGCATGTCAATTATGTGTGTGTCTATGTTTGTTACACACACATATAGATATGCATATGAGTATATATGTTATAAATATTTATATATGGCTATGTAAAAAATAACTCACTTTACAAAAAGGGGTTGCTTTTCTTTGAATCTAAATCAGAATCACTTCAATTTTATAAACAATAGTCTACAACAGTATTTCTAACCCTTTCAAATATGATATTTATACTTACAATGTTAATATATGTCTTAAACACTTCCTCCATATGACAGCAATTTTGCTTCTCATATCTGTGGATTGAGACCACACGTAACGACATAGAACTGCCATGGATTCAATGGTTTTTTTAAGTGCTCTCTCATCCTTTGAATACAATTTTATATTTTTTGAAATCAAAGTTAATTCAGGTATTCATTCAATAAGTACTTACTAACTGTATTAGTTATCTATTTCTATGTAACAAATTACCCCAAAGTTTAATAGCTTAAAATATCAAACATTTATTGTAGCAAATAGTCTCTGAGACCAAGAATCTAGGAGTGGTACAGCTAGACAGTTATGGCCCAAGGATTTCATCAGCCTCTAGTCAAGCTGTTGACTGGGAAGTTAGTCATCTGAAGCTTGACTAAGTTTGTGAGATCCACTCCCAAGCTCTGGCTCATGGCTGTTAATAGACCTCAGCTTCTCATTAGCTATTGGCCAGAGCCTTCAGTTTTTCTATAAGAGCATCTCTACATGAATGCTTGTAACATGACAACTGGCTTTCCTCAGATCAAGTGAGGAGTGAGACAAGAATATGTCTGTGTGTGTGTGTGTGTGTGTGTGTGTGTGTGTGTGTGTGTGAACACAGAGAGAGCGAAAGAGACATAGAAGAGAGAGAAGAGAGAAGATGCAGGGTCTTTTATAACCTAAACTTGGAAGTCATGTACTATGACTTCTGTCACATTCTATTGAGAACACAGATCAACACATCAACTCTGGTACAATGTAGGAAAGGACGGCACACAGATTTAATACCAGGAAGCAGAGATCATGGTGGACCATCTTGGAGACTGGCTGCCACAGTAACTAACTGCGTACTAATTAAAATATAGTCTAAATAGCACATACTTCTAAAACAAAAAATAAGAGTCCTTCATAAGCTTTCTATACACTTCACACCCCCAATATAAATATTATAAATGATTTGTTGTCTATAGCTTAAAATTTTTCTTTGTTTTTACATATATGCATGTATGTGCATGTGTGCATTCACATGTGTGTATATAATTCATAAAAATATTCAGGAGCTATACATTCTGTTCTGAAGCAGACTCTTCCATACAGCAATCTATTGTGAACATCTTTCCATATAGATCTATTGATACTTTATTCAATCATCAATGACTAAACAGTATTTCCTACTATGGATGTAATAAAATTATGTTGTAACCAATTTTTTAATGGTTGCATGTAAGTTGCTTCTAATTTTTTCTCCACTGCGGTTTACTTCAATAAATTTTTGCATTACATTAATCACAATAGCATTCACATACATTTAAAATAGAAAATCAGAAAGTTCAAGTAATATTTTTTCCAAAAGAAAAAAAGCCTAGCATTCCATGAAGGGTTTTTTTCAGTTAAGTTTTAGAGACATTAGCCATATATTTCTATATTTCCAACCTCTGATACACACCTACGCATATTTGTTCAGAACCTCCCCTGTTTCTATGTAATGCACATGGCCCCTGATCTCAAAGGACCTACAATCTTTGGTGGTGGTAGTGATGGTGGTGGTGATGACTTAGCGGTGTTGGTGATGGTGGTGGTGATAAGGGTGTGGTGATGGTGATTATGGTGGTGGCAGTATTAGAAGTAGAGAAAATTGTTGGCTACATTGAGGCAGGCAAGCAATCTCAATATAGTGTAATAATTGTTGTGATAAGAAAGCCCTTAGGAGGCCTAATCTATTGCAGCTTTGGAAAGTCTTCCTCGTTAAAAAATTTCGTATTAACAAAGACATGAAGGAGGTAGGTTAGCCAGGTCATCTGAGTCAGCCATCATTCACTGAAAAACTAATTTCTGTTTCCAATCCTCCTACTATCAGTTCACACACACAAATTCATTCTTCAATCCCCTAATATCTGACAGAGATAAGCACCTCCTCTCTGCCACCAGGAAAGAGATATGCTGATGGCTAACCATCTTTAAATTTTGGTAATGTATTCACTTACCAATATTCACTGAAAACCTACCATGTGTCTGTCAATGTTTAGGCACAGTGAACGTGGTAATGAATAGGAAAGGAAAAGTTCTTGTCTTTGTAGGCTTATATTCTAGGGGAGTGAGATAGACAACTGTCAGACAGAAAAGTGTGCAATCTGTCAGAATAAGAGGGAGCAAATCATGGAATAGAATTTACTTTTGTATCAGTCATAACTATTTTTGACTACTATGCTTCCTGAAAGGTGCTCTACTGAACATAATTTGGCAAAAAGAGGAGTTTTTTCATGTTCCACTATTTTAACCCTAAGGAAAGGGAAGGTTATGGCTAGACCTAAAAAAACCAAACAAACAAACAAACAAACTAGATGGAGGGATTTAAAGTCAGTAGAGCTCTTCTCCACCCTTTTTGGGTAGCTGGTGAAATTCTCCTAACTGTGCACTGACCCCTGCCATTTGAGAGACACCACTAACATCTGCTGTGAAAAAATGTTTCCCTGACACACTGTAAAACAAAACCAAAAAAACTATGAGAAGGATATTGATAGGACAGTAGGACAGCTTGGGTCTGGTACCTCCCCACCGATCGGCTTTGGCCAGCAAGGCTGTCATATGGTACAAACATTTGTCTCATTGAGGGTACAACGCTGCATAATTAAGACAGAGGAAGAAACCTCTATGGGTCAGGAAGCTTCTCCAAGAGTATCATTTATAAGCAGCTTGATTAAAAGTTGTTTTTTAATATAACTTCTTATATAAAATTTGAAAAAATCCTCATCAATATAGGGAAAGGAAGATGTGGGGGCATGACTTTAAACATAAACTCTAATAAAACTGAGCCACTTCACCAATGGCCTTACAATACTTGAAGTTTCATTTGATTTTAGTGTCAATTATCCATGTAAGTATTTTAGATGTTGTATTAAAAAATAGAAATATGGCTTTACATAATGGCTTTAGGAAAACAGGCTGGAATTATCTTAGTCAACAACAACATCATGACATTGGGCAGCAACTATTTAGATGCCACTTTTCAAAAATAGCATCTGGAGACTGAATTTCTGTTTCTCTTTGGCTTGCAAAAATCAGTATTTTGCTGCTAAATATAGGCCTATGTACAATACACATTTAGAGTTTGGGTCTTTACCTTATAAGGTAAAAACAGGTGTAGAAATGTGGTAAAATAGACAGTACTCCAAATTCCACTGGCATCAATAACAAGACCCAGCTGTGCATGTTAAACTCCTCAAAGACTACACTTTAAGCACTGCATGTGTTTAGCCAAGTCTCGTTATTTCTGAGAACATCTCAGAACTGCTAAAAGTTCTATTTTGGCACGTAACAGGTGTATCAATAAATGTTGGATTTTTCTGAATACCGTCCTGCATATACTTATGAAAAGTTAGTATGTTACAAACTATCAAAATTTCTGATATGATTTTTGTCTCAGATCTGCACTGATGGACAGTACATGTCCACCAACATGGAAATTTCTACCTGAAACCATTTCTCCATCACAATGCTACTGTCTTCCAGAGAACAAACAGCCAAAGAAAGTAGAAATCATTTATGCTAACCTGTGGTGCCATGTTACAGATGTTTAATAATATTAAATATAAAATGTTAAAGTATTCTGAAGTAAAAATTAGAACTGACAGCCCAATGAACCAGTTATTTTTACACTCCTCTCCAAAAGTAGCTTACTGGAGCACACTTCTTTTTTTTTTTGGAGCACACTTCTTATATGAAAGTACATATTAAGAACTTACTGGAATAAACAAGGCAACTGAATCTTTGTAGCTCTAACTCTGTAAGTGATGCAAAATCAGTATCTATATAACTCATTTTCACAGTCTTCAGTCTTCTTGGCCGGTTTTCAAGTGGTTATCATTGAATTGGTCATAAAGACAATGGCCATGTCTTTGAAGACCAGTTAAACAGTCACTGAGATGGTCAGTCTTGCTCACTTCTGGTCATCATATAGTTGATCATCAAAAGAAAGCAATTCAGCACAACAACCAGGGATTGCATAAACTCAGCTGTCAATCAGTCATACATGCATCAATTCTGTTAAAAGCAAGCCTCACCACCATCATACAGTGTCCCCACCTTAATACTTACCTTCAAGCAACTAGAAAATGTATTAATAATAAAAATGATCTCTGATATTTCTAGATGGTCAGTTTATCCCAAGCACTGTTCTAAATGCTTTACAAACTGTAGAATTTAAATTTTACAATGGAGTCACTATTCTTATTCTCCCTTTTACCCAGGAGATACATCGAGGTAAAATGATTCACGTAAGGCTTTTCAGCTAGGTAAATAACCAGGATTCAGAGTTGCCAAGGTCCATGCTCTTTTATCTTTTCCAGGCTACCTCCCTTGTAAGGGGACATGAGTCTCTGCTTTTTCTAATCCGGAGGTTTAAAAAGAAGATTGTTATCAAGAAGGTATTGGAAAATTTGCCTGCCATGTACAAATATGCCTTCAGGTCATTAAGAAACATCTAGCCCGTATAAGAATTAAGAGAGTTGATATCTCATGATTCTAAGATAGATAGATCAATCTCAGCCAAAAGAATAATAGCAAATAAACCAAAGAAGGGGAAATCTTCTAATATACTTTTTAAAAAAATAAAGGCCACCCAAAGAGAACAGGAGCTGTGTTATTAGACCAAGCTGAAGCCAATATAACATCACTAAGTATCAAAGAATATTCACGCATATGTATAGATGAAAGGTACACCTACCACGACCAGATCTTAGATATTTATCTTACCCTTTTCCCCTACATCATATTAGTGACTGTTTAGGGAGATTGAGTCCTGTATATTTTCGTTGTCTCACTCATGTGCTCTGAGGATTTCTAGTAATCAAAACAATTCATGGTACTAGGCCCACATTTCATTTGCTCATACAAAACAAACAATCCCTTTGCATGACTATTTCCATTGTCAGTCACTTCCAGAAATCTGTTGTAACAAGCAGCATAGTGACAAGTACAGGAAATGAGTCACTCACCTTTTGACCTTCATGAGTGTCTGCACCTAAAATTTCAACCTGATACATGTTTGAATACAACTGAAAATGCTTCAATCATTATTGCTTTGTATCTTCTGCTAATGACCTGGCTCGAAGTAAATTTGATAGTTACAGAAATTAATTTAACAGTTGGGGATTGGAAGATGAATGTTGTTAAATTAAACATTAGAAATATTTTAGTTCTTCTTAACTAATTTGGTGAAAATGTTACCAAGACAATGACATTTTGCCTTTGCTTCTTATCCCTCGAGCAAATTCAGCTTATCCCTAGAGTAAAGGTAAGGATCGCATTGTTCTCAGACTTGATCTTCTCTTGACTTCCCAGAAGCTGTCTTATGTCTGGAATTCCAAGGGAAGGGGCCATTTTTGTTTTTCAGGCAAATCCATTTGCATTTATATCTTTCAGATTGAATAACTTAAATATGTGTTTTTAGAGGTAGTTTTAAGCCAAACACGTTGTTGATGCCTTCAGTGGTAAACCTTTTCAGGAAAAGACATTCCTTTTGGAAACAAAGCTCCTTAAAATATCATGTACTTTAGCTAATTTTACACCAGAAAACACTGTCATGAAAAAAATATATAAAATATTTGGTAACAATACCACCCTGTGGTAAACAAAAGGGATGAAATATTTCCTCAGAATATTTCTTGGTGGTAAAGAAGGACCACCAAAGATCAGGTCATTTGGTTCTTGACATAAGACAGTGGTTAACATCACAGCTTTGAAAATATGATGAGATATTATAGTCATATATAATATTAAATCCACACATATATGTATATATAATAAAAGTGGTATTTTATTTACCCCCCAAATTTTATAAGACAAAAGATGAATTTAACTGTTGTCTTCTTGCTTGCATATAAAAGGTTAAATATACCTGAGTAACAATAACGTTTTTCTACAAATACTTGACTCCCTCACAAGGTATGGATTATTCATTGTGACTATCTGGATGGATGGATGGACGGATAGAGGGATGAATGGTTGGATAGATGGATAAAGTTAGAAGAAGAGAAATTGTGAAAGTCTAAAGATGTTATAGCTCTTACTCAGGATAAATTTTATCCAAAGCATCCCAGTGATAATCATATACCTACTTTTTCAACTACCTTGGAATTGGAAAAATATCATGAAAACATTTTTATGAAGTTCCTGATTGTCTATTTCACCTAAATTCCATGGCTAGTCTCTTACCAAATGGTCAAAAAGGGGAAATTTGTATGAAATTTGTCTTGAGAACTCCCACCCTTGTTAATCCTTGACGTAGTTTCTAGACACAGACTTCCCCAATCCTCACATCCCCCCAGATGGGTCTGTTAACACCCTTCTTGTGCAATTTCAAGCCTGCCCAGTTTCTACAGGAATCCAGAACAAGTTCTAAGTCCAACCCTCAACCTACCTCAACTTGAAAATCTCTGAACTTACTCAAGCTCCCAGATCAAGGACCTGAGGGCTCAGTGCTCCCAAAGTGATCATTGAACCTCTGACTTCTACCACCAGGAATAGAGAACTAGGGAATTAAGAACAACATTTCTTATGAATGAAATAATGCCATTAGCAGCAACATGGATGGACCTAGAGATGATCACACTAAGCGAAGTAAGTCAGAAAGAGAAAGACGAATACCATATGATATCGTTTATATGTGGAATCTAAAATACAACACAAATGAACATATCTACAAGGCAAAAACAGACTTGCAGATTTAGAGAACAGACTTGTGGTTGCCAGGGGGAGAGGGTGTGGGGGAGGGAAGGACTGGGAGTTTGGGATTAGAAGATGCAAACTATTACATATAGGATGGATAAACAACAAGGTCCTACTGTAGAGCACAGGGAACTATATTCAATATCTTGTGATAAACCATAATGGATGATTGGTTCAAGATGGCGGAGTAGAGGGATGTGTGCTTGCTCCCTCCTGTGAGAGCATTGGAATCACAACTAACTGCTGAACAATCATTGACAGACACTGGAACTCACCAAAAAAGATACGCCACATCCAAAGACAAAGGAGAAACCCCTATGAGATGGTAGGAGGGGCACAATCAAAGTAAAATCAAATCCCAAAACCGCTGGGTGGGTGACTCACAAACTGGAGAACAATTATACCACAGAAGTCCACCCACTGGAGTAAAGGTTCTGAGCCCCATGTCTTCCTTCCTAACCTGGGGGTCTGGCAACGGGAGGAGGAATTCCCAGAGAATCAGACTTTGAAAGCCAGAGGGATTTGATTGCAGGACTTTGACAGGACTGGGGGAAACAGAGACTCCACTCTTGGAAGGCACACACAAACTGGTGTGCTCATCAGGACCCAGGGGTAAAGAGCAGTGACCCCATAGGAGACTGAAGCAGACCTACCTGCTAGTGTTGGAGGGTCTCCTACAGAGGCGGGGGGTGGCTGTGGATCACACGGGGACAAGGACACTGGCAGCAAAAGTTCTGGGAAGTACTCCTTGGCATGAGCCCTCCTGGAGTCCACCATTAGCCCCTCCAAAGAGCCTATAGCCTCCAGTGCTGGGTCGCCTCAGGCCAAACAACCAGCAGGGAGGGAACAAAGCCACACCAATCATCAGACAAGTGGACTGAAGTTTTACTGAGCTCTGCTCGCCAGAGCAACACCAAGCTCTACCCACCACCAGTCCCTCCCATCAGGAAACTTGCAAAAGCCTCTTAGATAGCCTCATCCACCAGAGGGCAGACAGCAGAAGCAAGAACTACAAGCCTGCAGCCTGTGGAATGAAAACCACATTCACAGAAAGATAGAAGAAATGAAAAGGCAGAGGGCTACATACCAGATGAAGGAACAAGATAAAACCCCAGAAAAACAATTAAATCAAGTGGAGATAGGCAACCTTCTAGAGAAAGATTTCAGAATAATGATAGTGAGGATGATCCAGGACCTCGGAAAAAGAATAGAGGCAAAGATTGAGAAGATGCGAGAAATGTTTGACAAGACCTAGAAGAATTAAAGAACAAACAAACAGAGATGAACAATAAAATAACTGAAATGAAAACTACACTAGGAGGAATCAACAGCAGAATAACTGGGGCAGAAGAACAGATAAGTGAGCTGGAAGACAGAATGGTGGAATTAACTGCCATGGAACAGAATAAAGAAAAAAGAATGAAAAGAAATGAAGACAGTCTAAGGGACCTCTGGGACAACATTAAATGCACCAACATTTGCATTATAGGGGTACCAGAAGGAGAAGATAGAGAGAAAGACTCAAGAAAATATTTGAAGAGACTATAGTCGAAAACTTACCTAACATGGGAAAAGAAATAGCCACCAAAGTCCAGGAAGCGCAGAGAGTCCCAGGAAGGATAAACCCAAGGATAAACAACCAAGACACATAGTAATCAAATTGACACAAATTAAAGGTAAAGAAAAATTATTAAAAGTAAAAGGGGAAAAATGAGAAATAGCATACAAGCGAACTCCCATAAGGTTAACAGCTGATTTCTCAGCAGAAATTCTACAAACCAGAAGGGAATGGCACAATATCTTTAAAGTGATGAAAGGGAAGAACCTACAACCAAGATTACTCTACTGGGCAAGGATCTCATTCAGATTCGATGGAGAAATCAAAAGCTTTACAGACAAGCAAAAGCTAAGAAAATTCAGCATCATCAAACCAGCTCTACAACAAATGCTACAGGAACTTCTCTAAGTGGGAAACACAGGAGAAGAAAATAACCTACAAAAACAAACCCATAACAATTAAGAAAATGGTAATAGGAACATACATATCAATAATTACCTTAAACGTGAATGGATTAAATGCTCCAACCAAAAGACACAGGCTTACTGAATGGATACAAAAACAAGACCCATATATATGCTGTCTACAAGAGACCCACTTCAGACCTAGGGACACATTCAGACTGAAAGTGAGGGGATGGAAAAAGAGATTCCATGCAAATGGAAATCAAAAGAAAGCTAGAGTACCAATACTCATATCAGATAAAATAGACTTTAAGATAAAGAATGTTACAAGAGACAAGTTAGGACACTACATAATGATCAAGGGATCAATCCAGGAAGAAGATATAACAATTATAAATGTGCATGCACCCAACATAGGAGCACCTCAATACATAAGGCAAATGCTAACAGCTATAAAAGAGGAAATCGACAGTAACACAGTAATAGTGGGGGACTTTAACACCTCACTTACACCAATGGACAGATCATCCAGACAAGAAATTAATATGGAAACACAAACTTTAAATGACACAATAGAGCAGATAGATTTAATTGATATATATAGGGCATTCCATCCAAAAATAGCAGACTACACTTTCTTATCAGGTGCACAGGGAACATTCTCCAGGATTGATCGCATCTTGCGTCACAAATCAAGCCTCGGTAAATTTAAGAAAATTAAAATCATATCAAGCATCTTTTCCAACCACAACACTATGAGATTAGAAATCAATTACAGAGGGAAAAACGTTAAAAACATAAACACATGGAGGCTAAACAATACGTTATTAAATAACCAAGAGATCACTGAAGAAATCAAAGAGGAAATCAAAAAATACCTAGAGAATGAACACACGATGATCCAAAACCTATGGGATGCAGCAAAAGCAGTTCTAAGAGGGAAGTTTATAGCAATACAAGCCTACCTCAAGAAACAAGAAAAATCTCAAATAAACAATCTAACCTTACACCTAAAGGAACTAGAGAAAGACTAATCAAAAGCCAGAGTTAGTAGAAGGAAAGAAATCGTAAAGATCAGAGCATAAATGAAATAGAAACAAAATAATAGCAAAGATCAATAAAACTAAAAGCTGGTTCTTTGAGAAGATAAACAAAATTGATAAACCCTTAGCCAGACTCATCAAGAAAAAGAGGGAGAGGACAAATCAATAAAATTAGAAACAAAAAAGGAGAACTTACAACAAACACCACAGAATTACAGAGCATCATAAGAGACTACTACAAGCAACTCTATGCCAATAAAATGGGCAACCTGGAAGAAATGGACAAATTCTTAGAAAAGTACAACCTTCCAAGACTGAACCAAGAAGAAATAGAAAATATGAACAGACCAATCACAAGTAATGAAATTGAAACTGTGATTTAAAAATCTTCCAACAAACAAAAGTACAGGACAAGATGGCTTCACAGGTGAATTCTATCAAACATTTAGAGAAGAGCTAACACCCATTCTTCTCAAACTCTTCCAAAAAATTGCAGACGAAGGAGCACTCCCAAACTCATTCTATGAGGCCACCATCACCCTGATACCAAAACTGGACAAAGATACTACAAAAAAAGAAAATGACACACCAATATCACTGATGAATATACATGCAAAAATTCTCAACAAAATACGAGCAAACAGAATCCAATAACACATTAAAAGGATCATACACCATGATCAAGTGGGATTTATCCCAGGGATGCAAGGATTCTTCAATATATGCAAATCAACCAATGTGATACACCATATTAACAAATTGAAGAATAAAAACCATATGATCATCTCAATAGATGCAGAAAAAGCTTTTGACAAAGTTCAGCACTGATTTATGATAAAAACTCTCCAGAAAGTGAACATATAGGGGACCTACCTCAACATAATAAACGCTGTTAGGCAGAACATTCTTTGACATAAATCACAGCAAAATCTTTTTTGACCCACCTCCTAGAGTAATGTAAATAAAAACAAAAATAAACAAATGGGAGCTAATGAAACTTAAAAGCTTTTGCACAGCAAAGCCAACTGTAAACAAAATGAAAAGACAACCCTCGGGATGGGAGAAAATATTTGCAAACGAATCACCAGACAAAGGATTAATCTCCAAAATATATAAACAGCTCACACAGCTCAATATTAAAAAAACAACCCAATCCAAAAATGGGCGGAAGACCTAAGTAGACATTTCTCCAAAGAAGACATACAGATGGCAAAGAGACACATGAAAAGCTGTTCAACATCACTAATTATTAGATAAATGCAAATCAAAACCACAATGAGGTATCACCTCACACCGGTTAGAATGGGCATCATTAGAAAATCTACAAACAACAAATGCTGGAGAGAGTGTGGAGAAAAGGGAACCCTCTTGCACAGTTGGTGGGAATGTAAATTGATACAGCCACTATGGAGAACAGTATGGAGGTTCCTTAAAAAACTAAAAATAGAACTACCCTACAACCCAGCAATCCCACTACTGGGCATATACCCTGAGAAAACCATAATTCAAAAAGACACATGCACCCCAATGTTCATTGCAACACTATTTACAATAGCCAGGTCATGGAAGCAACCTAAATGCCCATTGACAGATGAATGGATAAAGAAGATGTGGTACATATATACAATGGAATATTACTCAGCCATAAAAAGGAATGAAATTGGGTCATTTGTTGAGACGTGGATGGATCTAGAGACTGTCATACAGAGTGAAGTGATTCAGAAAGAGAAAAACAAATATCGTATATTAACGCATATACGTGGAATCTAGAAAAATGGTACAGATGAACCAGTTTGCAAGGCAGAAATCGAGACACATATGTAGAGAACAAATGTATGGACACCAAGGGGAAAAGCAGTGTGGGTGGTGGTGGTGGGATGAATTGGGATTGACATACATACATTAATATGTATAAAACAGATGACTAATAAGAACCTGCTGTATAAAAAATAAAATTAAATTTAAAAAAATACCAAAATGGAAAATAAAAGAACAACCTTTCTTTTGAAGATGAGAAATGGATATATATCTTATAGTGTATGTGTATGTGTGTGTGTGTGTGTGTGTATGTGTGTGTGTGTGTGTGTGTGTGTGCATTTTAACTAGCTTGAAGACATCAAAGATTTAACAAGGTAATGATTATTGGGCCAAGTTCCCAGAGAAATGGGAAACCCAGAGAAGTAAGCCTGTCATTTGAGGCTGCTTTTGCTGCCCCCAGGCATTGACCAATTCAGCTGTGGGAAGAGGCAACTTCTTTCCAGCCTTGCAGAGGTAGGAAGACAAAAGTTTGAGTCCAGGACACCATGAGGGTGGGCCCTTGTAAATGTCCCCCATTCGGGGTTGCAACTCAAAGGTGTTGCCTTTTTTTCAAATTTATTTATTTATTTTTGGCTGCATTCGGTCTTTGTTGCTGTGCGCATGCTTTCTCTAGTTGCGGTGAGTGGGGGCCGTTAGGCACGCGGGCTTCAGTAGTTGTGGCACGTGGGCTCAGTAGTTGTGGCTCACGGGCTCTAGAGCACAGGCTCAGTTGTTGTGGTGCACGGGCTTAGTTGCTCCATGGCATGTGGTATCTTCCAGGACCAGGGCTCGAACCCGTGTCCTCTGCATTGGCAGGCGGATTCTTAACCACTGTGCCACCAGGGAAGCCCAAAGGTATTGCCTCATAAGGGTAAAGGTGGAAGCTTTCACATGGACTGAAACTCAGCTTCAAGTTGTGTGCCCAGCAGCATGTGTGCAGAACACCAGGGGCTCCCACCCTCAGGAAAGTTTTGCCAAAACCCCAGCATATGGTTCCTGCTCACCAGTTTTGGCCCAAGGCTTTCTGCTTATCAGTCCCAGCCTGTGTTTTCCCACTTGCCATCACACTGAGGATTAGGTTTCTACATACGAATTTCGGAGGCACACATTCAGTCCACAGCACATATTCATTGCAACGTTATTCACAATAGCCAAGAGGTAGAAGCAACCCAATGTCCATGGACAGAAGAAGGGATATGCAAAATGTGGTATATATATATATATATGCCTCCCTGCCTATATATATACAATGGAACATTATTATTATTATTATTCAGCCTGATAAGGAGAGGAAATCTTGCCACCTGCTACAACATGGATGAACCTTTAGGACATTATGCTAAGTGAAATGAGTCAGTCACAAAAAGGGAATTACTGTATGGCATCTAAAGTAGTCAAATTCATAGAAACATTAGAATGGTGGCTACCAGGGCCTGGGAGGAGAGGGAAAAGGTACAGAGTTTCAATTTTGCAAGATGAAAACTGGAGATCTGTAACAAGGCCTAACACCAGTGAACTGTACACTTACAAATGATTAAGATGGTAAATTTTATGTTATGTGTTTTTTATCACAATAAAAAACTATGTAGATTTTCAAAGGATGAAGCACTTTGTTTGTTTTTTTTTGCGGTACGCGGGCCTCTCACTGTTGTGGCCTCTCCCATTGCGGAGCACAGGCTCCGGACGCGCAGGCTCAGCAGCCATGGCTCACGGGCCCAGCCGCTCCGCGGCGTGTGGGATCTTCGCGGACCGGGGAACGAACCCATAGTCCCCTGCATTGGCAGGCGGACGCTCAACCACTGTGCCACCAGGGAAGCCCAAAGGATGAACACCTTTGGATTCCTTATTGCTCTATCCTGCCTGCCTCCCTGCCTATTACTTGGTATCCACTGCCTCTGCAGTGGCCCCTCGAATGCCAGCCTTGCATCTGGACCAGCAGCCCCTGAAGGAATATGTCTTTTGTACATTTCCTATGAAAGCATGTGAGCAGTTTCAATAATCCATAGCTGATAAAACCATTTCAGAATCCTTATTTCCACAGGTAGAAATAACTGTTCTTCCTCAAAGGCCTGAAAGAGAAGAGGTAACTCTCTGCACATCCATCTCTAAGGGAGATGACCAAAAACAGCCTTGTGAAATCGGGCACCGCTCTGAAAGCCCCTGATGATCCCTCACCTTAACAAAGATGCCATAATTCTGAGGTATTTATTTTAGTTTGGACTGGAGCTAAAATTATTCATCTTATGTAAGGTAAATGAACTTTCAGGAAATTCACTGTTTCCCTTTACATTTTAGTTCAAGCAGTTCCATTCTTCTACTACTAGATCTCAACGGATAGGAAACTTTTTAAAGATGTCAACAGAATTTGATTGAAAAGATTTTCATTAAAATCCAGACCTTAATTATTAGCAGAAGTGAAATAAAAGTCTCATTGATGAAATGCAATTTTTTAAAAAAGCCTGCTGTGGAAATTTTTTCTCATCTCCTAACACACTCTATTCTCTACTGCAAAGAACTTTTCCTTTCTTTAAGAAAATAGCAATTCTCCTTTATTCAACAGGGTATTGTTAAATCCCCAAGTTTCTCTCTCTCCTTTCTTTCTAACTGCCTTTGACTATTTCACATCCTTTTGGACACACCATTAGGATATTAAAAGAATGGAAATAAGGAAAGGTGAAAATTAAAGAGAATAGAGGAAATGATCCATAAATTCATCATAAATTGTATATCATTGAAATAACAGCCCCCAAAGGAGTTCCTTACACATGATGGGATTATTCTAATATCAAAGAATGGGAGTGTTTTGTCCATGATTGAATGGCCTAAGAATAATTTCCATAAATGTCAAGTGTGCACTGGCAAACTGAGTGAGCCAGGTTGGACTGCCTACTTAAAAGGAATTTCTAATACATTTTTAAGTTGTGCTAAATAGTTCTGGTGAACAGTTTTAAGGATTTTGTAGACCAGGTTATACTCATTTTTTCTTTTACTGACACTGGCGTTGAAAAAAAATACATCAAAGAAAGGAATATAAAAATTACTTAAGCCATAAGCAGGAAAGTAAATCCTTTACTTAAATCCTTTAATTAAAGTAGACTGTAGCCTAAGGTAGCTGAACTACACTGCTTTTCTCAAACAGAGAAAAAAAGGAAGTGTGGCGTTGCTATTTCTCATATTTTCTATAAGCAGAAAAGAACTAATTATATCTTATTTCTAGTTACTATAAGCCTATCAAATTTTTATAATTTTAGGGGCATTATTAAGCAATCATCAATAAAGTTTCAAATCTTAGATTCTTTCAATTACAAGCACACCTCTAATTTATGAATCACGTTTCAGTTACAGAAACTGATAATGTGTATAAAATAAGTTAATAGAGCAGAAATAATGTCTAAATAAAAATTTTAATAGAATAGTATCCAAATCCAAAATATTCACATGTTGCTACTTTAGAAGAATAAATGCATTTTCAAAAATCCCTGTTAAGTCTGGGTCATAGGGAGGCATTCATTTGTCAAAACTCTTCCAAAAGTGCAAACTGTGCAGTTAAGCCCTGTCCATTTAGCTATGTATGAATTATACCTTAACTTTAAAAGACTTAAAAAAGCATCCTTAGCCAGAAGGCCCAAATAGCTACAGTCACTTAATATATGAGAAAAATCCCAAAATAGAAAGGCTCAGGCTGTTTGCTGTTGACTTGTACAGTAACTTTAAATCTCTATCTGCTCTTCCTTCAACCACTGTTTGATCATTTGTGGAGAAGCAATTGAACCAACGCTTTCTGTTTTTCACACACCGTGTTCCCCAGCATTCATGATTTAGAGACTGCCAGGTAGCTTTCGAAAGGTACATTCATATTAAGGGGGTCACATGAAAGCATTAGTTCTTTTTTATGACTAAAAGGGCTTTTCTTTGTTCTCTTACCCGGGGAAAAGGTTTGCTTTGGGCAAGCTCCCCATGGCAAACTTCTCTGAGAAATGAATTCTGAAGTGCATTGTTGAATGTGCATGCCCTCAAGACCTTCTAGTTAGAGCATATAAAAGGATTGTGGGACATTGTTCTTCACCACCCTTTCTGTCTTTGATGGGTGATATTAGCCAATCTAGGACTATTTTTTTCATTTTTTTGCATCTTTATTGGAATATAATTGCTTTACAATGGTGTGTTAGTTTCTGCTTTATAACAAAGTGAATCAGTTATACATATACATATGTTCCCATATCTCTTCCCTCTTTCGTCTCCCTCCCTCCCACCCTCCCTATCCCACCCCTCTATCTAGGATTTTGATATACTTCCTAGGACACTTCAAAAAGTGTCTTCGTAAAAGCAACTTTGTAAAAGTTTCCACGTTTATGAAGTCAAAAAAAATATCCTTCATCAGTGCTAACAGCAAAACTAGTTCAAACCCAAATGTTTTCAGGAAAGGGTTATTAAAACCTGATCCAACTTTTTACTCCTATTTACAAATGCCATTTACACAGCACTTTAACTACTGGTGAATTTACACATAAAGTTTATCAATAAAGGCTTTTAAGTCATCAGGTGAAAAAAACCTCTTGTATCTGTAGTAGGAGTGCTCAGAGTATGAGTAGAGAAAGTACAAAGAAGAAAACTAAGGTCTGGCATAAGATCTCGCCTTGCTTTTTTGCTTTTCAGGCCACTTTTACAGGATCAGTTAGCTTATCTGTTAAACTGATGTATTAGAGTGAGACAGCTTTAAAGATCATCTAATCCTTTCCCTCCACTTTACAAAAGGGGAAATTGAGACTCAATTTCTTGTGACTTGATTAAGGTCATTCATGAGGATCAAATAATAAATCTTTCACATGGTTACTTTTACGTTTTCACTCAATTTAAGGTTAAACGTCAATTAAATATTCTGATGTCTAAAATACTGCCTTCTCAAATTAGGAAAAAAAAAATCTGTTTAGACTCTATGTAATTAATCGAAAGCACAGTCTACGTAACCAGATAGGCTCAGATTCGAATCCTAGCTCCAAATCATAGTCCCACAACTAACCACCTATGTGACCTTACGTGCATTTCTAAAGCTCCATTTCACTATCTATAGTCATGAAAAACAATTCCTAACCTAAAGACTACTGTGAGAGAGTAAATGAGATCCTGTGGATGAGGTGCCTAGTAGGTCCTGTAATAGGTAGCCAATACTGTATTTTAAATTCCAGTTGAGGAATGTGTATGTTTACCTTAAAATTATTTGCCTTCGACCCTGAGACTTATGACTAGAGTTCCCAAAATATAATTCAATTGAGTAACCTAAATGTAATTATCACATCTATAAAAATTATTTCTTGAGCTCAACTTGTGGCAGGTACATTGTGGTGGTCCGGAAAGAACCTATCGTTCTGTCCCTGTCCTAAAAAAGAGGTGAATACACATGAAATCAATACTGAGCCAAAGAAGCCTCCATGTGATCGAGTGCTCAGTTGTATTTAACAGTCTTAAAGTGCTAAGAGAAAAGAGGAGAGTGAGATCTCAGTGAGGCTTAGAATAGACATCCAGGACTGGGTGGGAGAAATATGAATGGAGGTAGTAGTGAAGATGGGAGAGCAACTGGGAGGGAAGAGAAAATGGCCCCATCTGTAGGGCTCTATGTACGATGGGAAGAAGGGCAGGTTCAAAACAGGGCAGAATATTCATACTCCAAATGCATGCATGTAATTCCTCATTCACGTAACACTCTATATTGTTACTCGGCTCAGCTTTGAAGCGACTGAATGTTGACCTTGTTTTTACCAAGACAAGGAGGATGAGTACTGGGTTCAAAATAGCCAGCACTGGAATTAGCACTGGAATTAACACTCATAACCCTAAACCATATTTCTCATTCCTTTAGCATTATTCCTTAATCGTATACTTTAGACCACATTTCAAACTTAAAGTTCACCTTTTTAAAATAGAAATTGATTTTCTACTTCGACTTTCCCAGAAAGCATTGCATAGAACACAAAAAATTCAAGATGCTTGTCCCACCTACGCCATTAACCAGCTGTGAAGCCAAGAATGAGCCACCTGGACTCTACTGTGAATTGCTACAATGAGTGGCTCCTCCTGGCTCTGAAATTTCACAGATCCAGCAGGGACTTAGCTGACTGGGGGACAGCAGAGTAATTTCCAGTGTACATGGAGCAGCCCGGATTTCTGACTTCTGTTTTATACAATCTCTGGCCAAAACTGTCAGTCATTATTATTCTTTCTACCCCTTAAAAATTGAGTTCAAGTATGGATAGGAGGAGTTTATGGCTCTGCCTCATAAATAAATATTCTAAATTTGAACGGCAGCTCTCTGATGATTTTCATGCCCCCTATAGGTATCGGGTCCTTCGACAGTAATAAAATCCAGAGATAGGCTGACAGTAACACTTCAAGAGATGGCAGGAAAAGAGAAGAGCCTCTGCTAGAGAAAATGAAGGAGGAATTTTAGTTCTCTCCTAGGGCAGTGACAGGGCTTGAAAAGAAAGGATCGTGCTCTTCCGTGTGGGTGGGGACCCATGCGGACTTGAAACTGAAGGGCAAAACAAAAGCAGCCTCTCCCCCACCCTCCCAACAACTAATCAAGGTTTAGGTATCACGGCGGGATACTTTTCTCTGAAAAGTCCTAGCGGGCTTGAAACACGTTTAATTCAGAGCCCGGTTCTAGTCTGAAGCTTCGAGCGTCGTGGGGTGTGTGAAAACTTGCCCTTGGTTTAGGCTCATCTGAAGAACTGAGAACCATGACAACTCCACAGCCTCCCAGGACGCGTCGCGGGCCGAGGACTGCCCTCTGCGGCCGCGGGCAGGTCCTGCTGATGCAGTGCAGGCGTCGCTCAAGGGGAAAGGTTGCCGCGCGGTCGCAAGAGGCGGGAGGAGTCTGTTGGTGATTGATGGGGAAGGGACGAATGAATAAAGGTACTTGTCTAGGGACAGCAAGGATCCCGAGCAAGCTGCGGAGGCTACACGGTCAGGCATTCCCTCAGCGTTTCGTCAGAGCCAGATCCGCCCGCAGCAGAAGGGAGGCGCGCTCTGCTCCAGGGTAGCCTGGAACCCAGCTGCGAGCCAAGTGCGTCCCGGGAAGGAGGTCCCCGCTGGTCCCGCTGCGCCTGGCGCGTCCGGTCCGCGAGGTAAAAGTTCTGGCTTGGTGTTGAATTAAAATCAGTGATTGAACCTTATCCTGGGGCTTCAGCTTGGATTACTTGTTTGGGGATTTTTTTTTTTTTTTTTTAACGTATGGATACAGCGAATTACAATGGGGTTGGAGCGAAGGAGAGCGCGTGAGTGTTTGAAGCCACTTGGAGGGCACAGAAGCTTCCGCGTTAATGCAGATACTCCCCCAATCAGAACTGAGATGTCCCAGAGATTTTCCGAGTCAGCCGGCACACTCGTGGGGGGTCCGGGGGAGCCCGAGCGCAGGCAGCCGGGAAGTAGCTGCTTTCACCCGCGGGGAGGAAGGAGTCTTGGCGTCCACACACAGGGTATCCGGGTTCCTGAGGAGTCAAATGCAGAGACTGGCACATCCCTTGGCCTCTAGGTGCCTTGATTTCCCCCGTCCCCACGCGCCCTTAGCCAGAACGAACACACACGTCTCCCTCTGGGCACAACAGGAGCTCAAAGCTTTGCTCTAGACACCCATCCTTTCCTCCCTGTCACACCCCTTCCAGAATACCCCACCCCACTGCGAGTCATTTACCCCTCGGGAAACGCAGGGGAGAAAAACCAGCGAAAGCTGGCTCTGGAAGGGCAGGAGACGGGCTCGGGAGGGTCACACGGGCCAGAGTCCCCCCACTGGCGCGCAAACTTGAGTTACTTTTGCGCGCGGATAGTGCGGGCGCGGCTGCGCTCTGCGCTAGCCGCTTGCAGGGGCGTGGCTGGGGTAGCTGACCCGGGTGTCCCGTCTTCCTTCCCTTGCTGATCTCCAGACTGAAAGCTGAAGAGTGGCCACCCGACTCCCCCTGGAGCAGGCAGCAGCATGCAGCCGCTGCCCAGCCTGTGCGGACGCGCCCTGCTGGCGCTGATCCTTGCCTGCGGCGTGGTGGGGGTCCAGGCTGAAGAGAGGGGATTCCCGCCGGCCGGGGCCACTCCGCCACTTCTGGGGGCCGGAGAGATAATGGCGCCCCCAACTAAGACCTCCTGGCCCAGGGGCTCCAACGCCAGCGTGCAGCGGTCGTCCGCATCTCCGCAGATGCCGAAAGGAGCGAGAATGGCGGGAACCCCACCGCGCACCCTTCCCCCGCCCCCGTGCGAAAGACCCATCGAGATCAAGGAGACTTTCAAGTACATCAACACGGTGGTGTCCTGCCTAGTGTTCGTGCTGGGCATCATCGGAAACTCCACACTGCTGAGAATCATTTACAAGAACAAGTGCATGCGAAACGGCCCTAATATCTTGATAGCCAGCCTGGCCCTGGGAGACCTGCTGCACATCGTCATTGATATCCCCATCAATGTCTACAAGGTAAAGGGTGCCTGCTAATATCGCAATGGGAGGGCACACCGTTAGGAAGGGGGAGATGCCAGAGCCTTTGCAGGAAGCTTAGTCACGAAGATCCGTCCCTTCCTAGAAGTCAGTAATCATTGGAACCAAATAGCCTTCTGGTTTCAGTAGCCCACTGCTAAGCCTGGAAAAAGCATAGTCCCCAGACCAGCAGCATAAACATAACTTGGAAACTTGTTAGAAATGACATCTTATAGCCCCACCTCAAACCCTACTAATCCAGAAACTCTGGGTGAAGCACAGTAGTTTGTATTTTAACAAGCCCTGCACGTAAGGTTTAAGAACCACTGGTCCTGAAGGACCTTGTCCCTAAATCCAGCTCACAAGGTACATTCTCTCTACTCAGAAACTGATGATTCATGGACTGGCAGGATTGTTATCACCTGAGAACTTGTTAGAACTGCAAGTCCAACCCAGGCTTATTAAATCAGAATCTGCATCTTAAAATACCTAGGTGATTCAAATGCATACTAACCTTGGGAAGCATTTTCTTAAAGGACCCTAACAGTAGAAAGGCTCGAATAGGTTTTTAGGAGACAAACGGTCTAGAAGAAAGAGACCCAGACAGGAGAGTAGGAAAACACCAGCTGTGTTAATTCACCTGCTGTGAATGACCATACTGTACCTACCCTTTACTGAATGCCTACGATGGGCCAAGCGCTGAGATAGATGTGTTACTTTCCTTTACTCCTTCTGAGAACCCATGAGTAGACATTACTCCATTTAACAGATGACAGGATGTTCAAGGTCTCACAGTGAGTAAGTGATGGAGGTGAGGAGGATCAGGCTCAATCTGTCAGGTTCCAAAGTGCAAACTGCACCCCATCAATGACTTTGTGGACAAGACCAAGGACACTGAACACAAAGTCTCTAACAGTTTCAGTAGCTAACATCATTATGTGATTACTGCAGGCATCAGAGGGAACGGGCTTGAAGAGCTAGGGCAGGACGCAAACCCCTACACTCTGACTCCCGCTTTGAAGCTCTGGACACTTCCCAACATCTCTGGGCCTCAGCATCCTCAACTCTACAATAAAGTTTCTAGTGCCCACCGACTGGGGTTTTGTGGTGTTAAGAAAAATAGCCTAAGTGAAAGAGCTGGAAAATTTTAAAGGGCGATGCACATTTGTAAAACTCTGCTTCCTCATCGTAACCAGCAATAGGAAGTCATGCATAAAAACAGAATCAAAAGTGTAAGGGACCGGGAATGTACTTTGGGGATTTGCCTAAAGCTAGTCCTGGGCTCAGTACAAGGGAAAGAAAAGGCATGTTGGTTTAGGAAAGGATTGTGGAAGATACTTTGATCTTTGTGGCAGGAGAAGTCACCAGATGGCATGCCTTTATATTGCCTTTTATGAATCTCTGGAAATCCTAATCCAACAAGGCATACATTAAGGAATTCTAGAGATTTCTGAGGTTTAGAGACAGGATTTGGGTTAGGATCCAGGTCCTAGAAGGCAACACTTCCAGAAATGAGGGATTAATAGATGAAATCTTAAATTCCTGCATGGCTACCAGCTCTTGTGAACTCTGAGGGTTTCCTGGGAGAAGCACAGGCTGAAATGGGTCCCTTAAATGCAGTCACAGCTCCATTAGGGCCAGAAGGAACCCATTTTAGGAGTCCTACAGACTAAGTCTTACCATTCCAATGTGGCAGGAGAATTTCAATTCAATTCCTCAAAACTGACTTGAGAAATTTTAGAGTACAAGGTGTTGTGAGAAGTTTTAAATAAGTAATAAGATCCTTCTGAAAAGGGAGATTACATCTAGTTTTGCTAGGCTTGCACAGAGTTTTGTGAAAGACTGTTTAGGAAGGTCCCAGGAAACCCCACATGGTCAGCCCATTTAGAAACCCTCCTAAGTCAGCCAGCAGATGAAGTGCTGTATGGAAGGTTGGATTGAGGGCATTTTGCCTCCAGATCAGATGTAAATCACAGCTCTTCCAGGACCATCTTTCTCTGTCTGGCTAAATTATTACATTCGATAAGCCAGAGACTATCCTACTCCCAAAGGACACACAGCTTTTCCTTTCCTTTCAAATTCCTTTATGATTTCCCTAGGAAGTTACAACGTTTTGCCTGAAACCATTCAGTCTGTTAAAGCTGTGTTTCTATTTCTGAAATAAACAAACTGAGTCATTACAAATCTGGCCATGTAATCATCCTTTTTGGTCATGAACAAATCCATCACATAGAATTAGGTCCCATCACTAGGTTTGCCATCCGTGAATCCTACATAGTGGCTTTTGGTTTATTTTTATATTGTGCATAAATATGTGTCACTTGAGATATAACAGTAATGGCTACCATTTCTTATGTACTCAGTACTTGGTTTAGTTCATTAAATCACTGCAGCAAACCCTATGGAAGAAGTATTGTTATCACCCCTGTTTTATGGGGAAACTACATTTTGGAGAGGTAAAGAAGTAAATTGCTCGATGTCACACCACTAGAAGGTCGATGTCACACCACTAGAAAGTGATGAGACTAGGGCTTGAACCCAGACCTTCTGGCCCTAGAACCCGTGGTCCTCCTGGCCCCCTGCACAGAGTGAGATGAGCATCGATTGCCCTTCTCCAACCTGGAGTATTGTTAGGACCTCATTTCAGTGCAGTGCTGCAATGGGACTCACTACTACATAGTAGGATACTTGGTAAGCATTTTCAGTTTTAATTTGAGTCATCTGAAGATTTCTATCTCCTGAAATCCCTTTCAGACGATCCGTAATGTATAATACTGATATCACTGTTTGTTATTCTAAAGGCTTTATTTACAAAAACACCTAATCCAGGGCTAGTTAAAAGCCATTTTCCCTTAAATAATTGTGACACCATATAAGTTACAAAAAATGCATTTATAATTTCAGAGGAGTCAAGTATTAATACTTCATACAAAGCAATTGAAGTGAATTATGAGTGCCATTTAAATTTATCGTAAAGTGGGGGACTTGAATCTCTAAACTAGCAATTTCTAATTTTGTTTTTGTGGGATGCTATTATTCTCTTGAGAATCCAGTTAATTATCCATCTTATATGTTATATATAATTAATATATAAATAGATAATTTATATAAACATTATAATTAATAGATTCTATAATGTACATTCACAATTTCTGAGGGTTCATAGAATCCCGCAGCTCCTCTGTTGGTTTACCCACAGGCCCAGAAACATCAACGTGAATCTATTACATTGATCTGGACTTCAGTAAATCTAGAGTTCAGTAAAGTGGACAAACCACAAAATGTCATAGATCTGGCTGGAAGCCATGTTCCTTGATGCGGCTGTAGAACGGGATGGGACTTCACAGGGAGAGGCTGCTGTGAGGGCTGACAAAGCCCAGGAAATGTGTCTACTCTGCTCTGACTCCCTCAGGGAACTGTTTCTCTGGAAACTTCTAGACAGTCTTTTCACCAGGGCTCCTGTGTCAAGGAGGCAATCCTGATAGATCGATGTTGTGGGAGACTCAGCAAATCGAAGCTCTAAAAGAGCTTCAGCTAATCATGAGAACCTGCTGGAAATAAAAGCCTCGTTTCTCCTTCTCAGCAGCGCACACTAGGGCTGTCACTGCATTACATAAGAGCATCCAGATGAAAAATGAAAAAGCAAGCGTCCAAAAAGGATGTTTAAAAATATAGATGTATACATGTGCATATGTAAATATATTAAATGTTATAAAGAATGTATAGATGCATAAGTACATAGGTGAATATCATTGGTCGCAGTGCCTGGCACAAAGTAAGCCAGTAATAAATGTTCTTAGGATGCGTGTGAGTGTGTGTGTGTGAATAAGAATGGAAACTTGGGGTTTCTTTTTTCAGCTTTTGCCATCATAAACATGACTACAAATAACATCTTTGCCCATATGGCTTTGCACACATGTGTGACTATATCCGAAGGGTAAATTTCTAGAATTAGAATGATTGAATCAAAGGATATGTACATTTGTAATTTTGATAGATATTGCCATACTGTACCCCAAAATTATTGTTGTACTCTTAGTTTGAATCACTATTTTATGTAACATCTCCATATACATATATATGTATCAATGTCTATCTTTATTATTTTTTTTAAACATCTTTATTGGGGTATAATTGCTTTACAATGGTGTGTTAGTTTCTGCTTTATAACAAAGTGAATCAGCTATACATATACATATGTTCCCATATGTCTTCCCTCTTGCGTCTCCCTCCCTCCCACTCTCCCCATCCCACCCCTCCAGGCTGTCACAAAGCACCGAGCTAATATCCCTGTGCCTTGCGGCTGCTTCCCCCTAGCTATCTACCTTACTACGTTTGTTAGTGTGTATATGTCCATGACTCAATGTCTATCTTTAATACATACATGGGTAACTATGCCAGTATTTACGTGGTCCATGTATGTACCTGACCCCAAAACCAGTGTTTAAGCATCTGATGTGAGGATGAATATCTCCTTATTCACAAGCTACTTATTGTGCCATTCCTGTGTAGACTAAAATGAATGGAATAATCTAGACATTTGTTGCCTATAGGAGCCTAGAGTAAGTTGGAGTAGCACCAATGTCAAAGCTGTATAGGAAGAGCTGGGTATACTTGTAGATGCTGTGAAGTTGTTTATGTTGTTGTTGGTGGTTGGTTGTTTAGTTGGTTTAGTTTAGCTGTGATTTTTAACAAGCCTTGATTGCAGGTTGAAGTTAAAATTTCTTTAACTTCTCTTAACATCTTAAGAAGTTAAAAATGCTTCAGCAAACAATGAGTTTTTAAATTATAACAAGTTCATTCTCTTTGTACTATATTTGCATGGAATAACTGACTCAATATATATATAGTTCACATAAATATAATGTAATATAAATATAATAAATAACATAAATATAGCTTCCTTTATGTGTAAGCAAATTGAGTTTGAAAACAAATCTCCTTGGAAACTGATGACAGATATCCACGTGGGCAGACTTTGACAAGGATCCAAGTATAATCAGCTGTCTAGTGGTGATGGAGAGCTTTCTAAAAATTGAGCTGGTGACCCGTTGGAGTGCCTCTAGATGGTTTTCTTGTTAAGACTTCGTAGGCTTAGAGTCAAAGAGGCTGCCTTCATAGCTCTGAGAAGCATAGCTACTGACCTTTAACGTTTAACTACTTAAGGTGGGGTACGTGTAACATTAAAGTGCTGGTATGTCAAAATGGGAATTGCTTCACTGAACCCTCAAGTGAGTTTGGAGCGAAGTGACCTTGTCACGTAGTCAGACATTCCTGCTTGTAACACAATCAAAGCTGTCTTTCTGAACAAAATCACCTTTCTCACTATCCAGTCTTAGACTACTTCTAGTACTTAATAAGTCTGCATATACTTAACTAATTTCATAGTTAGAAGTAAAAGTGAATGAAGGACCAGCAAACTTAACTTTCAAAGTTATACTTTTCTGATTAGTAAATGCAGTTTATGCATATAGAGCAATAGAAGAAGTAAAGGTATCATTGGGTAGGGGAGTCTAACTTTGCCCAAGATAATAACACTGTACATATTTCCAGTTAAGTAACTGAGATATTTTAGTGACATTTTTGTGATGTCTAGAGACACCTTAGTAGCAGAAGCATTTTGTACCCAAAACAGAACCTGGATACCTTTGAGGTTCATTTATTTAAAGCAACAAAATTTTTAAGGAGTGTTAATTAAGCACATTTGAAGTATTAACATTTTAAAAGTGTTAATAAAGAGTAAGACTGTTAGCTTTGCATGACCTTGGGTCAATTAATAAATAAAGCTAACCCCCCAACACCCACGTAGCATAGTGCCTGCAACCATCAATTCCAGACAAATGCTTGTTGACAAAAGATGTTATACTCATATTTTTATAACTGTCCAAAAAAAGGGGGGCAAATTTTGTTCTTTTTTCTATGTGTATGAGGATATTGGCCACAACAGAATAATAGGTCAATAGCAGATGTCAAATAGCCCAGACACTCAAGACTTCCTATTTCTGATTCACCGCTTCACATGTTGGCTATGGATGCCTGTGACAAAATGGTGGGCAAACTCTTGGCCTTGGGCAATGAAATATTCCCCAGGTTAACTAGAGGGTGCTTCCTGTGTATGCCTTTGATCTGTCACTCGGTCACTCCAGAAATCCAAGGCTCTTAAAATGTCAAGGCAATGTTTCTTTCAACGTGGTAAGGCTTATCTATCAAAGGCTTTACATTTTTTTCTTTGCTCATTTTTAAATGAATCGTTCAAGATTGAAGGCATTTCCATAGTTGTACAAGAGGATGACACAGCCAAGACTATGTTGTTTCAAGGCCAGGGAGCCAGGGTCTTCATTTTCCAAAGAAAACCATATAAGGTATGGCTAATGCGCTATAGTTGATGATTTTTAGAGAAACATGCCAAATGCTAATCAATGATTAAGTGCTCTCAGGGGTGTTGACAGATAAAGCCTGAGCTGAAATAAGATTCTAGAGGTAATTTATGATGTGAAACATTCTCTTTCAGGACTTTGCAAAGTTAAGAAGAGGTTGGTTATGTTTGGGAGATAGCTGAGCACGGTGTATGGATATACCTTAGCCAGCAACTTCTCTAATTTCAGACTTTTTTCCTTTCCAGTGCTTTTACTTTAGAGATTGATTATTTCTCTTTCCGTATAGATTCTCTGGTGAAAATGTAAAGGAACAAGAAAACGGCCAAACTAGGATGGTAGGAGAGAGAGGGAAAGAGGATTGTTCTTGAGTCAGAAGTTTATTAGCAAAGTTGACAGAAGCATTTATCAAGCAGTGTTCTGTCCCTGAGTCTCCCAGCCATATTCTCACCACCTAACTCGCATCCCCTCTCTATTTCTCTCCTCCTTAGCTTCATCATGGTTTCCAGAAAGGAGGAAGCCTATTCTCTGGATGTTTACTTTGTACATATCTTCTTCCCTCTCACACAGTGTTTTCAAATTATGTTAACGGGCTTTTGAATTCCATGGTAATCAAATGCTTTCTCACCATAGCTTATCCCATAAGCCATTTTCTGGATAGAATTAGGTTTAAGTAAGACATGAAAATACTTAATAAGATTTGTTGAATTCTTTAAGTTTGAGAGTCACTTTCTGAGCCATGAGGCCATCAGGTTATAATTCTTTAGTTTCTTCAGGTGTCACAGCCATCTTAGAAGATCCAGCTCAGCTAAGTGAATCTGACCATAAAGCTAGGTTTGTGAATAGCATGTCTTAATGCTCTTAGTTGAATCTTTTCAAAATATGTGACATGTCAATGAAAGGTTTTAAGCACAAACTGTGGATAAGTTTTTAAGTTCAGGTAATAGGAGATTAGCAATCCATTTATTTATTGGCCTGTTACAGACTTGGAAATAAATTTCACTGTAACAAAAGTAGGGATATATATTTAAGGTGAACTTAAGTTTCTCTAAGACATATTTATTTTTTATCTTTTTCCTATCTCTTTGCTTCTCTTAAAGATTTTGTTTCCAGAAACTTAATTCATTTTAATGGAGTCATTCTTCTATTTCAGCAAGTGATAGGAATCTTTCCAGAGCAGTGGAAAGCCCTCCCTTTGCCAGTATGCACACAACAGATTCCTAGGACAGGGCCTCTGCCTCGAACAACTCCAGGGGGCACTGTTCATATTGTGGTATTTAAATGGTACCCCTGGGGGATAAGCTGACATTATTCCTCACCCACATATTCTAACCCACATGGCCTAATCTTTAAGTGATTAAGTGCATTTTAATGGACCCAGGATGGAACCGGTAACTGATATTCGTCCCCAAGGGCACGGGTGCCATGTATGTCAAGAAAATATTGTCTATGCACTTGACCAGCAGCTTAAATTCTCACTGTATGTTTGAATAAGAAAAAAGAAAGGGAGATCCGACATGGGAAATCCTTGAATGAAGGTGTACTGTCTTATTAAGACGCCAGTTCAATCGCAGAAAAACTCTTATCTGCTACAGGAAACAGAGATAAAAGCAGCAGAATACACCCTTCCCCAAACTTGTGAAACACAACCACTCCATTATTTCCTTCTTTTGACTCTGACTGTAAAAACATTTCTATAATGCCAGTCATTTGAAAGAAATGTTCACAGTTCATCACCAGATGGAACAGACAGCAATCCGGCAAAACAACCTTAGTTGTCATTTTTAATGTGTTGCTCACCTACCTTCTTAAATGACCGTCTCTTACAGCGTCTCTATGCTTCCAGAGTCCATCTCCACCAAATTTACAACTAAAGCACCTCACTGAATCCCATCAGATAGTGAGAAACAAACAGTAGGTTCTGTTTTTTTAAAAGTCGTTTCCCTGATAGGTTTGAGTAGGGGAGAGAGGGGAGGGGAGGAATTTTGCTTTCCACCTTTTCCGGGCTGCTTGAAAGGCAGAAGTCCAAGAGAAGAGCTAACGCCTCAATCCCAGAGGCCCTGGCTCTATGTGTCAAGAAGACCTGATCATATGGAAAGGAGGAGGGCATGCACTAGACAATACAAAAATCAATCAATATATAAAATGCACAGTCATCCCAATTCTCTAAAGAAATTGTTTCAAATATGAGAACTGAAAAGTTCATGACAAAAGTTTTATCACAAGATTTTTGCCTTATGATCAAATTCATTTATTTGTCCATGAACTCATTCATTCACTGTTGTTCAACAACATTTAATGAGCAGTCACTGTGTGCCAGGCACTGTGCTAGGCACTAAAAATGTTGTAGAATATTCTGAAACAAAGAAACAGTTAAAGCTCAGTGTATACTGTTAATTTTAAAAAAAATAGGAAAGGAAAATGGTATATATGGTTAATGAGGCTGTTGAACATTTGTTAGTGCAAGATGGTTAAGTTTGGCATTTCCTAACTCTACAGGGCTAGATGCCTTTGGGCATTAAGAGTGGTGTGTAGTAATAGGATTTTCTCCATTTAATTTCTCTAGAATGTAATTTTTAATTACAAAAAGAATTGAAAAATATAAATCCCCCAGTTGGAGAGATTTTGTAGGACTCACTTAATCATACTTTTACAGAAAGGATATTTATTTTCTGTTCATCTTATTTATCCTTTTAGAAGTTTTAAAAAAATTATATAATATATATTTAATATAAAAATAATTTAAAAATATGATATAAAAGAATTTTTTGGATTCTGTTGACTTTTTCCTTTCTCAAACAGCTGTTTCCACATAAAGTTACGAAATCATGGCCATCCTGGTGTAGAAACCTTGTAGTCAGTATGACCAAGTCTTTTTTCAATCTAGTGTTTATTTATTTATTTGTGTTTACTTTACTCATACAAAAGAAATGTGCCAGGGAAGCAGTAGAAGCCTTAGGCGAAAGGGGCCAGCATGAGGACAGGCTACCATTTGTCAAATGGACACCACATTGCTCCTAGGACCAACACTAACAAAAGCTCTTTCTTGGATGAGCCATCACCATGTGAAAACCAATGTCAGTTATGGGAGTATTTTCTGACTGGCTCACATTTGATAAATGGTAGGTAATATATATTCAAACTTAGTTTTAAACAGGACCTAAAAATTTAATTCACGTGGCAGGGACCTAGAAACAATATGGACCTCTAACATTCTTTTTGCGATCAGAGAGATTTGATTACGTGCATGATTTGTCTTCAGTATTCAGATCGTGCCCTTAAATTATCTAATTGAATGGGGAAAACTGCAAATAAGGAATGAGAATGTATTATTGCTGGGTTTAAAGTTAAGAGTTGCCTCCTCTTGCAATAAAGGAGAATCAATTTCCTCTACCAAGAAGAAAGCTGTATCGTCGGACTTCAAATTATAGATGTTGGATGTCATTATTTTTGTCAAGAAACAGTGAAATAGTTAATTCCCAGGAATTATAAAAATCTCTAAGAACATTCTTTCACCAAATTTTAAAGATGGCATCTTGGTTGAGAGTGATTTTTTTTTTTTTTTAAGTTCACAGCTTTTCCCCTACCCAGGGCTTTGTTTATTATTAAACAAGAGGTTGACATCTTTTGCATTTTAAATAAGCTCCAAGCCCTAAATTGCCAAGGCATTGAGGCTGGAGGCCATTCAGACAGAGGTGAGCATCAGCAGTGGGTGTGGTCTCTGTCACAGGGTGTCAGGCTTCTTGGTGTCCCCACAAAGCCTTCTGATCAGAGAAGCAGAGGTTGCCAAAGTCATCCTTCTGACTGACTACAAAATAATAGAAGTGGGCACTCCGTCCCCCCACCTTCTGTGGCCTCTCAGGACTGGCAGCATTCAGGTCTGAGCTGAAATGATGAAGAGGTTTTTTTCAGTCTCTTTCCCTTCAGAAGGGTAGATTAGAAAACCGTAATCTCTCAGCTGTGATTAGGTTTCTGACTATCTCTGTGTTGAACTTGAAGAGAATTGCTACAATTTTCAGTTTGTGTTTCCCTGTCCTCTGTGATAACTTGGGTCAGAGGTTGGGCTGCAGGCCTCCCACTGGTATGAAGAGCAATCATCCAATTTCTAGGCTGAGCCAAAAACAATAGTAACCTCAGAACAGGGCCTGGATTCAGTGCAGGGCTCATTTTCATTGGCCAGACTTCTCTCCCTTCAGTGACCGGACACTCATTCATCTTGATTCATCTGATGGCTGTACCTATGTGATACTAATATTTGCATATTTGGAAATCATTGAAGACAAGAAAACACTTGACACTCTCTGAATTTTTGGACAGTAGATGAATAAAATAGCAGGGGGGTTCGAAGAAAGTTTTACTCTACATCTAGATACTTTACCGTTGTTTGACACATAGTTATGGGTTTTAAAATACTAATATTGATTTAATTCTAAACACTCTTCATCTAAGATCAGCTTCTTCAAAACATTATAGATTCTAGAATCAGACCACGTGGGTTCAAATGTGGATCTATTACTTACTTAAGTGAGTGACCAAGGACAAATATGTTAGTTATCTAAAGCCGAGAAGCGAATTACCCCGAAATTTAGCAACTTGAAGAATAGCATTTATTACCTGACACTCTCTCTGTGGGTCAGGAATTCAGGAGCTGCTTAGCTGGTGGTTCTGGCTCAGGGTCTCTCATGAGGGGCAAGATGTTGGCGGGGCAGCAGTCTTCAGAAGGTTTGCCTGAGGCTGGAGGATCTTTTCATTCACACACTTGGCAAATTAGTGCCAGCCGTTTTTAGGTGGCCTCAGTTCCTTGTCACCTGTTGGAGTCTTCATAGGGGTGCTCGAGTCTTCTCCTGACACGGCAGCTCCCCCAGAATGAGTGATCCAAGAGAGAGCAACAAGGAAGCCATAATGCCTTCTATGAACTAGTCTCAGATGTCACACATCATCACACCCACTACATTCTTTTCACTAAAAGCAAATCATTAGGTCCAACCCGTGTTCAAGGGCAGGAAAATGAGGCTTCACCTTTTGAAGGGAGGAGTATCAAAGAATTTGTGGGCATATTTAAAATCAACACAGCAAGTTAATAAACTTCTAAGTGCCCCTAAGTTTTTTTACCTATAAAATGGGGGTAATAGTAACACTACCTCATAGGATTGCTTTGGGAATTCAATGATATACCATGTGTAAAGGGCTTAGAATAGTGCCTAGTCCCTTGTAAGTACCATATATGTGTTAGTTTTGCTTCCCACCCCCCACCCCAATACATATAAAGGCAATCAGAATGATTAGACAGAATATTACCTGGATAGTTTGTACCAAACCGGGTCTGGCAGGGTTCTTTTAACTGTTTGGAATCTTTTTATTATGTTTCCAAGGGTGATTGGCAAGTCTTTTAAAGCACCTTGAGTTCATAGCTGGTTCAGACTTGCAGGACCCTGGCTCTTTCCCATTTCAGCCAATGTCTCCACCATTCACATGATCAACCTCCTTGAGTTTCCTGAGTCCTCATATCTTATATCCAACCCATCAACAAGTCCTGCTAGCTCTGCTTTCAATACATATCCAGTCTATATAACCCATTCTTTTCAGCCCCACGGCACCACAAGTTTCAGCCCACAATTTCTCATCAAAGCTTCCTTTCTTGACTCTACATTCTAGTCTACATAGAGCTTCCAGAGTGATCTTTTTATATTTTTTAATTAATTAATTAATTTGTTTATTTGGCTGTGCAGGTCTTAGTTGCGGCACGCTGGCTTCTCTAGTTGTGGTATGCAGGCTCCAAAGCACGCAAGCTCTGTAGATGCCGGGCTTAGTTGCCCCATGGCACGTGGGATCTTAGCCCCCCGACCAGGGATTGAACCTGCGTCCTCTGCATTGGAAGGCTGATTCCCTGGACCACCAGGGAAGTTCCCAGAGTGATGTTTTAAAAAATATAAATAAGATGATGCCATTTTCCATTTCCCTGTTCAAAATCTTGCAATGGACTTCCTAAAATAAAAACAAAACCCAAAAAAACCATTCAGACTCCTCCCTGTGCAACTACATCTCCTAGACACTTGGCCTGGACCACTCGACCCCAGCCTTGAGAGCCTCCTCTCACTAAGCTTCTTTTGACCTCAGGGCCTTTGCATTTGCTTTTTCTTCTGCCTAGAATGCTCTTTGCATGGCTTACATTTTTTAGTCAGGTCCCTACTGCAGGTTGCCTCTTCAGAGAGACCTTGCTGAGAAGCCTATCAAGAAAGCTCCCTAAATTCCACCATAATCTTTCAATATGGTGACACCGCCTGTGTGACACCATATTAAGTATTTATGTGTTTTGTGTTTGCCTCCATCACTAGACTGTAAGCTCCATGAGAGCAGGGAGTTTGCCTTGTTCACTGATAGGCACTCTGTACTCCAAATGGTGTATGGCACATAGTGGGTACTCAATAAATGTTTGTTGAATGAATGAATGAACACTCAGAGTTATAAGTCAGCTCATTAATCCAGAGGTCACAAGTTAGAGGCCGGACTGACACATAAAAATATTTTGTTAATACAATGTTATCTGACAGTGTTTTTTTTTAAAAATATGAATTAGTTGACAATTTTTATAAATTGTGAGATTTCATATAAAAATCCCAATTTGGGGCTAAAAATCAAGATACTCTTGTATTGGGGATCTCTTGGCAAAAATCACATCAAGTTTATTAGCAGCAGCTCCATTTAGATAGGATTTACCCCAGACCCCTCTGTTCCCTATTATTCCTGACACCAATGACTTTCTTACACCTGGCTTCCTCCACTCTTCTGTTGCCTGCCTGGCCTTGCAGGCTTTCAGACCCTAGAAAAAGCGTATTTGCTCTAAGTATGCCAACATTTGTTCTACATGTCGGTGTAACTTTTCATGTCTACCTTAGAAATGAAATTGGTTCCACGTTGGAGCTCCGAGTCATATTCGTACTGAAACACACATTTCAGCTTTGGGTGCCACTCTAGTTACAGAACAATCACCCAGCATGACAAACTCCACAAAGAACCTTCACGAGTGAAAGAACGGAAAGACTCAATTGTGTTTCAAAATAGTTTTCACTTTTGGAAGGTTATTTTTTAAAACATTAAAACGCACACACAGACACGTAGATTTGAAATACTTTTCTTTATTTTCAAAACCTCATGAACGTTCGACCCAGATGTTTACCTAAAGTGATTCATTTACCAGGGTGGGGCACACCCAGTTGTCCTAAAAAAGAAAATCACTGAGTTTAACAATAGATGGTTGCACAGTCTGAAGTCAGATAAACGGAAATATATGTACAGTACCAAGAACTAGGTCTTTTGCTCGCTGGATAGCCACTGCCTATATATTTTAGGGGGCTGAATATTTAAGCATCTGCTGTGTGTCAGGAGCTGTACTAGGCAATTGCAGAAGTTCTTTTCTGTTTGATGGGCTAGGGGTTCCAGACAGCAAAAACTTAACCAAACAAACAAGTATGGTATAATATATACAATAGGAGTTGATAAGTGCTCTGGATGAAACGGGCAGTGGGGTAGGATGAGGGAGATGGGGAGGCCTGACCAGTTCCTATACTTAACAGTGTGGTCAGGGTAGGTCATGTTGAAAAGATGAGATTTGAGTAAGACCTGAAGGAGGTCAAGGAGTTATCCAAGTGGATCTGTGGGAGGAAAGCCTTCCAGGATAAGGAAGAACCTCAAGTGAAGCCCTAAGGAAGGAGTGTGCCTGCTGGATTCAAGGAGCTGTGTGCCGAGTTACAGACCAGTTGACTAGAGTGAAGAATAAGTACACGAACACGCAAACTGTTCTCCACAGGAGTCGTCTAGTCTCTCTGGCTAAGAAACATTTGTCTTTTTTGGTTGGTTTTTTTTTTGGCCATGCCACATGGCACGTGAGATCTTAGTTCCCCGACCAGGGATGGAACCCTGCTTTGGAAGCGTGGAGTCGTAACCACTGGACCACCAGGGAAGTCCCATGTCACCTATTTTTAGTTAACCTTGTTTTGATTTGGCCACCAGCTGAGTATTTGAGACTCTATAACAGTATGAGAGGCATTTTCAGCACTGCAGGCCCAATCTTGTAAGGGGAACTTAAGCAACTGGCCCCACTTGGCCCTGCAGTGGAGGAGACATTGACCTTAAGCTACTGTCTGTGTATAGCTCATTCTCCTGAACTGGCTGCCCTTTCATTATTCCCAATCCACTTTCTTGTTCCAGATATCAAACACAAGTGCTTTTCAGAGGAGTAGTCTATGAGGAAAAGAATAAGAACTGGAATTTGTTATTTTAACTCTACATGTTCATTTGTCTCCACTAAGTGATACATACAGTTCAGAGGGCGCCCTGTGAAAATCTCCCTAACAGAGCTTCGTGTCTCCTCAACGCAGCTACTTGCCGAGGACTGGCCCTTTGGAGTTGAGATGTGTAAGCTGGTGCCTTTCATACAGAAGGCCTCTGTGGGAATTACTGTGCTGAGTCTATGTGCTCTAAGTATTGACAGGTAAGAGCATATATCTAAGCCAGGTATATCCTGACTGCTATCTTAGTGATTGCTATGCTACTTAGAAAAGAAACTGTTTACTTCAATAAAACTAGGCTCTGCCAGCTTGGCAAATGATTATGTTTTACTCTTCAGATATCGAGCTGTTGCTTCTTGGAGTCGAATTAAAGGAATCGGGGTTCCAAAATGGACAGCAGTAGAAATTGTTTTAATTTGGGTGGTCTCCGTGGTCCTGGCTGTCCCTGAAGCCGTGGGTTTTGATATGATTACCACTGACTACAAAGGAAGTTATCTGAGAATCTGTTTGCTCCATCCCACTCAGAAAACAGCCTTCATGCAGGTAAATTTTACTCTTTTGTCCCCCTTTCTGTTGTTGCCTTATAAATATTTAGCTGTTTTTCCCCTGATCTCCTCTTCTTGGGAAGCTACTGATTTATGACTATCCTTGGCATGAATTAAGAGTGTAGGTCCTAGGGCTGTGGGGTTAACGGTGACTAATGACTCAGGCTGCAAGAAGCTGGGTCACTACTTCTCCAAGAATCCCCTGGTGCTGAGGAATACAGATAAAGCAAGTTTACATGAGAGAATCGATTTGAATTTATAGCTTTTCGACTCAAATTCCCATAAGGACTGGCAGCTACTACATATTCTGTATGAAGCAGCACAGCAGTCATCAGAGCGAGTGTGTGGCTCAGGGAACGTTCAAGTAGAAGTCGCCCTGGTATGGATGGATTGATCAGAATCCGTGTGAATCCGTGAAGCTCGGTATGAATAACAAGCTTGTCCTCTCTCTAAAGGGAAAGCTGCCGTTGCAAAGAACTTCATCTTGGCCATTTATTCAAGAGCTTTTAATCAGGAAATAGGAAAAGAACGGTAATACTGGTCATCAGAAGATAGATCCTAAGTGTAAAAGGCTCTTCCCAACAGAATGGGTTAAGAGGAGTTAATGCAAAGGGGGCTGGTCCAAAGGTCACCAATGATTATTTTCTATTTTACACATAAGACAAGATAAAGCTTTATGAATATATGTATAGATCATGGTAAACAAAAGAATAAAGAGGGGCATTAATGTGAAATTGAGAATGAGACTGCTGTTTTCTTGTTTTTTTGTTTTTTGTTTTTTTTTGCGGTACGCGGGCCTCTCACTGTTGTGGCCTCTCCTATTGCGGAGCGCAGGCTCAGTGGCCATGGCTCACGGGCCCAGCCGCTTCGCGGCATGTGGGATCTTCCCGGACTGGGGCATGAACCCATGTCCCCTGCATCAGGCGGACTCTCAACCACTGCGCCACCAGGGAAGCCCTCTTGTTTCTTATTAGTTAAAATGAGAAAAGTACTGCACAGATTATGTAAATTCTACTCCAACACAGACATATCTGGAACGACAATTTTAAGAAAAAAGAAAAAAAAGCAGAAAAAAATAAGAGAAAAAGCATACTACAAGCAGCTTTGATTTTTAGTTGATAGGTTAGATGTATACATCCATTAGGTAAATGATTAATATAGACCTCTTCCTACCTGCTTTTCCCATAAACAAACTTGTTAAAAAGTGAAAAACTCCCATAAACACTAGGCTATCTTTACCCATTCAGATGTGGTATTTCACACAAAGAATTCCTTAAGGATAACTTGCATATGTGAAGACAAAAATATTTGAATTACCAAATATTTAAAATTTTGCCCAATTACTTACATTTTTATGTGTAATGATAGCACACTTCCTTAGAGATTTGAAATGCTTTTTAGGAAAAGTTTGTTTCATTTGATTTAATTATTTGTTCAGCAGACGTGGCCTGAAAGATTCTACATAGTATTTATAAAATGGATCGACTTTAGAAGATAATTTCTCCTTGATGAGTATTTTTTAATTTAACGTTTGATATGTAAGATTTTCTTACAGAGGAATATTAAGTATAACATTCTCTCTTCCCCATAGTTTTACAAGACAGCTAAAGATTGGTGGCTATTTAGTTTCTATTTCTGCTTGCCATTGGCCATCACTGCATTGTTTTATACCCTGATGACCTGTGAAATGTTGAGAAAGAAGAGTGGCATGCAAATTGCTTTAAATGATCACTTAAAGCAGGTAAGAAAATAGAAATATTTGCTGACTCATGATTACAATCCTGATTATGAATATGAAAATTATCATGGATACACCACAGCATACTTCCTTTTTCTTGTGCTGGTATTTTTTAATACACAAAGAATATTTTTTATATTGTCTATCTGGAGATATTCTACATAGTCTAAAAAGATGTAAAAAGAGCCATTACTTTTTAAAGATGAATCTCTAATCATTTTCTGTCTAATTCGCATTAGCTATTCAGTTTAAAGCTCAGTGTCCTGAATTTTTACAAATGCCACTGATTTTTTGTAAACGATATTAAATATTTTGTTTGGAAAGCGAGAACGCTGCGATTATAATGAGTGTCTGATTATAATTCAGTGTCTGACTGTGGTTTTATTTCAGAGACGGGAAGTGGCCAAAACAGTATTTTGCCTGGTCCTTGTCTTTGCCCTGTGTTGGCTTCCTCTTCACCTCAGCAGGATTTTGAAGCTCACTCTTTATGATCGGAATGATCCCAATAGATGTGAACTATTGAGGTAAGAAAGATAAAATAGAAATAATTGTGTAAATAAATGCCATTCAGAAGTTTGTCCATTGATTCCTTTCATTGGCAAGAGAGAGAGTACCATTTTTCTAATCCTTAGGGAGCAAATAAGATGGCCATCTTTTTACCTTTACTCCTATTTCCAAGGGAGAAGTAAAGGGACTTAGGAGAACACTGGGAATGGAGAGCCAGGGTTGTCCAAATGAGTGAGTAGCACAATTGAAAACGTTAGGTCTGATTCTTCTTTGCACTTTGTAAATCCTTTCTTTTCATTCAGCCTCAGCACTTCCAAAAGAGATTTCATTTTTAAAATTATTATTAATTAATTAATTTATTTATTTTTGGCTGCATTGGATCTTCATTGCTGCACGCGGGCTTTCTCTAGTTGCGGCGAGCGGGGGCTACTCTTTGTTGCAGTGCACGGGCTTCTCATTGCAGTGGCCTTTCTTGTTGCAGAGCACAGGCTCTAGGGGCACAGGGTCAGTAGTTGTGGTGCATGGGCTTAGCTGCTCTGCGGTATATGGGATCTTCCCAGACCAGGGCTCAACCCTGTGTCCCCTGCCTTGACAGGTGGATTCTTAACCACTGCACCACCAGGGAAGTCCTGAGCTTTCATTTTAAATGAGAGAATTGGGCATGGGGGGGTGAGGTGATGACAGGGACAGAGAATGAGAGAGAGAGATCATAATTGGCAAAGACTAGTGATAAAGTCAAAACCATTGTAAATGGCTAATTTTTTTGTTCACAAAAACACAAAAATCTGTAAAGAATATATGTTCATAGCAGCATATTTTTTTTACAGACATGTCTTGTATTATTTTTTGCAGCTTTTTGTTGGTATTGGACTACATTGGCATCAACATGGCCTCCCTGAATTCCTGTATTAACCCAATAGCTCTGTATTTGGTGAGCAAAAGATTCAAAAACTGCTTTAAGGTAAGAGAGTATTTGAAAATCAAAAGCCCTTTTTAATCTGGCATCAAATATAACCCTTCCAAACTATTAATATTTCTATCCAAAGAGATCTAGTCAATTGTTTTGCAGTTTCCCTAGTATTACATGATAGACATTTCTTTCTTATTTATTTATTTTATTTTTGGCTGCGTTGGGTCTTCGTTGCTGCGCATGGGCTTTCTATAGTTGCGGCGAGCGGGGACTGCTCTTCGTTGCGGTGCGCGAGCTTCTCATTGTAGTGGCTTCTCTTGTTGCGGAGCACCGGCGCTAGGCACACGGGCTTCAGTAGTTGTGGCTCGGGGGCTCTAGAGCACAGGCTCAGTAGTTGTGGTGCACGGGCTTAGTTGCTCTGCGGCATGTGGGATCTTCCTGGACCAGGGCTCGAACCTGTGTCCCCGGCCTTGACAGGCGGATTCTTAACCACTGCGCCACCAGGGAAGCCCTAGACGTTTCTTTTTAAATGTGAATTTTGCTCATAAATCACTATAATTGATTTCCGCCTACAAATCCCAGTCAACCATTCCCTACTGCCTCAACCAATCAATTTTACTCATAGAGTTACACAGAAAATGAATAAAAATTGCATGCATTGATGTCTGACAAATATCACATGATAAAATAAGAGCTACACATGATTAAAGGCACCGTTCCCATTTTTGGAAGATTTTGGACTATGCAGCACACTGTAGATTATAACTAAGTTAGTTTCTTTTTCATGCAGAGGTGACAATAACGAGTCAAACAAAGCAGTTTAATTCAGGTTTTACCTCCACTTTTCTGCCTTCATTCTGTAGCAGAGAAGTGCTCCTTGATGTGGAATATGTGAAATTATTCCTCATTTGCCTGCTTGCATTTGTGTGTAACATCTATCCATCCATTCATTCACTCCTTCAACAATCTAGCATAAATAAAATATTCCCTTCCCTTATGTGGGAACGATTCACTTGTCCCTGGTGTAACAGAACCCAGATTCAGCTGCTCACCACTCATGTGCCAATAATTCAAGAGGCAAGTGTCAGTAGAAAAGAAAGGTGCTTTAATCAGAAAAGCCAGCAGTCTGGGGAGATGGTGGACTCGTGTCCAGAGACCAACACCAAAGATTCTGCTCAGCCATGAGTTTTTAAAGGGAAAAATGGAGGGGGAAGAATCTCAATGAATCATCAAGGCAGGAGGTTGGGTTCTGCCTCTCCCCTGCAGACAGACTGGCTGGCTCTCTCTTCAGATGTTATCTTGCCCGAGTGGTCTGCATGCAGGATTGCTTAGGGGGGGCTACTGTGGGTAGACAGCTAGTCTTACTTGTTTTTATCTAGGAAGAGAATCGACAGGTTAGACAAGGCATGGCGTGCATTCAGGAGAGCATAAGTCAGGAAATAGTTTCAATTGATTAGTGATCACATTCCTATAATTAGGTTCTTTCAAGGTTAGAGGGGCACAGAAATGGGCAAACAGGAAAGGGGCAGAAGAGCTGCTTTCAGTTCCCCAATGTCAAACGCCATTCCATTTCTATGGGATTAGGGGCAAAGGTCTATCTTCTGTAACTTCTTCACGCTGACATGGGACGCCATATTCTCAGAGTGGAAGATGTCAACATGGGTCTGTAACATCTCTTTGCTGACAATTTTATCGTAGTTGCGTGCTTACATGTACGGGCAGAGCAAGCTACAATTATTTTGCTGCCCACCAAGATACAGATTATTATGAGCAATAATGTTAATCCCGTTCTCTTGAGGCTCGTTCTTGGACTTGTGCTGGCCACAGATTCAGTACTGCTCAGGATGATGCAGTTTATGTCATGGAGTGGTCATCATGGAGTTAGCTTTTTCCCTCTGGTGGCAGTTACCGTACCTGTACAACAACTGGGGAATGTGCATCAGACACTGAGTCTGTGGCTCTATTGTCCTAATTATTAACTGCTGGGTTTTGTACTGGAGGGCGTGGTGCCTTGGTTCTGCTTGGTTCCACTGGCAGTTCATTATTGGAAAACCGAGAACTTAGCTTCCTTGTAAGACCAAAGGCAGTCTATAAAATTCTTTGCTTACTCATAAACTCATAGATTTTAGAGCTAGAAGAGAACATCACCAGATCATGTCCCTCATTTTACAGAACAGAAAGCAATGGAACTCACTTTTTCTTATACATATAAATTCTCAGAAAACAAACAGAATTAACAGGATTTTTAAAAATCCAAGAAAAAATCTGGATGACTAAAACTGAGACACATATACTTTACAACCTTATTGTGTAACAGTATTGAAAAGTCACATGAGATTAAACACGTGGCTGAAAAAAATGGTGATGTAATATTAAGTTTATTGACGTGGAAAGATGTTTATGTCACTGTCAAGGCCATGGAGTAGTATGTATAGTCCAGTTTTATTAACATAATTATACACACACTTCCACAAACATGCACATATACAGTCATGCTGTAGATATGTGTGTGGTAATATTTCCATTTGCATAGGAAGAAGTCTTGAGTTATGTATTTATCAAAGATTAAAAGTATTTCTCAAGTAATCAAGAGTAAGTATCAAGAATTAAGAGTGGCTTTCTCTTTCAGTTTGAATTAAAAGATGAGGAAGTTTAATTATGTACATTTTTTCTTCTCTGTATTTTCTAGTTTAAAAGAATTATCATATACTACTTATGTAGTTATATGTTTTTAAGGGGAAAATAAGAGGGCATGGAGAGAAATTGGCAGAACTGCATATCATGCAAAGAAAGCCAGAATTCTGGAGAGTAGGAAGGGTTGTGATAGTGTAACTGATGTAAACTTATAACGAGTTACTTTGTTTTGTACAGTCATGCTTATGCTGCTGGTGCCAGTCATTTGAAGAAAAGCAGTCCTTGGAGGAAAAGCAGTCGTGCTTAAAGTTCAAAGCTAATGATCACGGATATGACAACTTCCGTTCCAGTAATAAATACAGCTCATCTTGAAAGAAGGAATATTCATTTTCTTTATTTTGGACAGAAATCATTAAAACAATGAGGCATCCGCCAAACAAAACAAAACAACTGTGTGTTTGCACAAAACGATGTAAAAATGTAAGAGTGATTATTTTCTTAACACTCAGAGTTACTCATGACATTTTATGAGCTGTTTACAGCATGAGAAGAAAAGCGATGAGAATTAAGAAAGCCTCATTGTGAAAGCACTTAATCCTTTACAGTCAGCACTTCAATGTGGCTCTTCCGAACTTCTGGTATATTCATACACCACTTACGTTTAAATTGAGCTCACTCAGAATTCCTATTAAAGATGTTTATTTTTTATATTAAGGTGAATTGGATGCAAAGGATAAATGTGTTGCTGCGAAACAGAATTTTTAAATGAAATTTAAATTACTCAATTTAAAATTTAAAAAATCTTTTAAAGGACCTTTTCTATTAATAGTCTCACACCACTGGTTGGACTGTAATTGGAGGCAAAATATGAAAGCAGTTCAGCTGGTGTATTTTTTTGATGTTAGAGACATATTTAAATGATCAGGAGGGAGTATCAGAGAGATTGAGGTTTTTGAAAATATTAACTTTACATTCAGATAAGATCAAGTGTCACAAAGGGACAGAGAGAGAAGGTTTGGAATGCCATCCCAAAACACTGCTTTGAAATCTCCTATTCGTGTACTCTGCAAAGAAAATACTACCTACAGTTTTTTTGAGGATTATTAAAACATTCTTCTTCTTTCACTATTGTAGTTTAAATGCTATTTGTTTCGTTTTGTCATCTGTAAATACTTAGCTACAATACACAACGTGTAGATGATTAAAGGAAGGGCAGGCTCCAGTGTTCATACCTTTACAATGGAGAGATGCCAGGAACCCCATAATGGACAGAATGTGAGTTGCCTGGAGCAGTGTCCACATGGCAAAGGAGAAAGCAGCATCTTCTCTCACCCCTGCTGCAGTTAAGATCGTCTCTGGCAATGTATCACACGATAGTTAAAACACTATTTTTAAGATCATAGATATTAGAGTCAATGTAACAGTTACCTGTAAAGCTTATTACTAATTTTTATATTATTTGTGTAAATAACTAATAGAAAAGAATTCTGGATGTGGTGCTTTCCTATCACTTACAGGCAAAACTGCTTTTTGAGACTGTTAAGAACCTCTTACTTTGTGCATTCTTGCCTAATTCTTTCATCTCCCCAGCAAAGTGCCTCAGGTTAACTTGGATGAGATGTGTGTGAAAGTATGTACAAGAGAAAACGGAAGACAGAGGAAATGAGATGGGGTGGGAGGAAACCCATGGGGACAGATTCCCTTTCTTAGCCTGATGTTCGTCACTGCCCGTCATATCAATGCAAAAGGTCCTGATTCTGTTCCAGCAAAACAGTGCAATGTTCTCACAGTGGCTTCAGGAACAAATTGGGCCCAAGAGCTTTAACTCTGTCTTAAAATATAACAGAGTTTCTACCCTTGTTTTTTGTTTTTTTTGTATGTGTGTGGTTTTTTTTTTTTTTTTGGTAACCCAGGGCCACAGCCACATGTTGAGAATAAGCAAGCAATGTTGTTTTCTGCCAGCATCTAACGTGATGCTACCAAAACCCCAATAATGGGACCAGAATGAAAGGACAGTAATTAATTCACATGCCACATGGAATCTATTTACAAATCCCAGGCTTATTTATTAATTTCTTCCCAATCACTTTTTCAGATGCTTGTCATCACGAAAGACATTTCAAACTTTGGATTTTAAATTAACTTTGGGTTACTACTGTTTTCAGTTTGTTAATATATTTTTTATTCCTATTTAAATTTGAGCTCATTTTGTTTCTCATCTGCATCATAATGCCCTTTCCTTCTCCCTGTCAGAGTTGTGGTCGGTGATCATCTTGGCAAATTTTAAACTGCACACAAATAGTATATACGTGCATTATTTATAATGAAATTGTGTTCAGTAGCTTTTCTAAAAATGTTTGATTCAAAATTTTAACATACTGACAAAGGTTGGTAAGAAACAGGCATGATTTCTTAGCATAAATAAAATCAATATGGGAAAAGGTGCTACTGTTTAACTTTAAAACGTATTTTCTAGTATTAAGGACTGTATAATATAACAATGGACAAAAATAATGTTAACATGGATGTAAAACTTAAAAGATTTATAAGCGATTTTAGACTGTTTTCTCCTTTATATTTGCTAATATGGGTGCGTGTTAGTATTGACAGCTTACAACATATGGCCAAAGGAATACAGTTTATAACAAAGCATGGGTATGCTGTAGCTAACTTTATAAAATTGTAATATAACCATGTAAAATAATTATATATTTTGTTTTTCTGAGGTCACTTAAAGTGGCAACTACTGTAGTTGCTAATTCTATGTTATGTAAACAAAATCAATAAAAATTTAAATTGCTTTAAAAAAAGACCAGCTTGTTTTTCACTGTGCAGGCAATAACTAATACTAATTTATTAGTAAGTGTTTAAAGGAAATATAAATGTTACAAATGGACATTATTTATGTTAAACACACAATTATCAAGGAAATATGAAAGCTGTTACATTAAAATGCCAAATTTCTGTTATGTTTTATTGTGGTGAGTAACCAGATATATACACATTCAGTTTTCTGAGGCTGATTATCTGATTGATTGTTTCCAGTGGCACCTTGTGTCTTTCCATCTCTGGTTTCCTGCCTTTGGAGCATTTCATTGTTTAATCATTATTGTACCATAGGTGAAAGTTGAAAGGCTGAAATGAGATTTTGGAATCACTCATCTCAGTTCATAAGCTCTGAGTGCAAGATGGGATGAAATTAATAAGATGAAAGGTTCCTACTTGACAGGAGATAGAAATGATAACAAAATTTAACACAAGGCAAAATGAAGTGACCACTAAATAACTGTGTACTGACTGCTCTTGAGGTTCACATGTCTGTATCTCTTAGCACATAATCCCTTTCTTTCCCTGACAAAAATCATCTAGAATTAGCATTTACTCTTTTCCCATATCATTATCTTAAACTCAGCCTAGTGTTTCAGAGGTTTCTATGAGTCATCCCTCACCTTTGCTGGATTTCAGCTGCCTAATCTGAGCTGGATATTTTGAGATATAGGTGTTGTGAATTCAGGAGCTATATGAGAAGTACAAGAGAGCAAAACCCATGGAAAACCCTCTCTCAGGAGTCACCCAAAAGAGGCTACCTTCTCTTGAACTGTTAGTTGTCAAGTTACAATAATAATAATAATGCCCACATAATTCATTATAGTAAATGTAGGCAGAATAAATACAATTTAGATTCTTGGAAGAAAACCAAAAGATGTGGCAGCTCTAAGATGGAAATGTCCCGAAATCCAGAGTGCAGAGGCCAAGCTTGTGAAGAACAATGTATCTGGCTGGACTGACTTGCTTTCAGTCGTTAGTCAGACTCAGAAGTGACAACGTTAAATCATCAACTGGGCTTCCCTGGTGGCACAGTGGTTAAGAGTCCGACTGCCGATGCAGGGGACACGGGTTCGTGCCCCGTTCCGGGAAGATCCCACATGCCGCGGAGCGGCTGGGTCCGTGAGCCATGGCCGCTGTGCCTGCGCGTCCGGAGCCTGTGCTCCGCAACGGGAGAGGCCACAACAGTGAGAGGCCCGCGTACTGCAAAAAAAAAAAATAATAATAATAATCAACTGATCGAATGTGTATACCCAAATCAGAAAATCTCACTGAACACTTTCAAGATTCAAGGCTCACTTAAGCACAGGGAATAACTCCATAATGGTAGGAAGGCAGCACGCGTAATGGAAAAAGCACAAAAGTCAAAAAACAATATGATATCCTTGATTGTTTCATCAATATGGTTGACCTCAAACAAGTCAGTTAATATCTTAGAGTTCCAGTTGAATTATCTATAAAATATAGATATTAATATTCCCAACCTAATTCTTACATGGAATCAACAAATTTTTAGCGTACTTACTATATAATTTTATTGTCCCCTCTAAAACATAGGTATACTCAAATGCAGAAGACATAGTTCCTGCCCTCCAGCAACTCACAATCACAAGAGACAAATAAATTAAAGCAATTAATTTGTTATAGTTACTAGAATATAGATACCTACAGTAAGAATCGAAAGTTCAGGGAAACTCATCAGAGGGATTGGACCTTAAAGGAAGTTGTTTTGTTTTGTTTTGTTTTCGGTACGCGGGCCTCTCACTGTTGCTGCCTCTCCCGTTGTGGAGCACAGGCTCCGGACGCGCAGGCTCAGCGGCCATGGCTCACGGGCCCAGCCGCTCAGCGGCACGTGGGACTCTCTCCGACCGGGGCGCGAAGCTGCGTCCCCTACCATGGGCAGGCAGACTCTCAACCACTGCGCCACCAGGGAAGCCCCTTAAAGGAAGTTTTGAATTGAGCTTTAAAGGAAGTTTTCCCAGCAGACCAGGAGTTACTGACATTACTGGCAAAATGACCATCTAATAGGGAAACTGAAGGGGTGAACCAGCACGGCCAGTTCAGGAAAAGGGCTGACCCCCAACACGTTAAAGGAGGGGCTGTGAGAGGTGGGGCTGGAGAGGTCACAGGGCCTGTGTTCCACACAGAAGGGTTTGCCCTTTTCCATGGCCAGTGTTTCTCAAGTGTCTGAGGACTGCATGCTGCAGACTCATCTGGATGTTTGTTTAAAATGCAGATTCCTGACCTTCAACTCTGATTCATAGCATCAGAACCTCTGGGGTGGGACCCAGAAGTCTTTAACAAAGACTTCAAGTAGCTCTTATACATCTAAAATTGGGGAAGCCCTGCAGTGTAGAGATTTGAAGAACACTGAGTACTTTAAACAAGAAGTAACAGGATAAATTCTGTTCTCATAAGACACTGCTTTGGAAGCAATGTGTAGCATGACTACGAGATGGAAAGTAAGGGGATGGGTTAAACAGCTACTGCAACTGCCAGGTGAGAGAGATGAGGGTCTGAGGGAGGAAAGTGTGTGAAGATGGTGAAGGGCAGATCTGGAAAGACACAGTCACTGTAACCCACGAAGCAGATAGGTGTGTAAGGTAAAGTTCTTATGAGGTTTCTGGCTGGATGGCCATTAATCTGGATCAGGGATCAGCATACTATAGGCCAAGCCAAAGCCAGCCTACTGGCCAACTTTGTAAATAAAGTCTTGGGAAGACAACCACATTGACTTGTTTACATGTTGACTATAGCTGCCCTTCACTACAGCAGCACAATTGTGACAGAAACTGCACGGCCCGCAAAGCCTGAAGTGTTTACTATCTGGCCTTTGCAGAAAACATTTGCCAGCCCCTGACTTAGATAAACAGCATTAAGGGAAAAAAGAGGTAGCAACTGAATTGGAGGAGAAAAAAAGAATTCTGGGGATGATATGAAGTCTGTTTGGGGTAGAATGAGCTTATGGTACCATTATGGAGCAACCGCGGAGAAACGTAGGAGCTCTATCGGAATGCAAGACGAAAATGTGTGTATCGTGGTTTAGAGATGCTAATTAAAGGGAGGAAATGTTCAAGGAGAATCAGAAAAAGTAGAAAAAAAGAATAAAATAATGGGAGTCACAAATGCATGAGGAGTGAACAGAGAAGAGAAATTCAGAAGACACTGTAAGAAACAAGGAAGCCTGGTATCCCCAGAGTCATGGGAAGGTAATGCAAAAACAAAGAAGTAGGCTGTCAAACAGAGTAAAATGAGAATGTTCAAAGCAACCTTTGAAATTGGCAATTTGAGAAACATCGGAGAACTCATCTGGAGCAGTGTGTGTGTGTGTGTGTGTGTGTGTGTGTGCGTGTGTGTGTGTGTGTGTGTGTGTGTGAGAGAGAGAGAGAGAGAGAGAGAGAGAGATGATGATTATAACATGTCTATTTTCTCATCTCCTATTAACTCATTATTACACATTTTATATATATATCATATAGCATGTCACCTTAGCAACAGGGAAGGATTAAGCATTCGGTTAAAGATAGCGTATTAAAAATATTTGCTTTTTTCCTCATGCTCCTTCCAAAACTCCTCTAAAATGACAGGAAAAAAATGTTTAAAGGTATAAACCCATAAAGACAGAGATGAAAGAGGAGATAGCAGCTGACTAGAAATGTTAACGATATTGTGTAAGATGGAAACCAGAGAGATGAGGGACAACAGAGTCAGATTTGGGCTTTTTCTCTACACAGTGGCTGCCAGGGAGGCAAGCCGACCTGTTTCACAGCCCAGAAGAGGCTCAGGAGTTAGAAGAACAGGTGTCTTTGAAGACAAGGGACAGAAGTGAAGCGAGAAACAAAAGATTCTATTAAAATTCTAAGAGATCAGACTCAAGCATCCATCTCCAGCCTGTGCAACATGTGATTGCTCCAAGTCAGCTGAAGACATGTAGCTTATCTTCCAGAGAGGTTGTGCCTGTTATCCATGGACTTGGTCACACAATGAGGACAGGTGAAGGTGGGAAGGGACGGAGGCCCCTTACTGGAATCAGAAGGATTAAGCAAAGACCTGCCTTATAGACAGTGAGAGCTTCAGCCCTTATCCCCCACTAGACACACCAGAAGAGTGACGACAGCCTTCTACATCCCAGCAAGAGACTGAAGATTCTGTTCTGGGGAAATAACCAGCTCAACTCAAGGAAAAGAATACCTACAGATATCGATATTGAGGGTGAGGAAGGTTCTCACTGAAATGGGTTTTCTGCCCCACCACACACACAGAATTTCCAATCTGCCCCTTGGTGCCACAGTTTGAAATATGAACAAGCAGGCAAAGACCGGCAGACATTTTAGGAAAATGTCTGAAGTGAAAGAACCTGAAACAAAGAGAAAAAAAACTGGAGAGACTGAGGAAACAAAAGTGCAGAGAGCACGAGAAAAAAATACAACAAAACTGTAACTGATTTTCCCAGAGCAATAAACAAGAAACAGCAAAACCTGGATGCTGTATAAATAAAAGGGACATTCAAAGATGGAAAAAAAATGCTCCTGGAAAGTGAAAATATGATGGGAGAAATAAAATAAAATTAAAGCATTTCAGAGATGAAGTTGAGGGAAAGTAGAATGTAAAGCTATTCTTCCAAAATGTGCTTAAGCTCAACTGAGGAAGGAAATTAAGGAATCCAGGAAACAGGTGAATCCAACACAGGAAAGACTCAAAAACTATTCCCAAGATGATTGAGGGGGAAAAAGTACTGTTTAACCTGTCTGCAATGCAATTAATCTAGTTAGGAGCTGAAGAGCAGAGGAAGTATCTCTCCAAGAAAAAGTAGAACAGAGAGATTGCCTTTTATGTTTGACCATATTTACAGGAGTTTATAAGTCTATGAAAGCATCTCAGGATAAATGGATAATACTTACATAGAATGTAAGCAAACAAAACAATTAATTATATAATTATTCATCTCCAAACTTTTTTCTTGCAGAGAAAAATAATCATAATAGGTACATGACTTGGATATAAGTTCACTTAGGCTGTCAATATGAACACTGAAGACTGTTCTAAATAGTCTTGTGACACAAATAAAATTGTGATACAAATAAACTGGAAGAAAAGGGGAAGAAAAGTGTGTATGATGGTTATGGTGCAACAAAGGTAAATCTTAATTTTCTATGGTAAAAACCTAACAGCCAACTTGGGAAAACAACTGCAGACTATCTAGAAAAGTTGAAGATATGCTTATCCTATGACCAAAATTTCTACTTGTAGACAAACTGCTTATGTGACCAGGATACAGATATCAGAATGTTCATAGAAGCTTTGTTTGTTTAGGCCTAAAATGGAAAAACTCTAACTCCATCTATGATCATTTCTATGATAATTTTCTGTGGCTACAGTTCTTGGTATAGCCATACAATGAAATACTCTACTACAGTTTTCTCAGCCTCAGCACTATTTATATTGTACATGTGTTATACATTATATTATATATTTTACAAGTACTATATAAAATTATATATATTATATATATAATATTTGCTTTATATAAAATAAATATAAAATATTTGCATATTTTATATAAAATATGATGCACTTTATATACTACTAAATTTGTATAATTAGTTCTTTAAGTATACATGTCTTATGCCTTTTTCTATGGTTGTGTTATAGTTTATAATTTAAGAAGTAAAAAAAAAAAACAGGGAAAATATAGATAACACCTAATTGAAAAATCAAGAAAAAGCAGTAAAAGTATGTTATTTAGGAATATGAAAGGAAAAGCCTGAAAAGGCTAGTAAAAAAAGAAAGTTATTATTTAAGGGTACAGAATTCACAAAAGCAAAGGATATGGGGAAGGGGCAGGAAGCAGCTATTACTCATTATAAACCTTCTTACAGTAAACTAGGTGCACATGTTAGTTTAATAAATATAAAAATTAATTTTGAAAAATGGAATAGTGGTAGAGAGAGGCATGTGAATGCATTTCCTGGGTCGTAAGCTCTATAATCATTCTGGCTAGATTCTTTTATGCTGCTTATTAATCACACTGGTGTTTATTATTTGCAGAGTGTCTGTATTCCTTGGGGTTGGCAGAAGTAGGACAAGGTTATTTTACTAAACAGGTAATATAGAAGCATTTTGTAATGTTGACTAAAGATTAAGTGAATAAATTCCAAAGGGGATTTTAAAACTATAATACATTCAATATAATAAGCAGGTAAATTCGAATGCCTTACTAAAATAATTCTTGAAAGTTTAAGCTTTTTGGCAAATCAAAGGAAACAGGGGAAAAAGAAAACAATGGCTGAAAGTGAAGTTCATTTTAATATGTTGTAGGTGGTGCTAGAAAAATTATCTTTTCCAAGAGGTTGAAACATAGTATAATCAACAAGACACAAATAAGCATTATCCTAGTCACTTTTAGACTAGGAAAGTTTTTATTATTTCAATTGTTTAAATTGACATTGTAGTCGTTTGGAAACTCACTGTTCAGTACATTTTAAAAAGAGTGTGGAGAAAGCCAAGTTATAAATCTGAGATAAGCAACACTGTTTATTTATTCCTATCAGCAGCCCCCAAATCAATCACACAACATGGAGCTCAGTAAGAACTCTGACAGGAAAAGCGTAGAGGAGCCCAGACTCTACGGCACTTAGGGAAGGCTTCCTAGGGCAGGTGACATTTAGGCTGAAGTCTGAGCGTGAGTGGGAGTTAGCTAGACAGAGGTCATAAACAAAGAAATTCTCCCAGGAGAGAAGACAGCACCACATAGCCTAGAGATGAGCGAGAACATGATCTCTGAAGATGTGCGTGTGTGTCTGTATGTACGCACACGCACGTGCATGGGTGTGTATGTCTCTGTGCATGTGTACGTGCATGTGTATCTGAACTGTCTCTGTGTGTACGTGTGTTTGCGTATGTGTGTGTAGCATCAGAGCAAGAGAACAGTGACAGGCAAGTGAACAAATCTAGTTCAGAAAGGCTCTTCAAAGATAAGAGGCTCAGATTTGACCTGGGTAGCGATGGGGAGACACTAAATATTTTTAATCCAGGGATGTGCACTTAGAAAGATCACCATGGATGCACTGTAGACAGTTAAAGAGAGCAAAACTGGAATTCCAGAAACCGGTTAAAAGGTCATAGGTGATTTAGGTGACAGGTATGGTGCCCTAGACTAGGGTAATAGTCCTGGAAAGATGTAGCTGGACTAAAGAGATATTTAGAAGGTATGTCAACAGGACCTCACCTAGTGATGAATGAAAAGTGAGGGTCAGGTAGTTAAAGAGTCAACGACACATCCCAGGTGTCTGGCTTGGGTAATGTCGTTCACGGAGAGGGGGAATCACAAGGGAAAGGAAGCCTGACATTATTTTGAAGGGTGTGTGTGTGTATGTGTGTGTGTGTGTGTGTGTGTGTGTGTGTGTGTGTGCATGCCAGGAGTGAGGGGAGAACATGTATTTGAGTTGGCATCTCTTAAACTTGAGGAGCTTGTAAATCATTTGTCTTTTTTTATACATGAGAATCTTAAGAGTTTACATAACGATGGGGGTAAACTGCTAGAGAGGGAGGGGTAAAAGATACAGAAGATTTGGGGGATATTGTAAAGAAGAAAACCCTGAGAAAGTGTGAGGAGATGGGATTGGAGTTCTACAAGGACAGATTGGGTTTAGACTGGAAGAGAGAGAGAGAAACAACTTTTTTTAAGAAAATTGAGATGTAATTGGCATATAACATTATACTAGAAACAACTCTTCTGATTAATCTTGGTTTGAGTCTCTGTTTTCTCCTTGGCTTCTAAAAAGTTGTTATTGAGACACACATAATCGTATATCTACAAAATACATTCTGGAATACTGAAATAGATGATATTTAATTCGTTAACTGTACAGAAAATCTTCCTTATTCATAATAAACCATGGTGGGGACAACAGGACTTGTTGAGATTATTATGAGAGAAAGTTGCTTAATTGTTTTCTATAAATATTGGGCCACAGCTTGAGTTGAAATTGTAAATTCCTTGGAACTTTGTGATTATGTCTCTGCCTCTTTTGTAACCCCCCCAGGTGCTTTACATGATACTTTCTTCACTGTGGATATTCAGAAATGCTGACCACCAGCTTATAGTCATTTAAATGCAGATTTAAATTTTTGTTTATTAGATGACTTGGGTAGGCAGGAAAACTCAAAAAATAGTGACTGATGACAAATTTTAAATTCTCGTTTAGATAACACAATAAATACTGGTAGCTAGACTACCATTAAGCATTCTGGATATATCAAGAAGTGTGGAGCTTTAAAATGCTTTCAAAGAAGGAGAGAGTCTACGTTTCTCTCTCAAATTTGAGGAAATCAATTTTGACTGTCATAAAATTATTCCTAAATCACCAGTGTTGGATGCATGGTTGAGTCTTAAGCACATAGGACAGACGGTTACCTTTCATGTCCTTCTTTCACATTGTAGTTCTTCAACCTAATGCATGTGGTCTTCCAGCCTTACCATCCAAGGAAACGTCTAGATCAAGATCACCCAAAACTTCATGTTGTCAAACTCAATAGGCATTAGTTACTCTGTCCTCAGACATCTGAGAAGCAACTGGCACAACTGACTGCTCTCCCCTCCTTTAAACACTCTCTTCGTGACTCCCATGCCCCATGTGCTGGTTTTCTTTCTGCTTCATCGACCGTCTCTCCTTAGATTCTTCTGTCTCCTGACCCAGCCTCTATCATGCTCATGGAGGCTGGGTTCCTCGCCTGTTCTTTTCTCTCCCTCCATTCTCTTCATAGCTGATTGCATCCATTCCCACAGCCTTGAATTAGCTCTTGACTTCCACATTGGTGTCATTAACCCAGGCCTCTTCTGAGGCTCCATACTTCTCTTGAAAACATCCTTTTGGCTTCTCCACTTGGGGGTCCCATGAACATAGGAAACGTGACACATCTAAAACAAGATTCTTGATTTTCTCATCAAATCTCTTTTCCACCTCACCACTCTCAGTATGCCTCTGTTAAGCCAAGTGTACTACCAGCCACCGCCCCACCCCCCAAAAAATAGAAATGTTGATTCCTTCCTTTTCCGTACTTGTCATGTCCAATGCAATAGAAAGTTCTGCCTCTGGGTTCTATTCCAAGATGTCTCTCAAATCCACGCACTTTTCTCTTTCTCTGCCTCTGCAAGGCGGATAAAGCTATCATCATCTGGGTATTGTAATTGCCTACTGATTGGTCTCTCCACTTCCATATTTGTAAAATTATAATATTTAAAAATGTTTATGGGATCATGTCACTACCTCAGTTTAACCCCTCAATAAACTCTCCTGGTGCTTGGAATAAAATTCAAAGTCCTTAACATGACCTATGAAGCCTACATGATGTTGACTTCTCCTATCTCTCCAACCACACCTTGAGTCGCTCTCTTTTTCTTCCCATCACCTAAGCATAATGGTCTTCCAGGGGATCCTCAAAGCCAACCACTTTTCTGCCTCAGGATCTTTGCACATACAAAATTGTTAGAACACTCTTCCTCCTCCCCACTGTTTGCCATGCACGGCTAGCTCCTTTTTTTTTTCTTTCAGATCTCAGCTTAAATGCCACCTCCCCTAAATGTGATGCCTCCTCTAAAGGGAATATTTAAGCTGAGACAGGAAAGAAAAGACTTTCCTATCTAAAGTAGATTCTTTTTTAATTTTTTGTCTGAGCCCTTTGTATGCTTCCTTCACAGCCCTTATCACAATTTGTGATTCCTTTATCATCTGTTCACTTACTTGATTTGTGGAAGGGGCTCTCTCCCAGGCAAAACTCCTTAAGGGCAGGGTCTTACCCTCATTGGTGAGTAAGGGTCTTACCTTACTCATCATTGTACACTTGGCACAAGTGCCCAAGAGCTATTTATTAAATGAGTAAAACACCCTCTATAAAAAATACTCTCTGAAATAATTTTAAGATAATTGTTTACTCAGCCTTAAACTTTCTCTTGTTCTGGACAAATAATTCAACTACATGGAACCTTTCAAAGATTTTTTTGTCCTCTAATAAATTGCTTGGTTTTATAATTATTTCCTGAATTGAGTTAATTCTTTTCTTCTGTTCACTTACTCTGGTCGGGGAGAGAGCGATAAGAAGAGCTATCTTAGTAGAGTACTTTTCTCATCTTTCCTCAAGCCAGGAGCCTATTCTGATCCCAGTGTTCTGGGGAAACACCACATCTTACCTGTCATCAATAGAGCGACTCGACTCTAACTCAGACCACCTGCACAGACAAACGGCCTTTCTTTCATGGAATAGGAGGAGATTGATAGTACAGTGAAGTTAGATTGATTTTTCAATTCTCTTCTGTACAACAATTATTTTTCCACTTACCCAGCCAGACATCTTAACGAACGTGTACTCTGTCTAACAAAACATTTTAAGTTTGCCTTTACCAAGAAAATATGAACCAAGAAATCACCTTAGAGAAAAGCAGCACATCATTTGTTTCCAGGACTATTGCTCGAGAAATTCTTTTTTGAAGGTCAGCTTTAAGTTTTCAATCTGTTGTAAACCAATGTCAGTGGGTCAAAGCACAACAAATAGAATAATAAATTCAGATAAACCCCAATACATCCAGAAAGACTATAGGCTATTCAGCTTACAACAGCAATTGGGAACCAATAAGTGAGGCTAGTGTCAATCCAAAAAACCCACCACTGTGTGTCATGATGAGTTCCCTGTAATACAATCCACCACTTAGGGACAATAAGAGGAATGCCCTACTTTTCTTGTCTCTAATGATCATCCCAAACGGTAAAATCTCTTTAAAAGCACTTCCACACAGTTATCTGGCTTCAACCTTCAGCTATATTACTTAGGAGAGGAGTTATGAATCACTCAAAAGGATTTCTAGTGTATCCTTTTCCAAATATTGTGGTTCCTAAGAAATCAATTGTGTCCAAAGAAAGGGTAAGGAGTAAGACCACATGTAGTATGAAACCAAAAGGAGAATACAAAATCAGGACGCTGCATGTTGTTTTTCTCGTTCAGGGATTGGTAATAAATATGTGATATGCAAAGGGAGCTGATAAATAGTGAATGTGAAGAAACATGTCCCTTCCATCCTATGAGCATGTGATAGCTGGCCTCATGCAGCTATTAACTATCACTTACAGCCAGGATCTGCACATATTCACGCCTTTAATTTTTAGTACTTGCAAGTTGAGCCAGAGAGCAATCTTCCTAACCGCTTACCTCACCCTGCTTTTACCTCACCCCATACACACACATACACACACACACACACACACACACACACGAGCATTCACAGAGAGACTCCCCACCTCCAACTCCACAAAGCATTTTTAAAACCCAGCCCTGGATGAGAAAATAAAACCCTTTCCTTTCCCTCAGTAGCAGCCTCCTTTATCAGTTCTGGAGGCCAGGAAGTCCCAGATCAGGGCCAGCAGATTTGATACGTGGTGAGAGCCCTCTTCCTGGTTCACAGATGGCTGTCTTCTCCCTGTGTCCTCACATGACAGAAGGGGCAAGGGAGCTCTCTGGGGCTCCTTTTTTTTTGGTTGCATTGGGCCTTCGTTGCTGCGTGTGGGCTTTCTCTATTTGTGGCGAGAGGACGCTACTCTTCGTTGCGGTGCACGGGCTTCTCATTGCAGTGGCTTCTCTTGTTGTGGAGCACGGGCTCTAGGTGCGTGGCTTCAGTAGTTGTGGCTCGTGGGCTCAGTAGTTGTGGCTCACAGGCTCTAGAGCACAGGCTCGGTAGTTGTGGCGCACAGGCTTAGTTACTCCGCGGCATGTGGGATCTTCCTGGACCAGAGCTCGAACCCGTGTCCCCTGCATTGGCAGGCAGATTTTTTAACCACTGCACCACCAGGGAAGCCCTCTGGGGCTCTTTTAGAAGGATATTACCCCATTCATGAGAGCTCCATTCTCATGACCTAATCACCTCCCAAAGACCCCACCTCCAAATAATATCACATTGATGATTAAGATTCAGCATATGAATTTTGAGGGGACACAAACATTCAATCTATGGCACCCTCTTTCTCTGCTTTATTTGTCCCCAAAGCAATGCTTATCAGATCTGCTACCCTATACATTTACTTGTTTTGCTGTCTATCTTTCTCAACTACAATCACAGCTCCACAAGGGCAGGGAATCTTGGTTTACTCTTCTAATCCTAGCACATACAGCAGTGTGTGGAACATGACAGACACACAACAAATATTGGCTGAGTTAATCCATTCATTCACCAAGTACTTATGATGAACCTGTTTGGTTCCAGGCCAGTGATTGTTGACTGTTGTTGCCAGGATCACATAGCTGGTTGGACACAGAGCCAGAATAAGTGCTCCTGTCTCCTGACTCCCTGTCCTGTGCTCTTGCCAGTACATTATACTGTCTTCTACTTAGGAACTACTGTTTCCAATAACTGCTTAGACAAATGGACAGATTTTCTATAACGTGTGTATCTAAAAAGACATGAGGTGATGCCCACGTGGTATGTCATATTCTTCTAGATTCTTTAAATTAAAAATCAAAAAGACAACAACTATATACTTAAAAAAACATTCTGCATTTTAAAGTTCATCAAAGAAGGGAAAAATGATGAAAGTGAACCTTCCTATTTCTTTGCATTTTAGACATTAGATTATGGATAATTGACCTGGTCTGTTTGAAAGGAATAAGATAGCAACAACTCAGGAACAGGAAACAAGTCATTTTTTTCCCTGGCAATGTTTTTCAATTGAACAAGTAAACATGAGTATATCTACCTCCTGAACATTGCATAATGCCAACTTTAAAGCTGCCTACTGAAAACAAATGTGCATCCTTTTATTACTATTCTAAGCCACTGGATAACTTCAGATACAATAAGTGAGTTTTTTCAGTAATGAACAACGCAATTTAGAAACAATAATAACAAGCTCTACTTTAATCAGTCTTTTCTGTAATTCAAATAACTAAGAAAAGTTTATTATTCCAATTTTATAAAGGTAGAAACAGTGATACACATTTTATATACGTTTTATTAAACAAAATATACATTTTATTATATCCACAAAATGCCATTTGAATTCCCTGCCCCTTCTAGGTACCTGACAAGGTCCGAGACTCAGGAGATGAGAGTGGGATTATAAGGGACAGTAAAAATATTTGGATCCCTGCTTAAGAATTCAGCGAAGTCTCCCTTTCTCTTAAAAAGAAAATAGAGGGGCTTCCCTGGTGGCACAGTAGTTAATAATCCCCCTGCCAATGCAAGGGACAAGGGTTCGAGCCCCGGTCCAGGAAGATCCCACATGCCACGGAGCAACTACGCCCGTGCACCACAACGACTGAGCCTGTGCTCTAGAGTCCACGAGCCACAGCTACTGAGCCCGCGTGCCACAACTACTGAAGCCTGCACCCCTAGACCCTGTGCTCTGCAACAAGAGAAGCCACTGCAATGAGAAGCCTACGCAATGCAGAGAAGAGTAGCCCCTGCTCGTCGCAACTAGAGAAAGCCCGCGCACAGCAATGAAGACCCAATGCAGCCAAAAATAAATAAATGAAAAAGATAATAGAAACTTTAGAAGTTTAGGGTAAAAATGCCATTCTACTATTTCTTGCAAGTTAACCAGTGTTCCACGGATAATCAAACTGAACTAATGGCAAGAAAGGTTAAATTCTAACTTTTGAGACTACAAAATTTACTTAAAATAATTTCTGGATCAATTTCCCAGCACACATAAAATCCTTTGTTTATTCACCTTTTTTCCTAATCTCAACATCTTAATTGTACCCATTTCCCCATAAGGAAGCACAGATCACCTCTTATTCTTATTTCAACTATGATATTATCAGGTGCTCTGGGTTCTCCAAAGGGTGTTCCCAGGGTAGCTGAGTGTCAACAGATAGAGCTGATTTCAAGCAGAAATGAAAGACAATTATCAGAGTTCTAAAAATCTGACCTTAATTGTTAAAGTCTAGTCCTCTTCCAATAAATCCCACTAGAGTATTTTACTGAGACAATACTCTCTACATAAAAGAAATTGCACATCTATTAAATAGACTCCACAGTACCTGGTTCAGTGATGGGTGTGTACTAGTTGTCAAAAATGGTTTGGTGAATATATGAAAGAAGTTCACTCATTATGAGAATTATGTGTTAAGAATGACTCCTTCCAAGAGATTTTATTACAAAAACTACAGGCATTTCTATCCTAACTCTTTGCGTGCAGCTGGGTAGAAAATCTCTCAACATTTTATGGCACAATTTCTCCCTTACAAAATGTTCTGGATTATTAGTAGCATTATATGCTTTGAATTTTATGTAAAATATTATGAATAAGTCGTTTGAGCTTCTTTAATGCCAATTGTTTATTCACAGAGGTAAAATCTATACAACGCATCAGAAGAAAACTTTTCCTAGAATTGAAAAGCTATATACCTATAGATTCCTAGTCACTGAGTGGGAATTTCACAGATGATATAGTCAGTAATTTCCTTACTGCAGATTCCCAGGGTTCTGTAATTGTGCTACCCGAGAAAGGAGTAGCCACCAAAAGAAAGCAAAACTTTAGGAACTTGGCTTCTCACCCCATTCCAAATGGAGCAAATCCTCTTATTTCTGATTAATATATTAGTCTTCTAGATGAAAGAGTTCTTCAACTAAAAAAATCGTTTTGAAATCCTCTGATTATTTACCTTTCCTATTCTATGAATAAGGTAACTATGTCCCAGAACCTGCTCAAGGTCCAGTATCATCCAAACTTCACTGCATTATACCAACTTCCTCCCCCATAAACTCATCTATTTTGAAACACAGATAATCTGGGCTAAGTCTGCCATCTCTCACTCCAAAGTATTTTCGCTATGTGCTGCCAATTAACCGAGGACAACAGGGCAAAAGCAATTAATTCTGAGGTATTTATCACCACAGAATCATTTACCACAGATGAAGCTTGAAATAAGCACCCACTTTGTAATCTATCATATGACCTTTTCATGACTTTCTGGTCAGGGAATCAATATGGAAATGTCCCTCATATGTTCTGGGACCATAAAAGGAAAGAACACAGTACAATCCCATTTCCTGGATCCTTGAGTCCTAATAAAAGGGAACTGAATGGTTCCCCTTAAGGTTGGGAAACAAGCTCCAAGACAGAGGTAATATCCTCATCTCACAGAATAGAAGAGACTTTTGGAGTAAAGATATATTGCATACACTATCAAACCAATCGTATGGCTGTTAGCATAACTGATGCCATCTTGGGCCCGTTCAACTCCTCCTGTCCTTTCACTGACCCTATCTAGGGCCATACTGTGTAGTAAATCTCTTCTCTGTCGTCAAGGGCTTTGTAGTTAGTATTGTTTAATAATTGTTAGGTCCAGGTGGCCTCTATGCTCTGTTAGTCTCCAAACAATGATGAAGACCTTTGCTGATGTATTCCCAGCACCCACGAGACTAGTCACCCATTCATAAATCTTGACTTAGGAATGCATTTCCTGTTTCCAAGCACATACCCCCATGCCCTAGGTTAACTATAAAATTGTCCCAGTGGCTCCTCAGGGGGTGGAGCACAGCTGCGAATGCTTCCAGATCATCATCCACTGGGTCCCACCCCATGAGCAAATCACCGTATAATAAACGGATCCATTGCTTATATGGAACTGCTTGCCTCATGTATCAGGCTCGAGATACCTTCTCAGTTCAGTTGGTACTTTTTGCTCCCTCCACCCTCCAACACCAAGACCAAGAAGTAAATGTTCACACACATCCACTAGAATGCCTATAATCAAAAGGACAAACAATAATAAGTGTTGGTAAAGATGCAGAGAAATTAGAACTCTCATACATTGTTGTTGGGAGCATAAAATGATGCAGCCACTTTGGAAAATTTGTACATAAAAGCTGTACATAAATGTATCATACGACCAACTAATTCTACTCCTAGGTATCTACCCAAGAGAAATGAACACATGGGTCCACATAGAAACTTGTATGCAACATTCCTGGCAGGCTTGTTCACTATATCCTCACACTGGAAACAACCCAAAAGTCCGTCAACTGGTGAATGAATAAACAAAATGTGGTATGTCCATACAATGGAATTCTATTCATCAATAAAAGGGAACATAAAGTGCTGATATGTGCTATACGATGGACGAACCTCAAAAACATTATGCTAACTCAAAGCTAAATACAAAACCCAGATCTAAAGACCGCTTACTGTACAATTCCATTTACTATATGAAATGTCCAGAAAAGGCAACTCTACACAGGCAAAAAGCAGATTAGTGGTTGTCTGGGGCTGGAGCGGAAACGGTGACTGATGGCAGATGGATGCAGGACTCTTTTTGGGGTAATGGGAATGTTCTAAAAATGGATTGTGGCAATGGCTACAAAATTCTGTAAATTTACTAAAAATTATTAAATTGTATACTTCAATCAGATAAATCTTATGGTATTTAAATTATATCTCAATGAAGTTTTTTTTTTTTTTTAAAAATAAAGAGAAGCAGACATTCACATGGAATTAGTAAAGAGGAATACAGACTACAGAAACTCACGCAGAATTTTTCCAAACCAGAATCTGAAGTAATCGCGATACCTTACTTTCTCCTTATTATGCACCTTGCAGAACAATCGTGTACAAATGGGAATTTGATCTCAAGAATCATCCTCCTATTCTGGATCTTCTTTAATAGTAGCACATCTTCTCATACACCTGCTATACACCCTAAGCCCCGTCAAGCCCAAGCACAATGGTGGGCATGGATGGAACATAGTTGGGTGTTTTTAAATGCTATCTTTTTTTTTTTTTTTTTTCGGTACGCGGGCCTCTCACTGTTGTGGCCTCTCCCAATGTGGAGCACAGGCTCAGCGGCCATGGCTTACAGGCCCAGCCGCTCCACGGCATGTGGAATCTTCCCGGACCGGGGCACGAACCCGTGTCCCCTGCATCGGCAGGCGGCCTCTCAACAACTGTGCCACCAGGGAAGCCCTTAAATGCTATCTTGACCTGGTTTTGAGGTCCTGACTAGTTAGAGGCCAATCAGTTCTCTTTCTTGAACAGCTGATTAAGTCCCCAACCCCTTCCCTTTCAGGATCTCACACTCGAGGCTGCTATAAGAAGACAGCACTAATCACCAGGGCCAGGTACCCAACAACCAGAAACAGCCCCTCTATCCTGGACCTGAAACTATTCAAATTAGCCAATCCATAGGGAGCCCAGAAACCTAGATAATCCCACACCCCTGCCCTAGTAAGCTACCCACTACAGCTCCAGCTAGCTGTTACCCTGTCCCTGGCTACAAGCCCTTGGATAGCACTGCCCAGTTTCCTTCTCTCCTTTGGTGTTGTAGGTAACAAAGAGCTCTGCCTTTCATCCTTTCAAGTGTCAATGTGTTGTCTGCTTCCATCAAAAGTATTGTTAAATCTTATAAAACAACAGAGCAGATGCTTGATGGTTCACCAGAGAAGGAGAGATAAATAAGGAGCTATGTATCAACCGGACTTTTAAATACACTTTTCCAAAAATTTCTCATTTGCTAAGCATTTCATGAAGTCAGTCTAACAGATCTGGGAGTTTCTGTCCTTGATTTTCCCTGGAAATCTCCAAGGTTAATGTATCTAACAGTTCTGTGTAAAGTATCTGATTATTTGTTTACTCTCAAACAGAAGGACAAATAATCACAGAAATGATTTTGACAAAGAGCCTAATAACGTATTGCTTTTTTTTCTCCAGTATAGTCCCAGGATTTTCCTAGGAGACATTTAAGAGAATGAGAAACCCCTGATACTGAGACAGTTCAGCTTATCTCTTCCTCCACACAACTGGGTAAACATAGCATTTTCATGTTTATAAAACTTAGAGTTATAGAGTTAAAAACTGACGAACATCACTGACTTCAGGACTGAATGGTGTGCATCTGCTATCTAGAGGGACTTTGGCTAATTTAAATTATTCCTCATCTTGCTTCCTTCTTTCTTCCAAAGAGCTAAATGTTATGTTTACAGGGTCCTGGTTGAGCAAGTAGCATTTAGTGGTTCCAGATTTTCTTTGGTAAACTCTTATATGCAAAAAATCAGCTGTGTGACATACTTTAATGAAGAGGAATGCATTGTTTATTCTCTTCTCAAGTTTGCCTGGGAGATAATATCACTCTCCTTTTCAGAAGACTGGCTCTTCCAAGTGCAGGAGATTAAACAGACACAGCATAGAGGCAGTCAGATGTCTATCAGAAGGTGGCCTCTTTCTCCACCCATCATTCCTTCCAGTCTCCACTAGTTGACTTGGAGCTGTTCTTAACCACTCTCATACTAGCTTTTCCAACATTCACATTGACTCCAGGAGATATGGGTTGACGTTAGATATAAGACCTCTCAAATAGCCAAGAGGGCACAGTTAGAAGTTACAGAAAATGTTAAAACCCATTCAAATGAGAATCAGATTTACAGGGATTGTTTCCCCTAACAGACAAAATTCATTTGCGTTGCCACAAGCAAGAAACATTTGCATTGCTATGAACCTCCTTGTGACAGAGAGCAGGTCTTGTAAGAATGTGGCCCTGCCCAGCCTTGTTATCCTAAAAACTTCTTTGAGGACAGCAAACGTTAAAAGGCCTTATTGCTGTATATACTCACTTATTTGCACAAACATTACAGCTTTACTATGACTTGATCAACTAGGGTCAAAAATTTGGTATAACCCAGTCACACTTTTGCATGGACTTTGAAAAAGTCATGGATATTCTACTTACAGCAACTGGATTTCCACATGAGATCTGAGGCAGTCCGCAACAAAGAATGCAAGATAAAGAAGTTGATAATTTAAAAGTAAGAATATATCAGATATCTGAAAAAGACAAATTAAAAATAAATCCAGATCTATATCTTTTCTATGAATGGGTATAATAATTGCTTATATGCAGGCTGACATGCCAAAATAACGTTTTTCAAAATCAGAAAACAAAAGATTTTATCAAGAAAAAGAAGTTTTCATGGGTCCTAAATTATAAGAAATTTTACAAGGAATATATTTAGGAGACTGGCTAACACAGGGGACAAATCCTAAACAAACAATATAAAAGCAAGTGCAGAATACGGGGTCATATGATAATTTCATGTACAGATCCTTAAGATTATGACTCTCCAACATCTGTAAAAGAACAATTCCCACAATGATCTACCAACATTCTGAATGAAAAGAAACAAAAAGCTAACTATCCACATATATTCCCTACCCCTCCAAAAGATGTGTGTCAACTGACATGGAAATTTTTAAACTTATATTTTTAAAAAGTAAAGCATTTTAAATTATTTTAATGAACTACAAGTTCCACATAAGCCCACTTTTACAGCATCGTGGCTTTAAGTCCACCCTTCATTCAGTAATTAATGGAAATATGTCAATTTGTCATATGCAATGATAAACATCAGTGTCATTGGTTTAAGAATTCATACTCTATTACTCAGCATAATTAATCTGTCATGGCAGCCTGATTCAAAGAAAGAAATTTGTAATCTGTTTGACTAGTCTGCAACAAATATAAAATATAAAAAGAAGAATGATATCAGAGGAAGTCGGCCACAAGCTTTCGTAGCAGTGACTCAGTAAGCAATGTTGCTGAAAATGAAGTGAAACAGAAGTTTCCTTGCAATATGCCCTTCACTGTAAAAGGATTTTTATCTTTTTCCTATCAAGTTTCAGTGTATTCTGATGTTGGATGAAATTATTAGTTATATGTTTCATATTAGGAGACCCACACTTTAAGCTTTAGGCTATAGAAGTTCATATTTTATCTAGCCACCTTAAGTATACTTGAGCCAAAATTGTTTACCTGTTTCATTTCAGACATTCATTGCAATCCCCTGTTATAACAGGATATTGTTCAGATTCTTTTGAGTCAAAAAAGAAAAGCTTAATGAAAATCAGAATTTGTCTCCATGATATTTTGTGGACTTTAATTTTCTTTCCATTCAATTTTAGAAAATTTATAAAACTTTAATCCATTTTATGTAACTATTTAATTAAAAAAGGTTTTAATCTCTTTATTACTAGATTCTATTACAAATATAAGTAGGAAAATGCAACTTGAATCCTTATATATATCTTCAATGTGTATACATATATATGTATTATATATGTATATTATGTACTTATAAGAAATATTTACATAATTCATATTTTGATGTTGTAGGCAACTAAAAATGTAAACTGGTTTGAATAGCAGGTCTCAAAAGATGCACATGAGACCTGTGGGCAGGCTCCTGCTATATCAAGGTTTTTAAAAGACTATATCATGCATGAGTTCAAGTGCTTGAGAAGTGCAATTCTCTGATGAGAATTCTGGCTCCACCTGTAAGCTCCACTTCTATCCAAACACAGAAGGAATGAGATCTTCCTGTAGGTCACAACTAAAGGATTAAACTTGGTATCCACTCAATATGGCTCTCCTTCAGTCTATACAGGCTACCTACTCTATCAAATTAAGAAGTAAAATTTGATTCCATCAAGTATCTGATAAGGGTTCCAAATATCTGAGAGTTGAGAGAGAATCTCAGAGATGGATAATTGTGGCATCACTTGCCCCTTCAAGTCCTTCCATAAGCCCTCTTGCCTTGGACACCAACATTGGTTGCCTACTTCCTATTGACTCGCTTTTACTTGGTTCAAAGTTCCCCTCTGAATTCCCAGGCATCCAGTCCCACTGGAATGCACCACAGACACTGTTAGTCCCTCTCCTTGATGATGATTGAGAAAAAACATCACTTCCCACAAATCCCAATCTAATTTTAACTTTTTCCTGGTTCTCTCCCCTGGGCATGAGATGTGCATGCGCACATACACGCACACATACACTTCTTCCTTCAAGTGATTCATGCTGAGGTAATGGAGAGGTGTGGAGAATCCTGGAAGACCTCTCTTGGGATTAGCCCCACCTACTGCTTCTCGTAGCAGCTCTGGGCAGCAGGTCAACAGTGGCTGCCCTTGCAGTTAGCACCAGGGCTTGGTGGTTTCTTCCTTTTCCCAGCCATTCTTAGGAAGATAGAGCTTCCACAGCTGTCTCCCTACAGCAGATCTTGCCAGCATACAGGGCTTTGTGTGTGTGTGTGTGTGTGTGTGTGTGTGTGTGTGTGTGTGTGTGTGCGCGCACCCAGTTTGTTCATCTGTCTCTTGAGTTGACTCCTCAAGTACCACATCAATCCCACCATTCACTGGGAACTCATAGTGCACTATAGATTCCAGTGGGAATTACAGTGATGCTGTAGAGAAAGGAACTATTTAAGATGCAATTAGGCTTCCCAGGTGGCGCAGTGTTTAAGAATCTGCCTGCCAAGGCAAGGGACATGGGTTCATGCCCTGGTCCAGGAAGATCCCACATGCAGTGGAGCAACTAAGCCCGAGTGTCACAACTACTGAGCCTGCGCTCTAGAGCTTGAAAGCCACAACTACTGAGCCTGCATGCTGCAACTACTGAAGCCTGCGCGCCTACAGCCCGTGCTCCACAAGAGAAGCCATTGCAATGAGAAGCCCGCGCACTGCGACGAAGAGTAGCCCCAGCTCGCCGCAACTAGAGAAAGCCAGCGTGCAGCAACGAAGACCCAACACAGCCAAAAAATAAATAAAATAAATAAAGAAGTAGAAAAAAAATGTTTTTTAAATAAATGCAATTGATCCTAGAGTTCTGCTCCATGGATGGCAGAAGAGAGAGGATATGTGACCTCTGAGGTTTGAGACTTACCATGAAGTTGCACAGATTTATGACATTTTGCAAGCACAAATTACTCATAGTTTAGCCTAAATATCCATGGGATTTTTGAAATTTATTTCAAAATATATTTATATTTGTTTTAATAAAAAATGTTTCTCTCTCCAATCCAAGTCTTCAATATTTTAGTAAAATTGACACTCCAGAAATAGATGTCTATCGTATTGTCTTGCCCACCTGGGAAACCTTTGCGTTTCACTCCAGGGATTATGATGATGATAGTGGCAATGAAGACATCAGTGATGATCACAAACACAGTTCGTTTTTATTGAATGATTTCTGTGTGTCAGGGACTGTGTAATGCCCTTGGCAAGCATTATCTCATTTAATTCTTACAACAACCTTACCAGTTAGTACAATTATTATCTTCACTTTATAGATGAGTTAAGTGAGGCATAAAGGAGTTAAATAACTCACTCCTTACGAACTTTTAGCTAGAAAGGTGAGCACTCAGAATTTGACTCCCACAGTGGTGGAAATTATTAATTTATTTTTCTTATTCTTCATTAACAGTTTCCTACCATTAATCCCAGTGGGGCTAGGTGCCCATAAATTCAAGAAGGACTCGAACCAATTAACAGAGATGAGCCAACAGTAACTAAACAACCAGGATGTTACCAAGAGGGCTGCTTAGGGACAGAACTTGAGGAACTTAAAAATGTCTGTTAGATTCTTTCTCAACTCAGATGTTTTGCACATTCATCAAGTGCTGATTGGAAGCTCTTGCGTGACTGAATTCTCTTTCTCGTACCTACAGCAGATACTCTATATTATCTACAAGAGTCACATGCTCTGGGGCGCATGTGCTACAGAAAGATTTAGTGTCACACTTCTGGATGACAATTCAGTTCCCTTTAATTTAGGTCTTAAGGCAGAAATCAGGTCCTTACCTTTCAAGTCTTAGAGGTAACCTTTTACCTGAAAGTTGCTTGCCCATCAGGATGTCTCCCAGGCAAGTAACTTCAAGTAACTAAGGAACTTGGCCAAAGCTGAGATAAATGTTTATATTACCTTTTCATGGAAACCTGGGGTACCCATGCAAATCAGGTTTCAGGAATATTCCTGGCTACTCAATGATTCCCCAAGCGAGAGATGCAAACTAATTCTAATGGGGTAACTGGGTTATATCTAAATTAGGTTAATAATAAAAGACCTTCCTCTCTCAGGTCTCCTTGTTTCTTTACCTAGCCAAAATTTCATTCACAGACCCATTTTAAGGATATATCCTCTGCATCCATAACAGGTCTCTCTAAGAAGTATTTATTTGAGCAGCATGGCAGTGTCCATTGAAAGGCTTTGGTTGAAGCCATAAGTCACTACTCAAGACCTTACACAAAGGTCAATCCAGGAAAATTCAACCTTAAATTTTCCTCCAGAAATATGTCATTTCTAAGGAAGCATTTAGTATACTTCATCCAGAAAATGGAAGCCATGTAACATGTTTTCCCTTTGAATTTGTTGCCAGGAGCCACTCCATTTAATGTCTGAATGAGGTAATATGTTTATTTCAGGTGCTTGGTAGCATCTATTTGAATACTGCAATTTGCTTCAGCAGTTCTCAAGCCCAGCTGCTCCTTAGAATCTTCTGTTTCAACAATACTGGATGTCTGGGGCAGAGTTAGCCCAGATCTAAGGGTTGGGGCCAGGTACTGGAACATTTTAAGTGCTCTCTGGGATGATTCAAATATATAGGGGGAGTTCAGAGTCATTTCTATGGATGCTCTAAATTTGTTGGTTTTTTTGTTTGTTTTAATTCCAATGGTCTTATTTGTAAACTAACTTGTTTACCCTAACTCAATTTCTTTCACAATAAAAGAATCATTATACATAAATATATAAACCATCAATCTCACAATATTGAACAGGTCTACATCTAACCATTCTTTCTCAATCTTGGCTGTCCATCAGTATCACCTGGGGAACTGCTAAAAATCCTGATGCCCAGGCCATCCCCCAGATCAATTAAATCATAATCTCTGAAGATGATGTTGAGGCACTGATCATTTTTAAAGCTCCTCAGGTGATTCCACTGTGCACCAAGGCTGAAATAACAGACCCATACTCTCTCTTCTCCCTTATCCATATCTTAAAACACATTCATGGACAAATTATTAAAGAAGTCCAACCTAAGCTCTTTGTGGCCTTTCTTTTCCCCTGGCTCTCTAGCATCTGTGTCCTGTTTTGTGACACTTCAAATCTGCCCCAGGGCACTTGCCCCCCTCACCCTGTATCTCCTCCCCTCTCACAGTCTTCCAGACCCATAGAAACTTCATTCTTTCAGTTTATCAAGGTGACTAACTAAGTGCAAGGATACCCACATACAAAGAAACACTGTTTGTTCTAATAAATAAAAATGATTCACTCCATCTTCCTCTTTTCCATTTTCTTTTTTCCACATTTGTAATCCCCCTTAATACCTTCTGGGAGAGGTTCTTGGACATCTCTTCTAGCTACCTAGGCTTTTAAGTGGCTGACCAGTTTTGCTATTAATTCATTTGTTGATTTCTTTATCAATTGTTTACTCATGTTCTGATTTCTTTAGAGCTGAATATCAAATTCATGTTAAGAATTATCAATATGTTTTGACATTCCAAAACTAGTATTGACCAATTGCATAACTTTTCTTTGAGATTTCTAACTGCTGCAAAACATCTACCTTGAACGATTAATTGCTCTTCAGACCCACTATGAAGAGACTTGCATTTACCCTTATAGAAATCGAGCACGGAGTAGTGTTCGCACCAGAATTAGAAGAAGGTGGGAGCAAGGGCAAAGTGGAAGTGGCTCTAAAAGGGCAACATGAGGGATCTTTTTGGTGATGGAAATGTTCTGGATCTTGACTGTATCAATGAGTGTATCAATGTCAATATCTGGATGTATTGTAGTTTTGCAAGATGTTACCATTGAGGGAAATGGGGTAAAGGGTACACTGATTCTCCCTGTATTATTTTTCACAAATGCATGCAAGTCTATAATTATCTCAAAATGAAAAGTTTAAAAAAATCAGTCCCATGGTTTAAAAATCTCTGCATAGACTAATACCAGCTTACCCCCAGCCTCTCTTGGGTCTCTCTTCTCCTTTATACTCTACACATGAAATGCTCCATTCTGTGTCAAGGAGATGGCACATATTTTCTCTGTCCTAAATGGGGGCACAAAAGCACTGCCCTTCCCCCCTCTGATGTATCATTCAGCTCTCCCTTTCATTTTCATTTACTCAAGGAAGTGAGCCATTTCCCCATACCAAGCGTAGCTAATTCAGAAGGGTTGCCAGCATCAACTACGCTGGGCCCAGAGCTAACCTTCCCAAGACAACATAGGCCTGGTTTGAGGTTCAGAATGTCAGTCTAGGCCTATGACTTACCCCTCCATCCCCTCTCCCCTCCAAGTGAAATCAGACTACAACTGATATCAAAGTCATTTTGTAGCTCTACGAGGTAATAGATGTTAACTAAATTTATTGTGGTAAGCATTTTGTAATACAGACATATTTCATATCATTATGTTGTACATACTAAATTTATACACTATGTCAATTATATATCCATAGAACTGGAAAAAAATAAAATAAAAACCAGACTCTTGATTTAAAGTATTTTTTCTTTATTTATTTGAACTTATTTTAAAAGAATTTGATCTCATATTTATAAGTGTTTTCTATATTTCCCTCTCTGTTACATACTCAAATACTTCCTATACCTTCAGCTTTTATTGTCAAATTATCCTGACTATATTTTGTCACATGTGGAAAACAAATTTAAAGATATTAGAAAAATGCAATAAAGTATAAGCTTGTTTTAGCAGAATCAGGTATTTAGTTTAAACTCCCTACAAGTAAGTTTAGTTTGTGGCATAGGGAAAGGATTTTAACTCAAGGTTTGCACAGTATACACGAGATTTGTTGAAATTCAGAATAAAATAGGAAAGGTAATCAAAATGGAAACTGAGATTAAAAAATACTAATTGTTTAGTTAAATCTGATTCTGAGTGGATATGTCATTATACCTGTTGGAACTTACACATGAAGCCCAAAAATTCCTTGCATGGCTGATTAAATTGGAGGTTCCACATTATTCACAAGCTGTGTATTTATCTTTCATTTGTTTCTCTTAATTTAAAATAAAATTGGAAAATTAAGTAATTATCTTCTATAGTGTTGTGGGACAAGATAACATGCATATCTGGCCCAATTTATTTAGAGTTTGGTAAGTTAAATGTGTTTTTTTCTTTTTTTTAATTCATTTTATTGGGGTATAGTTGCTTTACAATATTGTGTTAGTTTCTACTGCAGAGCAAAGTGAATCAGCTATAAGTATACATATATCCCCTCTTTTTTGGATTTCCTTCTCATTTAGGTCACCAAAGAGCACTGAGTAGAATTCCCTGTGCTATACAGTAGGTTCTCATTAGTTATCTATTTTATACATAGTATAAATAGTGTATATATGTCAATCCCAATCTCCCAATTCATCCCAACCCCCCTTCCCCCTTGGTATCCATATGTTTGTTCTCTACATCTGTGTCTCTATTTCTGCTTTGTAAATAAGATCATCTATATCAATTTTTTCAGGTTCCACATATATGAGTTAATATACGATATTTGTTTTTCTCTTTCTGACTTACTTCACTCTGTATGACAGTCTCTAGGTCCATCCATACCTTTACAAACAACCCAGTTTCACTCCTTTTTATGGCCGAGTAATATTCCATTGTATATATGTACCACACCTTCTTTATCCATTCATCTGTTGCTGGACATTTAGGTTGCTTCCATGTCCTGGCTATTGTAAATAGTGCTGCAATGGACATTGGGGTGCATGTGTCTTTTTGAATTATGGTTTTCTCTGGGTATATGTCCAGTAGTGGCATTGCTGGATCATATGGTAGTTCTATTTTTAGTTTTTTGAGGAATCTCCATACTGTTCCCCATAGTGGCTGTATCAATTTACATTCCCACCAATAATGCATGAGGGTTCCCTTTTCTCCACACCCTCTCCAGCATTTATTGTTTGTAGATTTTTTGATGATGGCCATATAGTCACATGTGAACCATACAATAAACAGATGTACACGTATAGCTCAATTAAATAGAAAACTATGTCTTCAAATAAAAAATTACTAAGGATAAACTCATATGGATTATTTTGAGAGAATGTTCGTCTAAGGTTAATGTTTTCATGTGATGAATTCCAACACAACATGGTCCCCCCGCCAAAAAAGAAAATCAAAATGAGTCCTGAAAAGGAAAACAATGTTCTGTAACAGAAGTCTGGGAAGAAAAGGAAAAACTCATCCATTTGCCTTGGTGACAGTATGGGCCTTATAGATTGACCATGCATTAGACAAACTCAGCTATTTTTAAACCATCTTCTAGGTGAATCAATTTCTTTCCACCATGAGTTCCCTTCCTGATCCACATCTTAGGACCCTGAGCTTTGAATTACTCTGTAGTTCCAAGACCAAGATCATTATTGCAAGATTTGCTGCACCTGAAAGCTACATGTGGTTCCTCTTCAGAGCCACTTACTCAGTTTTTATTCAGCCTGATTGATTTGGGAACAAATAGTTTTATTCTGAGGGGAGTTGACACACAAAGGTATGAACACTGAGCTTATGTTTCACAATTATACTTGGTCTTCTGAGAATGTAATATGAACTTTTGTCTAGGACTTTTTCCACTACTTTCTCTATATTGAGACTTAGCTGAAGTCCCCAGAAAGCTCATGATATATATACACCGGAAGCAATATACATCATCCCCAGGGTTATTTTTATGTAGTATATTTCTTAGCATCTGAAAGGTAGGAATTGGAAACTATAAATGAAAATAATGAATATTAAACAATCAACATAAAATGTGGTATATATTTTTATTATTAAATTTGTTCACCTTTAAAAATGTTTATTTTCCCCACTTAAAGAAAGAAAGTGAAGATCTGGGTTCTTGCGCTACCTACTTAATAAATGAGAGGAAAGGAATGAAAACTATCAAGTTAAATTTTTAAAAGGGATAGAAGAGACAAAAACCACAAGCCAGACACACCTGCTGTGGAATTCCTATGATGTTCAAAATAATGGATAAAATTATTCCAATGGCACCTCTTTCTCTAAGGATCATGAATCCTGTTTCACTTCTCTGAGATATTTAATTTTGCTTTGACTTCTACTCATACCAAAACCATGTATGCTCAAATAGTCAGTTAATAATTTCAGTCAAATTCATTGATGGGTTTGATAGAACTAGATGAGGCATTTTCAAAAACAAATGACTTGCCAAAATACCAATTCTAAATTTAAAGAGGCATTAATAATGTCACCTGTTAATGTTAACGCCTAACCAGGAAACATGAATTTAAAAGTAATAAATAAGCTTACTGTCTATAAAGATTTCTGCTATGAGGAAGGTACAATAAAAGTGACATCTATTTTGGAAGCACTACAAATCACAGACTACAAATTACTTCCAAGGAAAATAACCAACAAAACAATTCTATCTAAAAAAAAACTGTCTTCATTTTTCTATTCTGCCATTTAACAAGTCGAAATTTTTTATTGCTTCCATTTCTTTCAGCCCTAAAATACTAAACAATAGTTTCTAAATTGCCCTTTCTGATAAATTTTATTTATATCCTGAGACAATCAACAAATGACAAAAAAATTAAATGTCACTGAAAATTACATTACAAAAACTTGCTGTGGAGAACCTAAATTATTAGTCACCACACAGCATACTGTTTACATCAAAATGCCTTTACAATTCAAATGCTTGCTCTAACAAGACTTTACTATTCCAATAAACTCTTGCCCAGGAAGATGAAGTTGCAAATAACTTAATTGCTTTTTGGAGAAACTTTCCAAAATTCCATTTGTTCCAATAACAGACTACTCAACTAGTCCTGAGAAGAGTAAATACCCCTTCTCAGGACACTGGATTGCTCCATTACGCTCCCCAATCAACCATTTACTCTTCAAGATTCACTTTAAAACTCTCACCTAGCTGCATCTACCAATCCTAAACTATTTTGTTACAAACTTGCCTCCATCCCAGTCAGCCCCTTACCCTACATTGAAAGATGTTCCTTAAACCAGAACCCTCAAAATCTTATAAATGTCCCATCAACCTCTCCTCTTTTGAAAAGCTACAAAGAATGCCAAGGTAGAAGTCTCCCTTACCGAGGTAATACATAACTTGGCTTTGCTTTATCAACAGGTTATTTTGGTAGTCTCTTCAGGGATTCATGGAATCAGTAACTGGCACTGCACATTTTAAATAACCATGCTTTATATTACAAAATCTGTGATATTAATGTCCATTATTCTCATTTATGTACTCCATGTAAAACTGTAACAACTCCCTAGTAAACGTTTTATTGGACTAAGTAGACAAATCTAACATAGAAGCTTAAAAAAATACTACATGAAAAATATCATATAATTATTTTTTATAGGATATAAAGTATGCCATAAAACCATTGGAGGCTCTTGATGGTGTCAGCCTTGTTTTGTCTAGGATTCTTCTAACATCTGTAACTATATTAAGAAATCTGAAACTTCCCTAACTTACTTAACACAGTGAGCAAAAAAGTCCCTTACAGAAGGAATACAGGGCATTGGACACACCCCATAACATAAATCACAGCCCAGAAAAAACTCTTAGAAATTTTCTGATGTACTATAAATAGAACAGAGCTTTGTCTTCGAAAATTGAATAGTTAAGACAACTAGATATTAAAAAAGATATTTCTATTCCACCAGGTAGCTCTGTCATATAAATTTATTCTGAAATCACTTCAATTTCTATTAAGGCATTCCAGGAATATATCTAGTAATGTGTCGTAAAGCAAACCAAAACCAATGTATGTATTTATATATGGAAGACTGATAGAGCAGTTCCTCTTCTTGGGTCTAGAGTTTGAGAGACTAATAAAGAACTCTCCTTTTCCTCATCCATGTTCGAAACCATTTGAGAGACAGATGTAAGCAATGGAACTCAAAATATCAGCTTTATTACTGACAAAGCTCTTGGGAAATGGAGCGCTAGATCTGTTAGTTCAGTGGACTTCATTGGCAATGCAAATAAATGGGAGCCCTCTTGTTTTTTAGCGCTTACTTCTATAAAGTCTCTAAGATGAAAGTAGCTGATCCTAAAGAGCACCAGGAAAAAGGAATTGAGTTATGTTCCTTCTAAACTTTGTCCATTTTTCCTTCCAGTCTCCCCAATCAGATAAGTCATGCCACTTCCCTTAGTGAGACCTGCCTGAGTAAATGGGTGGAAAAGACAGAAGAGTTTATTCCCAGCGAAAACCCTCCTATGCAAACATGAAGTCAAGGGAAAGGAGTTTGTCCCTAAGCACTTAATACCTAGATAGTATGATTGGAGAAGTGATAATGGGTAATTACTACCTATTGTTCCACAAACTATTTCTCCTGGTGTTTGTGGGAGATGCCTAAGACCTCCATTATCACACATAGATTTAAAGTAAGTTAATATAGCTCCAGAAATTTCCTGTTCACTAGAAAATATAAGTTAAAAGATAATTTTTAAAAGGTAAAATCATGCCCATCTTCACAGTTTAATGCTGAGAACCTTTTCTCATCATCAGCCAGAAGTGCACCGTGTATGTGCAAAATCTAAAATGGCTTAACATCATGCTACACTTTCTACTAAAATGTATTGCTGTGAATGGTCTGTAATTAAACCCAAAAACACATCTAGGGAGTCCATACACACATCAGTGAGTAGATGTATTTTGCTTATTTATTGCATGGTTCTTTTTGAAAAATTAGTGGTAGACACATTTGGATCACATTTATATAGTTATAAAAACTTGATTTTGGTCAAAAAATAAAATAAAATAGCCCAGAACTTCTGCTGCCAGTGTCCTTATCCCTGTGGTGAGCCACAGCCGCATGGTGCCTCTGCAGGAGACCATCCAAGACTATCAGAAACAAACTTCTCTCACTGCTGAACTGTGGACTTCTCCTTGCCACCAGGATTAGTATCAGGCTGTGCATCAATTCCTCAAGGCTGTTAAATGAAGCCTCTTGTCTTCAGACTATTTCAGATGAAAGTCATTTCAGGATTTATTGAAAACAAACACTTAAGACTCCAGTTGTTATAGGAAGGGGAGCAATTTAGAGGCTTTTGGAGGAGTCACAACTAAATTCATACTCTGACTTGGATCACTGCTTCCTTTGTAACTTTAGTTGTACAAATGGATGAGAGCACTTCTATGGAGAGTGAATGAAGATAATGAGGAAAGTCCTGAAAACCAAGCTCTGGAGCACTTCACAACAAGAAAACACATCCAGTAAGCCGTGTGGCTGACACGGTTTTGGTGCTCTGGCCAGGTGTCAGGCCTGAGCCTCTGTGGTGGGAGAGCCAAGCTCAGGACATTGGTCCACCAGAGACCTCCTAGCCCCACATAATATCAAACAGCGAATGCTCTCCCAGAGATCTCCATCTCAACACTAAGACCCAGCTCCACTCAATGACCAGTAAGCTACAGTGCTGGACACACTATGCCAAACAACTAGGAAGACAGGAACACAATCACACCCATTAGCAGAGAGGCTGCCTAAAATCATAATAAGTTCAAAGACACCCCAAAACACACCACCAGACGTGGTCCCACCCACCAGAAAGACAAGACCAAGCCTCATCCACCAGAACACAGGCACCAGTCCCCTCCACCAGGAAGACTACAAAACCCACTGAACCAATCTTACACACTGGGAACAGACACCAAAAACAACGGGAAATATGAACCTGCGGCCTACAAAATGGAGACCCTAAACACAGTAAGTTAAGCAAAATAAGATTGAAGGAGCAAGGTAAAAACCCACCAGACCAAACAAATGAAGAGGAAATAGGCAGTCTACCTGAAAAAGAATTCAGAGTAATGATAGTAAGATGACCCAAACTTTTGGAAATAGAAAGGAGAAAATACAAGAAACATTTAATAAGGACCTAGAAGAACCAAAGAGTGAACAAACAATGATGAACAATACAATAAATGAAATTTAAAATGCTTGAGAGGAATCAACAGCAGAATAATTGAGGCAGAAGAACAGATAAGTGACCTGGAAGATAAAATAGTGGAAATAACTACTGCAGAGCAGAATAAAGAAAAAAGAATGAAAAGAATTGAGGACTGTCTCAGAGACCTCTGGGACAACATTAAACGCAGCAAAATTCAAATTATAGGGGTCCCAGAAGAGGACAAAAAAAAAAGGGACTGAGAAAATATTGCAAGAGATTATAGTTGAAAACTTCCCTAATATAGGTAAGGAAATAGTCAATCAAGTCCAGGAAGTGCAGAGAGTCCCATACAGGATAAATCCAGGAGAAACACACCAAGACACATATTAATCAAGTTATCAAAAATTAAATACAAAGAAAAAATATTAAAAGCAGCAAGGGAAAAGCAACAATTAAGATAAAAGGGAATGCCCTTAAGCTTAACACCTGATCTTTCAGCAGAAGCTCTGCAAGCCAGAAGGGAGTGGCAGGACATATTTAAGTGATGAAAGGGAAAAACCTACAACCAAGATTACTCTACCCAGCAAGGATCTCATTCAGATTAGACAAAGAAATCAAAAGCTTTACAGACAGGCAAAAGCTAAGAGAATTCAGCACCACCAAAACACCTCTACAACAAATGCTAAAAGAACGTCTCTATGCAGGAAACACAAGAGGAGGAAATGACTTACAATAACAAACAAGAAAATGGTAATAGGAACATACATATCAATAACTACCTTAAATGTAAATGGATTAAATGCTCAAACCAAAAGACATAGACTAGCTGAATGGATACAAACACAAGACCTGTATATATGCTTCCTACCAGAGACCCATTTCAGACCTAGGCACACATACAGACCGAAAGTGAGGGGATGGAAAAAGATATTCCATGCAAATGGAAGTCAAAAGAAAGCTGGAGTAGCAATTCTCATATCAAACAAAATAGACTTTAAAATAAAGACTATTACAAGAGACAAAGAAGGACACTACATAATGATCAAGGGATCAATCCAAGAGGAAGATATAACAATTGTAAATATTTATGCACCCAACACAGGATCACCTCAATATACAAGGCAAATGCTAACGGCCATAAAAGGGGAAATTGACAGTAACACAATCATAGTAGGGGACTTTAACACCCCACTTTCACCAATGGACAGATCATCCAAAATGAAAATAAATAACGAAACACAAGCTTTAAATGATACAGTAAACAAGACAGAGTTAATTGATAGTTATAGGACATTCCATCCAAAAACAGCAGATTATACTTTCTTCTCAAGTGCTCGTGGAACATTCTCCAGGATAGATTATATCTTGGGTCACAAATCAAGCTTTGGTATATTTAAGAAAATTGAAATTGTATCAAGTATCTTTTCCACCCACAATGCTATTACACTAGATATCAATTACATGAAAAAAATCTGTAAAACATACAAACACATGGAGGCTAAACAATAACTACTAAATAAACAAGAGATCACTGAAGAAATCAAAGAGGAAATCAAAAAAGTACCTAGAAACAAACAATAGTGAAACCACAATGACCCAAAACCTATGGGATGCAGCAAAAGCAGTTCAAAGAGGAAAGTTTATAGAAATACAATCTCACCTCAGAAAACAAGAAACCTCTCAAATAAACAACCTAACCTTACATCTAAAGCAATTATACAAAGCAGAACAAACAAACAAAAAAAACTCAAAGATAGCAGAAGGAAAGAAATTGTAAAGATCAGATCAGAAATAAATGAAAAAGAAATGAAGACAACAATAGCAAAGATCAATAAAATTAAAGGCGGTTCTTTGAGAAGATGAAAAAAATTGATAAATCAGTAGCCAGACTCATCAAGAAAAAAAGGGAGAAGACTCAAACCAATAGAATGAGAAATGAAAAAGGAGAAGTAACAACTGACACTGCAGAAATAAAAAGGATCATGAGAGACTACTATGAGCAACTATATGCCAATAAAATGGACAACCTGGAAGAAATGGACAAATTCTTGGAGAAGCACAACCTTCTGAGACTGAACCAGGAAGAAATAGAAAACATAAACAGATCAGTCACAAGCAATGAAATTGAAACTGTGATTAAAAATCTTCCAACAAACCAAAGCCCAGGACCAGATGGCTTCACAGGCGAATTCTATCAAACATTTAGAGAAGAGCTAACACCTATCCTTCTCAAACTCTTCCAAAATTAGCAGAGGGAGGAACACTCCCAAACTCATTCTAGGAGGCCACCATCACCCTGATACCAAAACCAGACAAAGATTTCACAAAAAAGAAGACTACAGGCCAATATCACTGATGAATGTAGATGCAAAAATCCTCAACAAATTACTAGCAAACAGAATTCAACAACACATTAAAAGGATAATACACTATGATCGAGTGGGGCTTATCCCAAGTATGCAAGGATTCTTCAATATATGGAAATCAATCAATGTGATAAACTATATTAACAAAATGAAGGAGAAAACCCATATGATCATCTCAATAGATACAGAAAAAGCTTTTGACAAAATCAACACCCATTTATGATAAAAACCTTCCAGAAAGTAGGCATGGAGGGAACTTACCTCAACATAATAAAGGCCATATATGACAAACCCACAGCCAACATCATTCTCAATGCTGAAAAACTGAAATCATTTCCACCAAGATCAGGAGCAAGACAAGGTTCCCCACTCTCACCACTATTATTCAACATAGTTTTGGAAGTTTTAGCCACAGCAATCAGAGAAGAAAAAGAAATAAAAGGAATCCAAATTGGAAAAGAGGAAGTAAAACCATCACTGTTTGCAGTTGACATGATACTATACATACAGAATCCTAAAGATGCTACCAGAAAACTACTAGAGCTAATCAATGAATTTAGTAAAGTAGCAGGATACAAAATTAATGTGCAGAAATCTCTTGCATTCCTATACAACAATGATGAAAAATCTGAAAGAGAATTTAAAGAAACACTCCCATTTACCATTGCAACAAAAAGAATAAAATACGTAGGTATAAACCTACCTAAGGAGACAAAAGACCTGTATGCAGAAAACTATAAGACACTGATGAAGGAAATTAAAGATGACACAAACAGATGGAGAGATATACCATGTTCTTGGATTGGAAGAATCAACAATGTGAAAATGAGTATACTACCCAATGCAACCTACTGATTCAGTGCAATCCCTATGAAACTACCAATGGCATTTTTCACAGAACTAAAACAAAACATTTCACAATTTGTATGGAAATGCAAAAGACCCCGAATAGTGAAACCAACCTTGAGAAAAGAAAAACGGAGCTGGAGGAATCAGGCTCGCTAACTTCAGACTATACTACAAAGCTACAGTAATCAAGACTGTATGGTATTGGCACAAAAACAGAAACAGATCAATGGAACAGAATAGAAAGCCCAGAAATAAACCCATGCACATATGGTCACCTTATTTTTGATAATGGAGGCAAGAATATACAATGGAGAAAAGACAGCCTCTGCAATAAGTGATGCTGGGAAAACTGGACATCTGCTTGTAAAAGAATGAAATTAGAACACTCTCTAACACCATACACAAAAATAAACTCAAAATGGATTAAAGACCTGAATGTAAGGCCAGACACTATAAAACTCTTAGAGGAAAACATAGGCAGAACACTCCATGACATGAATCATAGCAATATCCTTTTTGACCCACCTCCTAGAGAAATGGAAATAAAAACAAAAATTAAAAAATGGGAGCTAATGAAACTTAAAAGCTTTTGCACAACAAAGGAAACCATAAACAAGGTGAAAAGACAACCCTTAGAATGGGTGAAAATAGTTGCAAACAAAACAACTGACAAAGGATTAATCTTCAAAATATACAAGCAGCTCATGCAGCTCACTATTGAAAAAACAAATAACCCAATCCAAAAATGAGCAGAAGACCTAGATAGACATTTCTCCAAAGAAGATATACAGATTGCCAACAAACACATGAAAGGATGCTCAACATCACTAATCATTAGAGAAATGCAAATCAAAACTACAATGCGGTATCACCTCACACCAGTCAGAATGGCCACCAAGAAAAAACCTACAAGCAGTAAATGCTGGAGAGGGTGTGGAGAAAAGGGAACCCTCTTGCACTGTTGGTGGGAATGTAAATTGATACAGCCACTATGGAAAACAGTATGGAGGTTCCTCAAAAAACTAAAAATAGGGGCTTCCCTGGTGGCAGAGTGGTTGAGAGTCTGCCTGCCAATGCAGGCAACACGGGTTTGTGCCTGAGTCCGGGAAGATCCCACATGTTGTGGAGCGGCTGGGCCCGTGAGCCATGGCTGCTGAGCCTGCACGTCTGGAGCCTGTGCTCCGCAACAGGAGAGGCCGCAAAAGTGAGAGGCCCGTGTACCGCAAAAAAAAGAAACAAACTAAAAATAGAACTACCATATGACCCAGAAATCCCACTACTGGACATATACACTGAGAAGACCATAATTCAAAAAGAGTCATGTACCACAATGTTCACTGCAGCTCTATTTACAATAGCCAGGACATGGAAGCACCCTAAGTGTCCATCAACAGATGAATGGATAAAGAAGATGTGGCACGTATATACAATGGAATATTACTCAGCCATAAAAAGAAATGAAATTGAATTATTGTAGTGAGGTGGATGGGCCTAGAGACTGTCGTACAGAGTGAAGTAAGTAAAAAAGAGAAATACAAATACCGTATGCTAACACGTATATATGGAATCAAAAAAAAAGAAGAATCATTCTGAAGAACGTAGGGACTGGACAGGAATAAAGATGCAGACATAGAAAATGGACTTGGGGACAAATACAGGTTGTTTTTCTGGTGTCAGGTTGTATGAGCTCTTTATATATTTTGGATATTAAGCCTTCATCAGATATATTGTTTGCAAATATCTTCTCCCTTTCACTAGGCTGTCTTTTCATTTTGTTGATTGTTTCCTTCACTGTGCAAAAATAATGTAGTTTGATGTAGTCCCATTTGTTTATTTTTGCTTTATTTCCCTTGTCTGAGGGATCACATCCAAAAAAAAAAGACACACCTAAGACTAATGTCAAAGAGCATACTGCCTATCTTTTCTTCTAGGAGTTTTATAATTTCAGGTCTTACATTTAAGTCTTTAATCCGTTTTGAGTTTATTTTTGTGTATGGTGTGAGAACATCCAGTCATATTCTTTTGCATGTAGCTGTCTGGTTTTCCCAACACCATTTATTGAAGAGGCTGTCTTTTCCCCACTGTATATTCTTGCCTCCTTTGTCCTAGATTAATTGCCTATACAAATGTGTGTTCATTTCTGGGCTCCCTATTCTGTCCCATTGATCTGTGTGTCTGTTTTTGTGCCAGTACCATACTGTTTTGATTTCTGAAGCTTTGTAGTATTGTTTGAAATCAGATAGTATGATACTTCCAGATTTCTTCTTTTTTCTCAAAATTGTTTTGGCTACTTCCAGATTTTTTCTCAAAATTGTTTTGGCTATTTGGGGTGTTTTGTGTTTCCATACAAATTTTAGATCTATTTGTTCAAGCTCTGTGAAAAATGCCATTGATATTTTGATAGGGATTGCACTGAATCTGTAGATTGTCTTGGTGAGTATAGTCATTTTAACAAAATTAATTCTTCCAATCCCTAAAAATGACATATCTTTCCATTTGTTTGTATCTTCAATTTCTTTCATCAATGTCTTATAGTTTGCCAAGTACAGATCTTTTACCTCCTTGGTTAAATGTATTGCTAGGTATTTTTTTCTTTTTGATGCAACTGGAAATGTGATTCCTTTCTCTTTTTTGTGTGTGTATGTATTGGTCTCTGGTTAGCAGCAGGTTCATAGTAATATATTTATTACTTCATTTTTACTCCCTCTCACCACATTTAATTTTTTCTCATATTTGACACTTTTTTTGTTTTATGTGTCCTTTAACTACTTATTGTGGATATAGATGATTTTACTACTTTTGTCTTTTAACCTTCCTACCAAGTTTATAAGTAATCATTTATATCCCCTACCCTTACTGTATGTTTGCCTTTACCAAGAAGGTTTTCCTTCTGTAATTTTTGTATTTCTAGCTGTGGTCTTTTCTTTTCTGCTTAGAGAAGTCCCTTTAACACTTCTTGTAAAGCTGGTTTAGTGGTGCTAAAGTGTTTTAGCTTTTGCTTGTCTGTAAAACTCTTTGATCTGTTCCTTTAAATCATCTAATCTGCTATTTTTTTAATATATAAATTTCTTTCTTTCTTTCTTTCTTTTTGGCTGTGTTGGGTATTCATTGCTGCATGCGGGCTTTAGTTGCGGTGAGTGGGGACTACTCTTTGTTGAAGTGCACTGGCTTCTCATTGCAGTGGCTTCTCTTGTTGTGGAACATGGGCTCCAGGTGCACGGGCTTCCATAGTTGTGGCACACAGGCTCAGTAGTTGTGGCTCATGGGCTCTAGAGCGCAGGCTCAGTAGTTGTGGCACACAGGCTTTGTTGCTCCACAGCATGTGGGATCTTCCTGGACCAGGGCTCGAACCCGTGTCCCCTGTATTGGCAGACAGATTCTTAACCACTGTGCCACCAGGGAAGTCCCCTAATCTGCTATTGATCCCTTCTGGTATATTTTTTATTTCAGTTATTGTATTCTTCAGCTCTGTTTTGTTCTTCTTTATATTTTCTAATTCTTTGTTAAAACTTCTCACTGTGTTCACCCATTCTTCACCCAAGTTTGTTAAGCATCTTTATGATGACTACCTTGGACTCTTTATCAGGTAAGTTTGCTTATTGCCACTTTGCTTAGTTCTTCTGGGGTTTTGTCTTGTTCCTTCGTTTGGAACATCTTCCTCTGTCACCTCATCTTGCCTAATTCTCTGTGTTTATTTTTATATATTTGGTAGGTCAGTTACATTTCTCAATCTTGGAGAAGTAGCCTTATGTAGATGTACTCTGGGACCCAGCAGTGCACTCCCCTCTGGCCACCAGAGCTGTATGCTCTAGGGATGCCCCCTATGTGGGCTGTATGGGCCTTTCTACTGTAGTGGGGCCTTATATTGTGGGCACACTGGTAGGCAGGACTGGCCCCCAGACAGGTTGGCTATCAGGCCCTGCCTTGTATGGTAGCTGCCAGTCCACGGATAGGCTGGCTGGCTGGCTCAATGAGTCCCCAGACTGGGGCTGGCCTGCTGATGGATGGGACCAGGACCTGGGGCAGCTAGCGGTGGTGGTAGGCGGGGGACCCAGGGTTGGTGCAAGCCCATAAGCCTCTGGCATCAATAGGTTAGAGAAAGGACTCCAGAACGGCACTTGTGTCCTCATGGTAGAGCGAGCCCTCAAAATTGCTGATGCTGGGCTTCCCTGGCAGCTCAGTGGTTGAAAGTCCGCCTGCCGATGCAGGAGCCACGGGTTCGTGTCCTGGTCCAGGAGGATCCCACATGCCACGGAGAGGCTGGGCCCGTGAGCCATGGCCGCTGAGCCTGCACGTCCAGAGCCTGTGCTCCGCAACGGGAGAGGCCACAACAGTGAGAGGCCTGCATACTGAAGAAAAAAAAAAAGAATGCTGCTGCCATCTCTGTGTTCACAGGGGGAATCCCAGTTGCCTCCTGCCTCTTCAGGAGGCTCTCCAAGATCAGCAAGTGGGTCTGAGCCAGTCTCCTTTCAAATTTCAAATCTCCTTTGCCTCTGAACTAGGACTACAGAGAGTGTGAGATTTTGCACACGCCCTTTGAGGAGCAGTCTCTATTTCCTATGGCCCTCCAGCTCTCCCAAATATAAGCCCTGCTGGTTTTCAAAGCCCAGCATTCGGGGAAGTCATCTTCCTGGTGCAGAACCTCCAAGCTGGGGAGCCTGATGTGGGGCTTTGATCCCTTGTTCCTTGGGAAGAACCACTGCAATTGTGATTATCCCCCGATTTGTGGGTAGCCTACCCAGGAGTGTGGGTCTTGATTATACCAAGCCTTCATTCCTCCTACCTCTTTCATTGTGGTTCCTTCTTCATATCTTTAGTTGTGGAAAACCTTTTCTGCTGGTCTTCAGGTCATTCTTATAGACAGTTGCTCTGTAAATACTTGTGATTTTGACGTGCCTGTGGCAGGAGTGAGCTCAGGGTCTTCCTACTCAGCTCTCTTGGCCACACCAAAAATCTTTAGATTTTGAATTGCCATTATAACTAAGGCAGTTTGGGCAAAACAGTTAAGGTAAAACAGGAAGATGTAGTTTACAGTCTGAACGAAAGCACAGCTGTTGGATATCTGAGGAAAGGAAATGAGCAAAAATCACAAACTTCTGTTCATCATGCATGCAAGCATAGAGAGAGCAATTGACCCAGTGAAATGACTCACTTCATTTTCAGGTAAACATTGTAAACTGTGGCTCCTCTACTACTGTGATAATATTTAAATTTACCTTTGATTATAGGCAAAGACTGAACGTCAAAACTTGAATTCTTTCCGTCTGCTGCAGGGAAGACATTAAATGCTTACTTCAGAAAATAACATTGTTAATTGCTTTAGTAAGACGTAGATCTGGCAGCAGATCCCTTGAAAATAAGTACTGAATAAATCAAATCATCTAATTATTTTAGACAAGCTATAAATATGTTTTAATGGGCCAAACTTGTAGAATAGTTGGAGGTACTGCATAGTTTTGAAGGGAAGATTAAATTGCTTCACTTATTATTTTTTCACTATTAATAATAGTATTCATATGTACTCAGATAAGACTTGGAATTATACACAATATATGGTCAAGGAGCTCTCAGTTTTAAATTGGAAAGAAAAATAAAGCAGTCAGGATTAAACACCTTCCAAACATTTTTGTTTTTCTATTTTTGTCTTAGCTTTTTTCGTTCTTCATTCATCCTTGAAAGCCTCCAAGCAAGAGAAAGAATAATGTGAGACTAGAAAGAAAGGAGGGGGAGGAAGGTTGAAAGAGGAAGAAAAAGGAAGGGAAACCAAACAGAAAGGAAGTAGATGAGTAGTGGGTCAGTTAGGGTCATTGGTCATAAGCAGCTGACTCCAGCTAATGAAACACAAAGGGAATTTAGTGGAAGCATACAAGTAGAATCGTGAGTAAAACAGTATTCAAGACTTAGAAAGGACAGGAATGAGGGCAGAAATTAATGGTTACATTCTTCCATGATAAGTCAGTTCCAAAGACTTCTTCTTCTTCCATCGCTGTGTCCTGGGTAGAAATATTAGAGCTAAAGAGTCTGACTGACCTAGTTTGGGTTAATGCCTATCCATTGGCTAAAGAGGATCCATGTGGATTTTCACCCATATTGTGATAATGGAGAATGAGTAGAAGACAGTGTCAAAAGAAGTGAAAATGAGAAACAAGTAAATAACAATAACCCTGAATAAAAACAATTAGTGAATTTTAAAAATTTGTACACATCCATTAAATTAAAGCATACTTTTTGAGGCTTTTACTTGTTTTTTTGTGGTAGGAGAATTGGGAGGGGGTTAATGAGGATAATCAAAGGATAGATAGAATTTAACATTTCTTAGGGAACAGATCTATAAACTATTTTATCAGAATTTCTGAATAGTAATGTGAATAAGAGATATACCTTCTCACTGAAAATTCTGTCTGGAAAATGATTATTACAGAATAATTTGTAAAATCAATCTGAATTTTAAATTATGTTTTAAAGAAAAGCATTTCTGTTTTGTTCATTGAAACACAGTAACTGAACTAAATGCCAACAAATTTGGAACTCTGCCAGGAATTTTATTAATAGACCATTTAATAATATCCCAAAGATCTCATCTGCAACACTAGATTCCAGAACACTTTTCTCTACTGCTCTTAATTCCAAGAATGAAAACTGTTAAGTCAGAAGGGAATTTTGACAGATGATTAGAATAAGAGGAAGGAGGGAGAGGATCTGTCCAGTCCCTAGGGTCAGTAGCCAGTTGAGTCTTATGTGTTCCTAAGGACTAAGCAATAATCACTACTCATGAGCAACATGGGGGAGTGGGGAAGAGAGGAGAAGGAAAAATAAGGAAAAGGAGGGAGGAGACGAAAAAAAGAGAGAGGAAAAAGAAAGAGATGAAGATATCAGAGCATTTCTGAGAACTCGGTTGCTCTGGAGTTTACTACCCTAACCCTCACCCCCACCTCGTCCCTGTATTTTTTTTTTTTTTTTTTCGGTACGCGGGCCTCTCACTGTTGTGGCCTTTCCCGTTGCGGAGCACAGGCTCCGGACGCGCAGGCTCAGCGGCCATGGCTCACGGGCCCAGCCGCTCCACGGCATGTGGGATCTTCCCGGAGTGGGGCATGAACCCGTGTCCCCTGCATCAGCAGACAGACTGTCAACCACTGCGCCACCATGGAAGCCTGCTTCCCTGTATTTTTTAACCAATAGCAAGAAGTAATAAATGTTGCCTTCTTCCTCCAAGTTCTTGCAGATGGTGTGAGAACAAACAAGGTATTCCATATATAAGTTAAGCCTAAAGTTCCCAGTCTAAGTTAAGCCTAAAGCCTTTTTCTCTCATCCTTCTATTTCAATTGATTTAAAAGATGGATAAAAATATTGATCATCTTTGGTTCTTAGAAGTGAGTGCCATTTTATATAGCAAGTCATATCTTTGAGCCCAGCAATCATCATGGATAGTGTGGTTAATGTGTCTTTTTAGAGCAATGCTTGGCAGTCATAAAGCAAATGTATTGCTGAGTCAGAACAATAGGTTCATTAATCCCCCGAATAAATTAGCATTAGATTCAATATCCCAGATAGAAACAAACTAACAGGATATTTACTGTATTTGACTTGGAAAGAAGAAACTGAAAATGAATCTTCAACTGGCAATGAGGCAGGAGACAGATGGACCCCCAGCACAAACAGTTTAAGATCGTTCCTTGTGGACAGATACTCTGAGACGAGAATAACAGGACAATTGAGAGAGGAGGCTGGGTCCTGCCCAGATAGAAGACAAGAGACCACACATTCCTCATTCTCGAAGTCAGGAGACCTCCCTGACTACACATGCGCAGAAAGGCTCCTTGGAGGTCCAAAGGGGAGTGAAGCCAACTACCGAAAGGCCTTTTCGGTAGAATCCATCTTGGCTGAGAGATGCGTGCACACACGTGGGAAAATCCTGAGATACACCAAATATGGACTCTGAACCAGGCAAATCAAAATGATTGGTCAAAGGAGACATGGAAGAAATGCCCCATAAAAGTGATTCAAACTGCCATGAGGGCACGACTCTCTCTCTGAGCCCGCCCACGTGTCTATCCACACATACTGAACACTTTTTTTCTCTTAATAAATACTTTACTTGTTTCACTACTTTCCGTCTTTGTGGGAATTCATTTTCTGCAAAGCGGTAAGACCAGGTCCTTGTCACTGACCAATGGTCTAGCGGCTAGGATTTGCTGCTCTCACTGCCATGACCCAACCTCAATCACTGGCTGGGAACTGAAACCCTTCTTCAAGCCACTGCAGGCCGAAGCCACCCTAGATCAGCAAGAAAAAGGGAGATTCCATCTGGTTTTCTTTCTCAATGTTCCAGTGTTTTTTTCGAGATTGTAAAAACACATACTTTTATAATAATGTCACTTTATTAGCCTTCCAAAAGAACTTTAAGATTAACCAAAAAGTATATTATTTAGGATAAAACATTAATAATATATTCTGCAAGGAAACACATACAAAGGAAGCCAATAAGCCGAGTCAAGACTAAGTATTCAATAGGTATAACATTAAAACCGAGTTGCAAGATGTACTCCACACGTGAGTTTGCATTTGTGCCTGAGCTACTGGAGCCCAGAAGGATCATCGCATTACTCTGTTGGCAGATGCATCCAAAGAACTGGCCATGTTGTGTCTTGTCATCACAACGCTTCTTTCAGTTAAATGGTTTAAAATATTTGACAAGCACATTACAAAGCCATCCAAGGAAATGCTTCCCTTCCAGGGATTCAAGTCTTGAAGCAGACTATTAACATTGGCCTTTGTCAGTAATTCAGCCCACATTAGCAACAGAAAGCTTCTTACTGACAGACTGGGCTCTTAAGGAGACTCTAAAGGGAACACTGAGTGCTTTGTTATTGCTTCTTCACACGTTATTAATGGAGATTTAATGGAGGGGAAGGCGGGTTGTTCTTGTCCTCAGAAAGTTGTCTTTTTAAAAACATTTATTTCCTATCTTTATCATATTAAGACAATAGTCTAATCAGATTGTAATGAGACTAAAAACTTGATTCTTAATTAAATGGCAAGAAGTCATCTAACAAAACGGTCTTTTTCTCAAGTATGTACACCTACCAAAAAGCCTTTGGACAAAATACTGCCAGAAAAAGAATAATCAAAGCCACACACACAAAAAAGGACTTTGGCTCCGGATGAATATTTCTCTACATAATAGGGCAATGACACAAGAATGGATTCTCAGGCCAACTCTCCTTTTCATTCAGAGTTTATTACCATGGAGTAGCTTGACTCTTTCACTTGGTTTGCAATTTGCTTTCTTGGAGTCTTGTTTCTAATTAAAAATTAACCCTATCTCTCATCATTTGTTATGCTTTCAGATCTCTTTATTTCCTTATTTCATTCTCCACCTCGATTTCCAAAAACCTTTGACACTGGCAAAGAAACTTCAGTAGCTCATCATGGTCCTCAAAAACTCTTACCCCTTGAGAGGGATACGGTTGCATCTAAGTTAGAAGTTAGCTGCTTATCCTACAAATTTTTCCTTACATTCAAATTATAGAAGCAAAGTAAAATAGCATAGTTTGCTTTCTCTAAACCACATGCTCTGTTATTGTGCCTCATTCCAATCTGAAGGCATATTATGTAGACAAGACATAAAATAATTAAATAATGGCCCCAACCTCCGAACCGTGGGGATGTTGGGAGGTTTAGTGCAAGACCTCTTTTCTGACTAAATGACACAATTAGGATTTATAGACCATAGTTTACTGAAAAGTCATGTAATGTAGGAAGTATATGTGTACACACAAACACATCGTATTTAACTTAATATTCTTATACACTAATTTTCCAGTCTTCTGATCTAGAGCTAACGTGTCTGGAATTCTTGAATTTGGGTGTGCTGACTGGACCCATTCTCTGCACAATTCCCATAAAGACTTATCTATGAATTTCAGGGTTACTTTTGAAATTCTTCTAAGTGAAACTAGAACTTAACAGTACTTGCAAAGAGCAAACTTAATGCAGAATCACAAATTTTATTTTTCTCCCAATATTTTGCAACTATCTCACCAAACTTTAATTCAATATAATTTTTAAAATCCCTCTTCTTCGTGGTGGTTTTTCAGTATTCTGAAACTGCTTTCCATGGAAAATCTTTCTTTTTGCATTTCATTGGTTTAAATATTTAATTAAGTTTTCCAACTCCAGTAACAAACATGTCTGGAATAAACAGTTTAAGAAACTTGCACAACTGACTCTTGCTAGTATACAATTCAACTGGTGGGAACAGAAGTGTTGGGTTTACCAGAGAGTAGCCTGTTCCCCATGAATGCTTAGCAGGCCATGAGCAATGGTCAGCCTGTTTACAGAGGTAATAGAGTGGCAGCTAAACCACAAAATCATGTAAGTGGAAGTCAGTTAAGTGGTTAAGACATTTTGAATGTATGACACAAGACATCAGGGCACTGTCCAAAAATGACTATTTTCAGTTAAGACTGCTAATATAAAGTCATTTATAGAGAAGAATGCTTAAAAAGCCCTTCTGCTCCCACAGCATGCAGAAGAATCTTCACTAAGATGAGTAAGAAAGGGCAAAGCCACAGGACAAAGACATTCAGGTTTGTGTGAGAGACAGGGAGTCACAGCAGTGAGTAGGCACTCTTGGTACCCATATATCTGCCAACGAGATTGATTTAGAATATGTTGGAGACAAGAAATCAATCATCCATAGGCATCAACTATCAAATACTCTGCTTACTTTAAGAGGGTTTTGCACAATTGTGATACCCAAGAAAGGAAATAAGCAGCAACATATGAAAAGAACTGTACAGGGGCTTCCCTGGTGGCGTAGTGGTTAAGAATCTGCCTGCCGATGCAGGGGATACGGGTTCAAGCCCTGGTAGGGGAAGATCCCACATGCTGCGGAGCAACTAAGCCCGTGTACCCCAACTACTGAGCCTGCGTGCCACAACTACTGAAGCCTGTGCCCCTAGACCCCGTGCTCTGCAACAGGAGAAGCCACTGCAATGAGAAGCCTGTGCACCACAATGAAGAGTAGCCCCCGCTCACTGCAACTAGAGAAAGCCTATGCACAGCAAAAAAGACCCAGCTCAGCCAAAAATAAATAAATAAAAATTTTAAAAATCTTAAAGAAAAATAAGAAAAGAAAAAGAACCATACAACATGACCCAGTGGGATTTATCCCAGGTGTGCAATGTTGGCTTAAAATCTGAAAGTCATTTCACGTAATATATTGTATTAATATAGTAAAGAACAAAATCACATGCTCTTCTCAACAGACACCAGCAGCCCTTGACAAAGTCCAATTCCTATTCATGATAGGAACTCTTAACAAATGAGAAGGAAGCAGAAACAATCTTCCTCAACCTGATAAAAGGCATCTGCAAAAAACCCACAGCTATCATCAAACTTAACTTGTAGAAGATAAATGCTCTGCCTAAAATTGCAAACAAGACAAAAATGTGTAATATATATAACTCACGTCTATTCAACACTGTACTGGATTCTAGTCACAACAGTCAAATGAGAAAAAATATAAAGGTATACATATTAAAAAGAAATAAGTAGAACTGTCTTTATTTGAGGATGACACCTTCCTGTGTGTGATATATATGAAATATGTATACAATATACGTAAGATATATATATCCCAAACTACTAGAACTTACAAAAAAATTTAAGAAAGTCACAAGTTAAAATATCAACTTACACAAATCAATTGTATTTTCATACACTAGAAACAAATAATCAAAAGAAAAATTAGGAAAACAACTTCATTGGCATGAGATTCAAAAAGAACAAAATACTTAGGAATAAATCTAATTAAGAAGTGTAGGAATTGTACACAAAACTACAAAATATTACTGACAGAAAGGTTAAGAGATCTAAATTAAAAGATATTTTATGTTTGTGGACTGAAAGATTTAATATTGTTAAAATTTACAATTCTTCACCAAATTAATCTGTAGATCAATGAAATCCTGATCAAAATCTTAGCAGGAATTTTTGTATAAATTGATAAGCTGATCCTAAAATATATATGACAATTAAAAAAACCCAGAATAGTCCAAACAATTTTGAAAAAAGAAGTTGGAAAAAATTGGAATTATCCAATTTCAAATCTTGCTATAAGGTTAAAGTAATAGGCTGTGTTGTATTGGCATAAGGATAGACATGTAGATCAGTGGAACAGAATTGAAAGCCCAGAAATAAATCCTTATAGTTATGATCAATTTACTGTCAATAAAGATGCCAACACAATTCAATGACGGAAAGGATAGCGTCTTCAACAAATGCTGCTGAGACAACAAGGCACACGTGTAGAAACAAGAAAAAGGAAAAAGCATTTCGATCCTTACCTCACACCATACACAAAAATTAACTCAAAATAGAACATATATCTAACTGTAAGAACTGAAACTGTATAACTCCTAGAAAAATAGAAACTTTCTAGAAGAGAAAAATCTAGACTCATTGTGGTGATCATTTTGCAATATATACAAATATTGAATCATTATGTTTTACCCATGAAACTAATATGTTATGTGTCAATTATATCTCACTAAAAGAATAAATAAAAATCTCTGTGCTTTTGGGTTAGACAAAAATGTATTAGATGTGACACAAAAAACAAGACCCATTAAAAATTGATAAATTCAACTGTAAGTGAAAATTTTTCCTCTTCAAAAGACATTATTAAGAAAATGAAAAGGGGAGCCAGACTGGGAAAAATATTTACAAATCATATATCGTATGAAGGACTTATGTCCAGAATACAAAAAGAACACATAACTCAATAATTAAAAGACAAACAGCCCAATTAAAAAATGGACAGTTTTGAATGGATATTTCACCAAAAAAAAAAGGATATACCAAAGGCTAATAAAGACATTTAAAAAAAACTGTTAACGTAATTAGCCTTTAGGGAAATGTAAGTTAAAACCACAATGAGACACAATTTCACACAAAATGGCTATAAGATAAAAGACAATAGCAAGTGGTAATAAGGATGTGGAAAAATTGTAACCCTCATGCATTGCTGGTGGGAACATAAAATGGTGCAGGACCTTGGAAAACTATTTGGCAGTTTCTTTAAAAATTAAACACAAACTTACCATTCAACCTAGCAATTCTCAAGAGAAATGGATACCTATGTCCACATAAAACTTGTATGTTCTTAGCAGCCTTATTCATAATATACCCAAACTGGAAACTACCATCAAGTGATGAATAGATAAAAATGCAGTCTATGATACAAGGGAATAAAAATGAATAACTTACTGCTACATGTTATAACAGAGTTGAACTTCAAAAATATTAAGCTAGATAAAATAAGCTGAACACAAACAACTCTATATTGCATGAGTCAACTTATATAGCTTATTTAGCAAAATGCATATCTAGAGATACAAAAAGCAGGTCAGTGTTTATCTGAGCTGGGAATGGAAGCGGGAATTGACTGCAAATGGACAAAAGAGAAATGTCGTAATACTACATTATAGTGGTTGCTGCACAACCCTCTAAACTTATGAAAAACTACTGAATCCACTTACAATGGATGAATTTTATGAAACTTTAAAAATAACTAACATCGGGCTTCCCTAGTGGCGCAGTGGTTGAGGGTCCGCCTATCGATGCAGGGGACACGGGTTCGTGCCCCGGTCCGGGAGGATCCCACATGCCGCGGAGCGGCTGGGCCCGTGAGCCATGGCCGCTGAGCCTGTGCGTTCGGAGCCTGTGCTCCGCAGTGGGAGAGGCCACAGTGGTGAGAGGCCCGCGTACCGCAAAAAAAAAAAAATAACATTTACGGAGCACTTACTAAGTGCCAAGCACTGTGTTGATTACTTTGCATCAATTATCTTTTTTAATCTTCTCCCAAACATTATGAATGTATAATATTTGTGCAATTAATTAATATATACGTTTATAAATTATACAAATATATATTATAAAATTGATATTTATAAATATAAATTTGTAAATTATAAAAGTAATGCAAATTAAACATTCATAATGCACAAACACTATACATTCATAATGTTTGGGGAAGGAGTAAATAAGGTAATTTATTAATAGCCCCATTTTATGGATAAAGAAACTGAGTAAGATAGGGGTTAAATTACTTGCCCAATAGCATATGGCAAGTAACTAGTGGAGTCAGGGCCTAGGCAGCCTAACTTTAGAGTCGCATTTCTAAAACACTGCTTGCACATATACTGTCTCCTAATAAAATAGCCAGCCTGATTACTTCATTTGAGTTGTTTAGATTAATGAATTTGGAGTAGTCTCTAAATTTTCCTATATTCCTGATAATATAAGGTTCCCAACACCTTATATATTTAACTATTTGAAATTGCTGATGGTGGACCATTCGTGACCTCAAAAATGGCTGTTTCATATGGTTCAGTCTGGAGATTAAATAAATGAATAAATCAATAAACAAATATATAAATAAATAAATTTGTCCCCCCCAAACCCCTTACGTTATTTTTATGGGATCTTCAGAAACTTTTAAAAAACCCATAAAGTTATATTAGATTGAACCAGCTTTTTATACAACGAATGCAAATGGTTCAATCTGTTCAAACCTATTACCCCCACTATTGCTGCTGATATAACCTGCTATTTTTCACATCTTGGCTATTTTCTCTTTTCAGATATCTTCATTAGTATTTCTGAAGACATCTGCTTTGCCTCTTTCCATCCTTTTCAACAGAAGCAGATGGGAGATTGCTAGCCAGAGGCAATAAAGACTACAGCATTAAGAATCTTCATTTTCAATGACATGTGATTTGATCACCATTGTTTCTTGAAAACATTGGCCTTGACTTTATAAGAATAAAGTTTATTTCCTTAGTTCTGGATCTTTTTTTCTGAACTTCTAGATGCATGTTAAGTAAACAAACCTCTATTTTGTTACCCTCCTCCACAGATACACAGAGAAATAGTTCCCAGTGTTCTGTTATTGATAAACAGTTCACAATCCCTTCTGAAACAATTGAAAAGACGGTAAGTTTTTCTCTCAAATACCTTCATATTTTCAGAACAAGCTTTTCAAACTTCTTATTTCTCATTCCCATGATACTTCCCAAAATACCTAAGTATATACAAAACTAAAAACTCATTTTAAAAATATGTCAATTTGTATAAAATTGATGACTGATAAGAACCTGCAGTACAAAAAAACAAACAAAGAAAACAACTAACACTAAACTTTCTTTGGGTTATTTGTATGGAAATATGTTCATATAAATGTTTCAGACATTACATGAAATTTCTAAAAATCTTATAAGTTCTGGTATAATGTTATGTCATAATTCTAGTTATTACTTTAAAATGTATATCTCAGAAATAACTAAATTTCCTTGTCAATTGCATTATTATGAACTTTCATCAAATCTTTAACCATGGTCATTTTAAACTCTTTTGTCATTTACAGACAGTTCTGGGTGTACTCTGATGCTTTCGCAAAACTGTTCCTATAAAAGGGTTTCATCTTCAAGGGATTCATGGAAAAGACTGGCAAGTACATGTTTCTGGTAACTGACTATACTGCTGAAATGAATGAATAAGCATTTTCAGAACTCTAATGGAAAACTGATGAATTCATAAAAGTACTAACAAAACATCAAGATAAAAAAATTAATTACATGGGACTGAGTGAACTGATGAGGAGATAATTTTTGTGACTTTCTGTTTGAATAAAAAAAAATATCCCACAAGGACTCAGAGGCAAAAAAATATACAAATCAATTTTCACTGCAAAGTAAAGGAGCTGTTACAGTGGAGGATTACTGGACTGAATGTCAATATTATGACATAGTATGAGTGTGTTTTGTGTTTGGTAATTGCAATCATTGTTGCTTTTGTTGTGGTCATCCACTTACAATGCTTGGTGTCAGTTTATTTATCTCTTGTAAAAATAAAATACAGTGTGTGTGTGTGAAAAAAAAATGTCAATTTTTTCTCTACTTGCATATTATCTATTATTTGTTCACGCCAAAATTATAGAATAAATAAGAAGACTCAATATCGTTGTCCAATCAGGATGGGCACCCTACATGTACCAACACTCACTCCTAGCTCAAGATGTAGAATCTTTTTAAAAGGGTCTATGTTTAGGTTTCCATTCTTTGGGGAATCTAAGTTCGCCCCCTTTGTGTCCTGTGGAACAGTCAACTTCACCTTGAAGATTTGTTTCTAGTCTATCTTTCCCCTCCATGTTATCCTCCTAAGATTGGAGATTTTCTCTAGGCATGTGTTGTCCAAGACCGTGGCCACCATCCACAGGTCCTATTGAGCACTTGTAATGTGGCTGGTCCAGACTAATGGGCTGTGAGTATAAAATATTCACACAGTTTCAAATATTTAGTATGAAAAAAGAATGTAAAATGTCTCATTCATAGCTTATATGTTGGTAACTTGTTGAAATGGTGATGGGGTAGCTTGGGTTAAGTAAAACATATTCTTAAAATTAATTTTACCTGTTTCTTTTCACAGTTTGAATATGGCCACTGAAAAGTCAAATTTACATATGTACTTTTATATTATATATTTTGTATTATATTCCTAATGGACAGCATTGCTTTTTGTTATTTCTTGGTACCCAAGTGTCCTTCCCTTGCGCTCCAGTTGTGACGAGCTTCTCATATGCCCCCATCAAGCCCCTGCCCCCAGCATGGCAGCCCCAGCCAACCCTGTTGCACTCATCCAGAAGGGAATCTTGACAGTATTTGTAAAAATATCAATTGACAATTTCAAGGAAATATTATATTACTTCACAAGATTATTCTGGAATTCATCTGAAAAGAAGGAATAGCTAAGATAAATTTTAAAAAGCAAAAAACAAGAGCAATGAAGAGGACCTTCCCAGAAACTCAGAAGTTTTTGAGAGCCGTAAAAATTATAATAGAGGAAAAATATTTACTGTTACGTCTGTTGCACAATTAGCAAGCACTCAGTATATAATAGCTATGAGTATTATTGTTTGTTCTTACCAAAACATATAAAACTATAGCAATTAAATTTTATAGAACTTGAAAAGAAGGATGATTGATATAGGTCTATAAGCAACAACTTTATCATACATAGAATATTTAATACACTGTGTGATTATATCTTATTATAGATCATTGAGTGAAAAAATGAATTATTCAATAAATTGTCTTCAGACAACTAACAAGTTATTTTGGAGAAAACGAATTCCAGATTGATGAATTGGTGAACGTTTTTAACATATTTATTTTAAGAGAGGAAAAAAACAGGTGAATATTTATCTGATCTCTAGCATAGGAAGATATTCTAAGCTTAACAGTGATGAAAAAGGTAGAGGAAAATATACATTTGATAGCATCAGAATGTAAAGCTTTTTATATAAAAAAGTAACAAATACTAAAGCAAACAATAAATTGTAGGAAAAAAATCAATGTGAATGTTACAAAAGGTTAATAACTTTATTTTTAAGAAGGCATCAATATTCGTAAATAGGAAATGTACTGAGAACTAAATAGAAAAGTGGAAAAGTATAAACATGTGGGAAAATTTTGAACTCTACCAACACAAATAATCAAAATATTTTGAAGTGTTAGTACTCAATGCTAGCGATAGTGCAATGAAATAGCATTTCTGTACTGTGCCAATGAGATTCCAAGGGCTACAACTTGTTTTGAAAATAATTTGGCAACATGTATCAAGAGCTTTATATCCTTCAATTTTGGGATCATTATATAAGGAAATTATCTAAACTTCCCTCATATGGGAAAGATTAAATAAAGTTTGATATAGCTGTATGATGGAATATTACACAGCTGTTAAATTAACATATGAAGAGTGTTTAAAAATGTAGCCATGTTTACAATGTTATAATAATATTAAGAGCAGGAGAGCAGACTCTCACTAGTCTTGTGTAACAATCAGTATCCATACCAATTTGCTTCTGTATTAGTGGACACTAGTCGCAAATGATAGAAGCCCAGGTTGAAATCAAACATGCTACCAGGAGAATTTCATGGAAGTGTCGAGTAACCAGATGAAGGGCAGGGCACAGCTGGGTCAAAGCAGTGGCTGGAACCAGAGACCAAAGGGTGTCAGAATGCCCTGTCCCACCATCTCTGTGGTTCTGAGGTCACCTTCATTTACTCAGATTGGCTCTTTCTACACAGCAGGGAAAACAGTGTTCTGGGGTCTCAGATCTCACAGCTTTGCCTGCAGGGAAGCACTGGCTCAGTTATAAGATTCTAAGGAAAAACACTGGTCTACTTCATGTCATCTCTGTCACCCCCTGGACCAATCTCTATGGCCAAAAGTCTGGTTTCGTGATTGACAAACACAACTTGAAATACATACTTGACAAAGCAAGGTCCACAAAAATAATAGGGACCCTGGGCAGACAAAATATATTAGTAGCAAATGGAAACCTCTTTACACAGGAAAATTTCAGATATCAGCCTTTTTGATAGTCTTCAATAAAATAAAAACAACAACATATGTAAAAATGGAGACATACCGCATAAGCTCTGTTTTAAAATTCAAGTCCAGGGGTGAAAAATCATAACAAAATGACAAATCCTTAAAGTAGATATTATTTTTTCAGTCTTCACAACAACAGGTAATAGTATTATTATTTCTAGTTTACAGATGAGCAAATTGAGTTTCAGTTTATTAAATTATTTAGATAGTAGTAGGTATTCCAAAGGAGAGGAGTACTTAGGAAGCTTAATCCCAGAGCTTGTAGTTCAAACACTCTAATATAAATACAACAAAAATTAAAGGATGAAGGGGAAGAAATTGATAATAACTGAACTTCATAAGAAGGCACATCTATCTCCATGTCTAAGTATATTTGCATACTGTAATTCTTCCATATGTAAACTAGTGCCCAGATATAATTAACAACTGATTAGTTCATTTTTGTCCTCTGATTATTTATTAAGATGACATTTTATTGGATATCCCCTTTCTCAGTTGTCCTCAACTGGGATAGTTATACAAGTTTGTGCTTAATTGAAGGAAAGAAACCATTTCTGTAGACAAGTCTGAATGGCTTCAGGTGTCAAATCCCAATGCAAACTATTAATCTAGTATGTACAAACTGAAAGAGAAGAATAACTTCCTAGGATGGTTCCTACAGGATTGTTATTATTGTAATGATTTGGTTTTTCCTTGGCTAAGAATCAGCTTTGTGGTTCTCACTTTATTTAAGTCACCATCCCTTCATTAACTGATGGGCCTTCAGAGCAGAAAAGCAAGGCAGACAGTGTGTGATTTTCCTCTTTTTTGTATCTCCACAAAGTACGTGTTCATCAAATATTTATTATACAAATACATGAAACTTAATTCAGGTTTTCTCAAACATTGAGAATTTTCAGAACTTTTTTGTACTGTACTGGCAGTATAAAGATGGATAAAACATCGTACCTGTGCTTTGTTTTAAATTATTATTAGACACAAATATTGATGGCAATACTTATTTGGTAAATGCAATACCAGAGTGTCATGGGAGCATAGTTTGGCCCCCCCTTGGGCCTGGTATAAAAAGATCAGAAAAGGGAATTCCCTGGTGGTCCAGTGGTTGGGACTCTGCACCTTCACTGCCAAGAGTGTGGTTCAATCCCTGGTGGGAGAACTAAGACCCCACAAGCCACGCAGTACAGTGAAAAGAAAAAGTAAAAAATAAATAAAGGAAAATAAAAAGATCAGAAAAGATTCCTGGAATAGTTGAAGCATTAGCTGAGTCTTAAAGAAAGGTTCAGAGGTGGAAAAGCAATAAGGTAGATGAAGGCGGCATTGCAGGGGTATGTCCATGACAGGTATTAATTTCTCTCGACACTCTAGAGACAAAGATTTAATATGAATTCACTTGGAAGATGGTGCACATTTCACCTGCCGATGCCTGGCATCCACCCCATTCACCCCTCAGCTCTCCCCACTCACTCTTACCCCACCACGACAGTCATAGGCAGTTATAAGTAACCATAAAGAAATTGCTGAAGTTGATGAGATTTAACATGAAAGTTAGACTCACACAAAACAAGCAAGGCCACTGGCCTGGAACAGGGCTTTCTTCTCTGTGTACTCTTCCTCCACGTTGCCTATAGAAGATCCAGCGTTCCTTTGGATCAAAGAGTCAAAGAATCCTGGAGCAACTGAGAAAAGAGTTCCTTTTGTTTTTGTTCCGGTAAACCAGCCCCAGGCTGCAAATCTCCAAGTCATAAATAATTGCTGCGGTGCGCAGTGAAATGCTAGTGCCTGGGGCAGTCACTAATGTCAGAGCAAGGGGGAGACCGACTTCTGCAAAAGTGTGATGATAAACTTGTCTAAGGCTGCAAAAAGTTTGTTGTGGGTACCGCACTGAGAGAAGAGGATTAGCCTAGGGAAAAGGGCAAGGGCTTTGGGGTCAGACACAAGTGGGTTGAATCCTGCCTCTTCTGCAAATAATTATGTGGCCTCGAACACCCAACCACCTTCAACTTCAGAGTCCATATCTACAAAATGGGAATAAGAAGGTTGCAAGGTTGTTCTGAAATTCAATAAAGTATATTTTAATCCTCCAACACTGTGCCTAGCACACAGGATGTATTTAATAATCAGTAACCATTCCCATCATCGAATCACCATCCTAACTCTAGTTGTTCAATACAGTAGCTTTAGAGAGGAAGGTGGCAGCCCCAGAATCTTCACTGACAACCTTTACATACTCAGGTTCACTGTCCTAGGCCAGACCCATGTCCCTTTGTTAATTGTAAATTAATAAAACACCGAGCTAGATCTTATAGGATATTCTCTCACACTCATGCATAATCCATCCTCAGCCCTTAAACCCTGACACTTACCCTGCTTGTTTAATTAGATGTGACATTGGTCTATTCTTTGGAAAGACTCTTCTCCCTAACCAAAATGATCACGTTACTGCTCAAAGCTTTAGCCATCCAATCTACATATAAGGCTGACAGAAATTCAGTGTATTAGAACAAAAAATCTAAAATAATAATAATAATTAAACAAAATAGACAAAGGCAACTGCATTCAAAATTTGATTTTTAAATATTTCATTTGGTTCTGTAGTTGTTTTTTGTTTCATTGAATACAGAATTATGAGTCAAAGCACCTTCAAGGAAAAATTGCATTAACAAGAAGTCTGGGCACACTTTGGATTACATATTAAAACAGAATTCAGGTCCTTTTATGGAAAAGTAGCTTCAATATTTACTTCAGTCCATCTTTTGCCCATTAAATATTTCCATGTTCCTAACGTACCATCTGCTAAGGAATATATATATTTATCTTTGGGTGATATTTTCTTTAACTTAATACATCACATGGAATTTCTTTCTACACCATTGAATATTTCTATAAATAGATCCTAAAACTGTAAAATAAATGGTCGAGGTTATTTTTCTGCTCTATTATATATCCAGAAAAATTCAAACACTTTTTCTTCCAATCAATTAGAAATAATTTGGGGAAGAAGAAAAAACATATTCATATTATATTTGTATTATAAATATTTATGTAATGTAGAACAAGGGAAGAGTTTGTTTATATATTTTAGATTGTGGTATACCAAGTTAGATAATTCAGATTAAAAATCCATGTTAGGTCTGTATAAGGCAGTTGTCTACACCAATGAAATTAGGCAGTTAACTGTCAGATCTGGCCATCTCTTTGTATACTGAAAGCAATCTAAACATTGTGTTTCATAATTTAAACTTTCACTGTTACTATAAGATGCATGCCTTGTTCTTAGCATAAAATAGGTTTTCTTGGCAAAGCAAAGGATTTTTAATGATTACAGTAACATTTCTCTTGTCCTTGGGAACATTCCATCTTGCTATGGACTGTGGCAGAGAGGGCTAGCTGTTCTTCAAGGTTTCATGCTCTCCTTCCTTAACGGACAGTTGTTGCTGGGAAGTGGCCACCCCAGCAGAGACTACATTTCCTAATCCTCTCACCCTTTCATCTACATATGGGCATGTGATTGACTTGCCCCCATAGAATGGGAGCAGCTGTGATGTATGTCACTTCCATGCTGTGATGGGAAGCCACATGTTGAAGATGGCAGATCCCCCATCCACTTGGACCAATTTTAACTGAATGGGGCAAAGCACTTCACCTCCCCACCGGGAACATCTGCACTGGAGTGTTATATGATACAGTGTTATAAACTACACAAAAAATGCAGTTTGTCCTATTACATGACTAAAATCTGGGGATTTATGTCTTCTGGCAGTTAGCATTACCGTAACTAATACATGGTAGGTATGTTATAATTATTCAAAGAGAGAAACTGACCTATAAAACAAATTACTTACACAATATGCTTACTATAGAAGTCAATGCAGATGGAGAATTGGGATTACTACCAAAGTTAGAGAACAATGTCAAAGAGGCCAGCTGGGACCTCAGGCAGAGCTTCATATTGTTTAATGTCTTCGTAGATTCATCGTGATACAGGTTCTGGCCCTCTGTATGGTGGGTCCAAAGTTAACTTTGCCCTGGTGACCTAACTCACATTAGCCAAATTCATAAGAGATGATTTGTAAAGCCTGTTGCCAATATATTCATTTACTCTGACACCTGTTATACTATTCTGAATACCCATGGTAAGTCCAAGAAACATATTTACCAATCCTACCTTTTTTGCCCCAGACTCTATGAAGACCACAATTCTGTTGACATAATTATTTTAAAGAGTCAACTTATAGTACAAATGAGCAGATAAATATTACATCATTATCTCCCTGCAGATATATCTGACTCAGTAGATAGAGACTTGGAAGGGATTTATTTTGAAACCATTTTTTAAGGTGGATTGCTCTACAAATGACTATATAAATCTGCTTTGTGGATAGTTATTAGTTTTACTCTAAATGATTGAACGTTTCCTCCATTTGGGGGCCATATTATGCTGAAAAGAGATATATATGACCTAACGTCATAAAAGACAAGAAGTGGGAATAAAAAAAGAGGACTGAACAATTAGATAATGAGAAACAAAAAGCCCTGAAGAGAGATATAGACATCAAAGTAAAAGGATGTTTCCCATGACATCAGTACCTAGACTGGTGGCCCAAAGAAAACTGAGGTGATTGGATTATTTATAGAATCACTGTGCTTATGTTTGTGTTCTGTAAATACATCACTACATCACCCTGCATGCCTGAAGTAAATGAAACTTTACAATGTATTTATAGAACATCTGCTCCATATGCTCTCCCTTCTTCAGAATCAAAATTCAAGCCAAAAGCGTCCCATCAAAAAGTAAAATTTGCTGGGTCAGGCAATTAGAAGGTCAATTGTAAGAGGTCAGATTTTGCAGGAAAAGAAAAAAGGAAACCTTAACATGAAAAAGAAATTGTTTTTAATATTTAATGTGGGCCATGCCAACAGAATAGAGCATATCTATTGAAAAGTTCAAAGTGTGCTTGAACCCACTGCAACATCAGAAATAGCTTATTACAAATCAAAGGTCATAAACTGTGAAACATGCTTTAAAATCTGTGTTTTCAGGAAAATTCTGTACAGGGACTCTGTTCTAGTATACCCTTCCATAAAAAAACCTTCTCTATCATTGCCCTTCATTGTGTTCATCTGGTCTACCAGAGAAGATTATATCTATATATCTATATATAGATATATATCTATATAGATAGATAGATATAAGCTCCACAAAGCAGAAACTGCATTTTTTTTTCTTCTTTTGCCCCTTTAGTCAAGTATCCAGGATGGAGACAAGGAAGACAACCTACTGTAATGCAGAAATTAAAACACTGGAACTCCTATTAACTTAATCTCATTCTACTTTTTAAATGTTTTATAATATAACATAATATTTTTCTTATAAAATACTTATTTTGGGAATACACACATAAAACTTCTTAGGACTAAAAATTTATAGACCAGTGCCTTATGGAAACTAGCATAAGAAAAAACATATTAAAATAATGCGCTGACTGGGCTGTTGCCATGCCGAAGGTGTAGCTGCAGAGAAAATGAAACGGCTGCCCTTGAGATTGAATTCATTCTTTCATTCAGCAATTACGCATTGGGTATCTACCATATGCCAGAGGCTGTGTGGGGCAGCAGTCACCAGAGAAGTGATTGTGTTGTTAAAAATAGAGTGAAGTGACAGTAAATCCATGACCATTTTTCCCAACTGGGACTGCCCTTCCCTTTTCTGAAAAGGGCTCTGATCCCTTATCTTCAGGTAAGGACATCCCTGGAGGAACGCCACCCTTCCTGTGTGGCTGAGAAACTATGATCTACACTGTGGTCACTTAGTGAATACTTATTGACACACTGACGGTGGGATTGCCAACACAAAAGAAAAAGATAAATTAATTCAGTGATTCCAGTATTGCTCAGGATTGTCAAATGCATATACTTTTCAATTATAGGGGCCAGGATCCCAAGAGAGTAAATGGAATCCATATACAGTTGCCATGAGTGACAAAGGATTATTTCTCACTACATCCTAACAACTGCCCTAACAGATACCTGGGGAGCCTTGCATGCTGCATTCACATGTAACCATATAATTAGATAGATAAAAACAAACACATACAGCAAGATTTTGATACAAGACCAAACTTTGAATGATCCCCGAGTTTAATACACGAGAGGAAAAGCTGTAATTGACAAATTACACACATAAGGCAGCCATATGATTTGGAATAATATCCTCCAAAAAAAGGAAATGTCTGACACACATTTGTTTTTTCTTTTCTATTTTTTTTTTTCCTTCTTAGAGAACATTTATGTGGCTTGCTTAGTCATGTGATTTTCTGTCTTGCAGACATCTGGCTGAGTACGTCATAATGTTGTAATGCATGTTGTGTCTCTCAAAGCAATGTTTCTCCAAAATTCAATCCCTGTTTAAACAAAAGTGACTTTCTCTTTCCACATTAAGATCCAAAAAAATATTTTCCCGTATTATAATGGCCCTAGCATTTCCCATGTCTGTAAGACAGGAACTTTAGCAAGATTTGATCCATCTTCAAAAGACCCACAATCCTCAAGGACAGTCTATTTATATAGAGATCACAATGATAAAACATGTGGTTGATTTGATTACCTTAGTAGATGGAAAAGTAGGAATCAACCAGTTGAGTTTTACTCCACTCACTCCAGACATCTAATGGATGAGGACTCACAGCGAAAGATTATTACCTTTTTTGGCCACAGAATCTGCCAGAAGGAGTTTCTGCTGTGAAGCACTAGAAAGAGAGATAGAGAATTCTGAATGTCATTGGCTTTCCTCCCTCATTCTTTATTCAGTATGTCTGCCAGCAATTTTCAATAAATTCTTCATTGCCCAATAATTATTCTATTTGATTCCTAGAAATAGGATTCAATCTGATTTAGATTCCTGTGTTAATATTCAAAGATATCATAATAATATTATGTGAAGTAATTAAGAATTATCAAATCTGAAGGAATGTACTAGTAAAAACATACATGTTTTTCAAAAATATAGGCATACATTTTAATATATCCCAATGTATGTGTGTATAAAATAGAGAATGTGTGTGATGAAAGTATGATATAGACTATACCTAACGTTATTTAGTCTTAAGCTCTCAGAGTCACAAATGCAAAAAACTCTAGCAGTCTAGCGGCATAGTTTTGAAGAAAGGAAAAGTGGAAGCAAGCCAACTTAGGAACTGATTAAGTATTCAGCAGAGAATTTTCTGTGGTTCTGTCAAAAGGCTCTGTCAGTGCATTTAACTATGTGGAAAAAAGGTTGTTGAAATCACACAAAGGATTTTTCCAATTCAAATGCTACAGATGAAATGATATTCACAGAGAAACACACCAGATCTTCAAAGCTTAATAAAAGCCACATCTATTCATTTTATGACTTGAACTTGCAAGTGAAGTAAGAAACCAGTATAAAACAAGCATAAAGAAATCTCTTTAGGAAAGGAATTCCTATTTGTACTTTGCATATTTACTTCAAGGCACACATTCAAGAAGAGGGCAAGTGCTAGGGCAGACACAAAGCAGGGATGTGAGCAGGTTATTTCACCCTAATGTAAGAATAGCATCATTTGTATCTGGCCTCAAAAACCTCATTATGTGAAAAGTGGGCACACTTTTGTCTTAGAATGTTTGTAAAGAGAGATCACCAATTTAGCAGAATAGTCTGAAGACTTAACATTCAAAGCAGCCATGTATTCAAATTTGAATAAAGCCTAAGAACTGAACAAAATGACTCCATATATTTTAATAGCTCCTTGATAAAACTTCTTTACTTTCATGAGTCAACAGGTATAATAGTTTCAATCAGTACTAACTCAACAGTAGAGGAAAAAAAGCAACAGGTCAGATTGCCTTTATGAGGTGGGGGTGAATTCTGTGCTCTTCTTCCTGCTAAGATTCTGTGCTCATCCTATAGTCAAATCATATAAGATTCTGATTAGAGAGACCTCAGAAACATTTCGGAGAGAATTGCTCAAACTGTGTTGTAGAGACTCCTTAGTCCCACAGGGGCCGACAGGAGAGCAGTGAAGTGATAGGGGAACAAGAGGAATGGAACCGGGCTGACCTCTGGAAGAATAGAGATGCTGTGCTTTTCTTTTTAAAGTCACTTTATTGAGATATGACTGACATACAAAAAGCTGTACATAGTTAATGTATACAGTTCGATGAGTTTGGAGACGAGTATTCATTATGAAACCATCACCACAATCAAAGCCATAAACTTATCCATCACCTCCAAAAGTTTCCTATGACCCCTTTTATGTATTTATATATTTGTTATTTTTTTTAATTCTGGGAAAAGAGCACTTATAAGATCTACTCTCTTAGCAAATTTTCACGTATACAGTATAACATTGTGAAATGTAGTCTCTATGTTGTACACTAGACCTCTAGAATTTACCCATCTTTCATAACTGAAATTTTGTAGCCTTTGACTAGCATCCTTCCATTTTCTCTTCCTATCAGCCACTGGCAAACACCATTCTACTCTCCGGTTCAATGCGTCTGACCATTTTATATTGCCCATTAAAGTAGGATCATACAACATTGGTCCTCTGTGTCTGACTTAATTCACTTAGCATAATGACCCCCACGTGCATTTATGTTGCCACAAATGGCAGGATTCCCTTCTTTTTAAAGGCTGAATGATACTCTACTGTAAGAATATACCACATTTTGGGGTAGTGAGGAAGACGGCGGAAGAGTAAGACGCGGAGATCACCTTCCTCCCCACAGATACACCAGAAACACCTCTACACGTGGAACAACTCCTACAGAACACCTACTGAACGCTGGCAGAAGACCTCAGGCCTCCCAAAAGGCAAGAAAGTCCCCACGTACCTGGGTAGGGCAAAAGAAAAAAGAATAAACAGAGACAAAAGAATAGGGACGGGACCTACACATCTGGGAGGGAGCTGTGAAGGAGGAAAGGTTTCCACACACTAAGAAGCCCCTTCACAGGTAGAGACTGCGGGTGGCGGAGGGGGGAAGCTTCGGAGCCACGGAGGAGAGCACAGCAACAGGGGTGCGGAGGGCAAAGTGGGGAGAGTCCCGCACAGAGGATCGGGGCCGACCGGCACTCACCTGCCTGAGAGGCTTGTCTGCTCACCCGCCGGGGCCAGTGGGGCTGGGAGTTGTGGCTCGGGCTTCGGTCGGAGCGCAGGGAGAGGACTGGGGTTGGCAGCGTGAACACAGCCTGAAGGGGGCTAGTGCGCCACAGCTAGCCAGGTGGGAGTCCGGGAAAAAGTCTGGAGCTGCCGAAGAGGCAAGAGACTTTTTCTTCCCTCTTTGTTTCCTGGTGTGCTAGGAGAGGGAATTAAAAGCGCTGCTTAAAGGAACTCCAGAGACGGGCACGAGCCGTGGCTAAAAGCGCGGAAACCAGAGACGGGCATGGGACGCTAAGGCTGCTGCTGCCGCCACCAAGAAGCCTGAGCGCGACCACAGGTCACTATCCACACCCCCTTGAGTGAGCCAGAGCCCCCGAATCAGCTGCTCCTTTAACCCCGTCCTGTCTGAGCGAAGAACAGATGCCCTCAGGCGACCTACACGCAGAGGCGGGGCTAAATCCAAAGCTGAGCCTCGAGAGCTGTGAGAACAAAGAAGACAGGGAAATTTCTCCCAGCAGCCTCAGAAGCAGCGGATTAAAGCTCCAAAATCAAGTTGATGTACCCTGCATCAGTGGAATACATGAATAGACAATGAATCATCCCAAATTGAGGAGGTGGGCCTTGAGAGCAAGATTTATGATTTTTTTCCCCTTTCCCTCTTTTTGTGAGTGTCTATGTATATGCTTCTGGGTGAGATTTTGTCTGTATAGCTTTGCTTCCACCATTTGTCCTAAGGTTCTACCCGTCCATTTTTTTGTTTGTTTTTCTTTTTTAAAAAAATATTTTTTCTGAATATTTATAATTTTAATGACTTTATTTTATCTTACTTTATTTTATTTTATCTTCTTTCTTTCTTTCCTTCCTTCCCTCCTTCCTTCCTTATAACAATTGTAAATATTTATGCACCCAACATAGGAGCACCTCAATACATAAGGCAAATACTAACAGCCATAAAAGGGGAAATCAACAGTAACACATTCATAGTAGGAGACTTTAACACCCCACTTTCACCAATGGACAGATCATCCAAAATGAAAATAAATAAGGAAACACAAGCTTTAAATGATACATTAAACAAGATGGACTTAATTGATATTTATAGGATATTCCATCCAAAAACAACAGAATACACATTTTTCTCAAGTGCTCATGGAACATTCTCCAGGATAGATCATATCATGGGTCACGAATCAAGCCTTGGTATATTAAGAAAATTGAAATTGTATAAAGTACCTTTCCGACCACAATGCTATGAGACTAGATATCAATTACAGGAAAAGATCTGTAAAAAATACAAACACATGGAGGCTAAACAATACACTACTTAATAACGAAGTGGTCACTGAAGCAATCAAAGAGGAAATAAAAAAATACCTAGAAACAAATGACAATGATGACCCAAAACCTATGGGATGCAGCAAAAGCAGTTCTAAGAGGGAAGTTTATAGCAACACAATTCTACCTTAAGAAACAGGAAACATCTCGAATAAACAACCTAACCTTGCACCTACAGCAATTAGAGAAAGAAGAAAAAGAAAAACCCAAAGTTAGCAGAAGTAAAGAAATCAAAAAAATTCATATCAGAAATAAATGAAAAAGAAATGAAGGAAACGATAGCAAAGATCAATAAAATTAAAAGCTGGTCCTTTGAGAAGATAAACAAAATTGATAAATCATTAGCTAGACTCATCAAGAAAAAAAGCAGAAGACTCAAATCAATAGAACTAGAAATGAAAAAGGAGAAGTAACAACTGACACTGCAGAAATACAAAAGATCATGAGAGATTACTACAAGCAACTCTATGACAGTAAAATGGACAACCTGGAAGAAATGGACAAATTCTTAGAAAGGCACAACCTGCCAAGACTGAATCAGGAAGAAAGAAAAAATATGAATAGACCAATCAGAAGCACTGAAATTGAAACTGTGATTAAAAATCTTCCAACAAACAAAAGCCCAGGACCAGATGGCTTCACAGGCGAATTCTATCAAACATTTAGATAATAGCTAACACCTATCCTTCTCAAACTCTTCCAAAATGTAGCAGAGGGAGGAACACTCCCAAACTCATTCTACGAGGCCACCATCACCTTGATACCAAAACCAGACAGGGATGTCACAAAGAAAGAAAACTACAGGCCAATATCACTGATGGACATAGATGCAAAAATCCTCAACAAAATACTAGCAAACAGAATCCAACAGCGCATTAAAAGGATCATGCACCATGATCAAGTGGGGTTTATTCCAGGAATGCAAGCATTCTTCAATATGCGCAAATCAATCAGCGTGATACACCATATTAACAAATTGAAGGAGAAAAACCATATGATCATCTCAATAGATAAAGAGAAAGCTTTCAACAAAATTCAGCACCCATTTATGATAAAAACCCTGCAGAAAGAAGCCATAGAGGGAACTTTCCTCAACATAATAAAGTCCGTATATGACAAACCCACAGCCAACATTGTGCTTAATGGTGAAAAACTGAAAGCATTTCCACTAAGATCAGGAACAAGACAAGGTTGCCCACGCTCACTCCTCTTATTCAACATAGTTTTGGAAGTTTTAGCCACAGCAATCAGAGAAGAAAAGGAAATAAAAGGAATCCAAATCAGAAAAGAAGAAGTAAGCTGTCACTGTTTGCAGATGACATGATACTATACATAGAGAATCCTAAAGATGCTACCAGAAAACTACTAGAGCTAATCAATAAATTTGGATGCAAAATTAATACACAGAAATCTCTCGCATTCCTATACAATAATGATGAAAAATCTGAAAGTGAAATTAAGAAAACACTCCCATTTACCATTGCAACAAAAAGAATAAAATATCTAGGAATAAACCTACCTAAGGAGACAAAAGACCTGTATGCAGAAAATTATAAGACACTGATGAAAGAAATTAAAGATGATACAAATAGATGGAGAGATATACCATGTTCTTGGATTGGAAGAATCAACATTGTGAAAATGACTATACTACCCAAAGCAATCTACAGATTCAATGCAATCCCTATCAAACTACCAGTGGCAATTTTCACAGAACTAGAACAAAAAATTTCACAATATGTATGGAAAAACAAAAGACCCCGAAGAGCCAAAGCAGTCTTGAGAACGAAAAACAGAACTGGAGGAGTCAGGCTCCCTGACTTCAGACTATACTACAAAGCTACAGTAATCAAGACAGTATGGTACTGCCACAAAAACAGAAATATAGATCAATGGAACAGGATAGAAAGCCCAGAGATAAATCCACACACATACGGTCACCTTATCTTTGATAAAGGAGGTAGGAATGTACAGTGGAGAAAGGACAGACCTCTTCAATAAGTGGTGCTTGGAAAACTGGATAGGTACATGTAAAAGTATGAGATTAGTTCACTCCCTAACACCATACACAAAAATAAGCTCAAAATGGATTAAAGACCTAAATGTAAGGCCAGAAACTATCAAACTCTTAGAGGAAAACATAGGCAGAACACTCTATGACATAAATCACAGCAAGATCCTTTTTGACTCACCTCCTAGAGGAATGGAAATAAAAACAAAAATAAACAAATGGGACCTAATTAAACTTCAAAGCTTTTGCACAGCATAGGAAACCATAAACAAGTCAAAAGACAACCCTCAGAATGGGAGAAAATATTTGCAAATGAAGCAACTGACAAAGGATTAATCTTCAAAGTTTTTAAGCAGCTCATGCAGCTCAATAAGAAAAAAACCAACCAACCCAATCCTAAAATGGTCAGAAGACCTAAATAGACATTTCTCCAAAGAAGATATACAGACTTCCAACAAACACATGAAAGAATGCTCAACATCATTAATCATTAGAGAAATGCAAATCAAAACTACAATGAGATATCATCTCACACCAGTCAGAATGGCCATCATCAAAAAATCTAGAAACAATAAATGCTGGAGAGGGTGTGCAGCAAAGGGAACACTCTTGGACTCCTTGTTGGAATGTGAATTGGTACAGTCACTATGGAGAACAGTATGGAGATTCCTTAAAAAACTACAAATAGAACTACCATATGACCCAGCAATCCCACTATTGGGCATATACCCTGAGAAAACCGTAATTCAAAAAGACTCATGTACCAAAATGTTCATTGCAGCTCTATTTACAATAGCCAGGAGATGGAAGCAACCTAAGTGTCCATCATCGGATGATGGATAAAGAAGATGTGGCACATATATACAATGGAATATTACTCAGCAATAAAGAGAAACGAAATTGAGCTATTTGTAATGAAGCGGATGAACCTAGAGTCTGTCATACAGAGTGAAGTCAGTCAGAAAGAGAAAGACAAATACCGTATGCTAACACATATATATGGAATTTAAGAAAAAAAATGTCCTGAAGAACCTAGGGGTAAGACAGGAATAAAGACACAGACCTGCTAGAGAGTGGACTTGAGGATATGGGGAGGGGGAACGGTAAGCTGTGACAAAGTGAGAGAGTGGCATGGACATAATATATACACTACCAAATGTAAAATAGATAGCTAGTGGGAAGCAGCCGCATAGCACAGGGAGATCAGCTCAGTGCTTTGTGACCACCTAGAGGGGGTGGGATAGGGAGGGTGGGAGGGAGGGAGATGCAAGAGGGAAGAGATATGGGAACATATGTATATGTACAACTGATTCACTTTGTTATAAAGCAGAATCTAACACACCATTGTAAAGCAATTATACTCCAATAAAGATGTTAAAAAAAAAAAGAATATACCACATTTTGTTATCCATATGTCCGATGGACTTTTAGATTGTTTCCATACCTTGGCTATTAGAAATAATGTTACAATAAACCTAAGTGTGTAATATCTCTTTGAGATCCTGATTTCAATTCCTTTGAATATGTACCCAGAAGTCAGATTGCTGGAGCAAATGGTAATTCTATTTTTAATTCTTTTGAGGAAACTCCATACTGTTTTCCATAGTGGCTGCACCAATTACATTCCTTCCAAGAGTGTGCAGGGGTTCCCTTTTCACGACATGCTTTCCAATACTTAACTTTTGTTTTTTTGATAATAGCCATTCTAACTGGTGTGAGGTTATATCTCACTGTGTCTTTGATTTGTATTTCCCTGAAGATTAATGATAGTGAGCATGTTTTCATGCACCTGTTAGCCAACTGTATGACTTCTATGGAAAAACATCTGTTCAAATCTTCTGCCCATTTTTAAATCAGAATTTTTTCTTTTCTTTTTTTGTGGTATGCGGGCCTCTCACTGTTGTGGTCTCTCCTGTTGCGGAGCACAGGCTCCGGATGCACAGGACCTGCGGCCATGGCTCACGGGCCCAGCCACTCCGCGGCATGTGGGATCTTCCTGGACCCGGGCATGAACCCATATCCCCTGCATCAGCAGGCGGACTCTCAACCACTGTGCTACCAGGGAAGCCCAGATTTTTTTTTTTTGCTATTGAGTTGTATGAGCTTTTCAGATATTTTGGATATTAATCCCTTATCAGAGATATGAGTTGCAAGTATTTTCTCCCATTTCTTAGGTTGCCCTTTGTTTTGTTGATGGTTTTTGTTGCTGTGCAGAAGCTTTTTAGTTTGATGTAGTCCCGTTTATTTAGTTTTGCTTTTGTGGCCTTTGCTTTTGGTGTCAAATCTAAGAAGTCATTGCTGAGACCAATGTCAAAGAACTTCCCCCCAAGTTTTCTTCTAGATGGTTTATAATTTCTTGTCTTACTTTCAAGTGTTTAATATATTTAAGTTGATTTCTGTATATGGTGTAAGATAGGGGCCCAGGTTCATTTTTCTGCACAAGGCTGTCCAATTTCTCCAACACCATGTATTAAAGAAACTATCCTTTCTCCATTGCATATTTTTGGCCCTTTTTTCATGAAGTAATTCACCATATAGTCATGAATCTGTTTCTGGACTCTCCATTCTGTTCCATGGATCTATGACTCTGTTTTTATGCTAATACCGTTACCTTTGCTTTGTAATATATTTTGAAATGAGGAAGAACGTTGTCTCCAGCTTTGTTCTTCTTTCTCAATATTGCTTTTTTCATTTAGGATATTTTGTGGTTTCATACAAATTTTAAGATGGTTTTTCCTACTTCTGTGGAAAACACCATTTGAATTTCGACTGGGATTACATTGAATCTATAGATCACTTTGAGTAGTATAAACTTTTTTTTTTTTTTTTTGCAGTACGCAGGTCTCTCACCGTTGTGGCCTCTCCCGTTGCGGAGCACAGGCTCTGGACGCGTAGGCTCAGCGGCCATGGCTCACAGGCCCAGCTGCTCTGCAGCATGTGGGATCCTCCCGGACCAGGGCATGAACCTGTGTCCCCTGCATCAGCAGGCGGACTCTCAACCACTGTGCCACCAGGGAAGCCCCCTAGGTAGTATAAACTTTTTAACAATATTAATTCTTCCAGTCCATGAGCAGAAAATGTCTTTCCATTTATTTGCATCTTCTTCAATTTCTTTTATTAGTGTCATAGTTTTCAGAGTACAAATCCTTTGCCTCCTTGATGAAATTTATCCCTAGGTATTTTATTCATTTTGATGTAATTATAAGTGAATATTTTTCTTAATTTTTCTTTCTAAAAGTTCATAATTTGTGTATAGAAATGCAACAGATTTTTGTGTATTGATTTTGCAACAAATTCATTTATTCTGACAGTTTTAGATGGAGTTTCAAAGGTTTTCTATCTATAATATCATGTCATCTGCAAATACTGTCTGTTTTACCTCTTCTTTTCCAATTTGGATGTCTTTTATTTCTTTTTCTTGACTAATTGCTCTGGCTAGGACTTCCAGTACCACGTTGAATAAAAGTGGTAAGAGTGGGCATCTCTGTCTTGTTCCTGATCTTAAAGGACAAGCTATCAGCTTTTCACCATTGAATATGTAAGTTGTGGGCTTGTCATATATGGCCTTTATTATGTTGATGTATGTTCCTCAATGCCCAGTTTGGTTTTTTTCATGAATGGATGTTGAACTTTGTCAAATGCTTTTTCTGCATTTATTGAGATAATGATATGACTTTTTCCCTTCATTTTGTTAATGTGGGGTATCAGATTTATTGTTTTGTGGGTGTTGAACCATCCTTGCATCTCTGAAATAAATCTGACATGACAATTGTGTGTAATCCTTTTTATGTATTATTGAATTCGATTTACTAATATTTTATTAAGAATTTTTGCATCTATGTTCATCAGGAATGTTCACATATAATTTCCTTTTCTTGTAGTGTACTTGTCTGATTTTAGTATCAGAGCAATGCTGGCCTCATAAAATGAGTTTGGAAGTATTTCCTCCTTCTTTGTATCTTGGAAGAGTTTGAGAAGGATTGGTATTAATTTTTTGAAGGATGGGAGAATTCACCCATGAAGCCATCTGGTCCTGCGCTTTTCTTTGTTGGGAGTTCTTTGATTACTGATTCAATTGCCTTATTTGTTATTAGTCTGATCATGCTTTCTATTTATTCTTGATTCAGTCTTGGTAAGTTGTATGTTTCTAGGAATTTAACCACTTTTTCTAGGTTGTCCAATTTTTTTAATATAATTATTCATAATAGTCATTTAAGTTTTTTAAATTTCTGTACCATCAGTTGTAATATCTCATCTTTCACTTCTGATCTTATTTATTTGAGTCTTCTCTCTTTTCTCAGTCTAGCTAATAATTTGTCAATTTTATTTATCTTTTGAAAAAGCCAACTCTTATTTCTATTTTTTCTACTATTTTTCTATCCTCTATTTCATTTATTGCTGCCCTAATCTTTATTATTTATTTCCTTCTTCTAACTTTGGACTTAGTTTGTTCTTCCCTTTCTAATGCCTTGGGGTGTAAAGTTAGACTGCTTATTTGAAATCTTTCTTCTTTTTTAATGTAGATGTTTATTGCTACAAATATCTCTCTTAGTACTGATTTTACTTCATCCCATAAGCCGGTATGTTGTGTTTTTCTTTGTCTCAAGATATTTTCTTATTTCCTTTTTTATTCCATCTTTGACCCAATGGATGTTAAAGTGTGTTATTTAATTTCCATGTATTTACGAATTTTCCCATTTTCCTTCTATTATTGATTTCTAGGGCCATTCTATTGTGATCAGAAAAGATACTTTAGTTGATTATAGTCTTCTTAAATTTGTTAAGACTTGTTTTTTCAACCTAGCATGTGATCTATTTTAGAGGATGCTCCATGCACGTTTGAGAAGAATGAGTATTCTGCTGCTATTTGGTGAAATGTCCTATACATGTCTATCAGGTACATTTGGTCTATAGGGTTGTTCAGTTCTGTTGTTTCTTTATTGATTTCCTGTCTGGATGATATATTTATTATTGAGAGTGAGGTATTGAAGTCTCCTACTATTATTGTATTGTGTATTTTTTCCTTCAGATCTGCCAGTGTTTGCAGAGTAGCTCTTCTTTTATGGGTCGAAATAAGGGAGCTCCGTTTAATAAGCCATTAAAAAAAACAAGGGAGTGTTCTGCTAACTTTTTCTTTAACATCTTTATTGGAGTATAATTGCTTCACAATCGTGTGTTAGTTTCTGCTTTATAACAAAGTGAATCAGCTATACATATAAACACATCCCCATATCTCCTCCCTCTTGCGTCTCCCTCCCACCCCTCTAGATGGCAACAAAGCACCGAGCTGATCTCCCTGTGTTATGTGGCTGCTTCCCATTAGCTATCTGTTTTACATTTGGTAGTGTATATATGTCCATGCCACTCTCTCACTTCGTCCCAGCTTACCCATCCCCTACCTGTGTCCTCAAGTCCATTCTCTATGTCTGAGTCTTTAATCCTATCCTGCCACTAGGTTTTCAGAACCTTTTTTTTTTTTTTTTAGATTCCATATATATGTGTTAGCATATGGTACTTGTTTTTCTCTTTCCGACTTACTTCACTCTGTATGACAGACTCTAGGTCCATCCACCTCACTACAAATAAATGAGTTTCATTTCTTTTTATGAGGTCAGGGAGCCTGATTCCTCCAGCTCCATTTTTCTTTCTCAAGAATGCTTTGGCTATTTGGGGTCTTTTCTGTTTCCATACAAACTGAAATTTTTTGTTCTAGTTATGTGAAAAATGCCATTGGTAGTTTGGTAGGGATTGCATTGAATCTGTAGATTGCTTTAGGTAATATAGTCATTTTCACAATGTTGATTTTTCCAATCCAAGACCATAGTATATCTCTCCATCTGTTTGTATCATCTTTAATTTCTTTCATCAGTGTTTAATTTCACTTTCAGATTTTTCATCATTAGTGTATAGGAATGAAAGAGATTTGTGTGCATTAATATTGTATCCTGCTACTTTACCAAATTCATTGATTAGCTCTAGTAGTTTTCGGGTAGCATCTTTAAGATTCTCTATGTATAGTATCATGTCATCTGCAAACAGTGACAACTTTACTTCTTCTTTTCCAATTTGGATTCCTTTTATTTCTTTTTCTTCTCTGATTGCTGTGGCTAAAACTTCCAAAACTCTGATGAATAATAATGGTGAGTATGGACAACCTTGTCTTGTTCCTGATCTTAGAGGAAATGGTTTCATGTTTTCACCATTGAGAAAAATGTTGGCTGTGGGGTTGTCATATATGGCCTTTATTATGTTGAAGTAATTTCCCTCTGTGCCTACTTTCTGGAGGGTTTTTATCATAAATGGGTGTTGAATTTTGTCAAAAGCTTTTTATGCATCTATTGAGTTGATCATATGGTTTTTATCCTTCAGTTGGTTAACTTGATGTATCACATTGATTGATTTGCATATATTGAAGAAGCCTTGCATCCCTGGGATACACCCCACTTAATCATGGTGTATGATCCTTTTAATGTGCTGTTGGATTCTGTTTGCGAGTATTTTGTTGAGGACTTTTGCATCTATGTTCATCGGTGATATTGGCCTGTACTTTTCTTTCTTTGTGACACCTTTGTCTGGTTTGTTATCAGGGTGATGGTGGCCTCCTAGAATGTGTTTGTGAGTGTTCCTCCCTCTGCTGTATCTTGGAAGAGTTTCAGAGGGATAGGTGTTAGATCCTCTCTAAATGTTTGATAGAATTCACCTGTGAAGCCATCTGGTCCTGGGCTTTTGTTTGCTGGAAGATTTTTAATCACAGTTTCAATTTCAGTGCTTGTGATTTGTCTGTTCATATTTTCTATTTCTTCCTGGTCCAGTCTCAGAATGTTGTGCTTTTCGAAGAATTTGTCCATTTCTTCCAGGTTGTCCATTTTATTGGCATAGAGTCTCTCATGATCCTTTGTATTTCTTCAGTGTCAGTTGTTACTTCTCCTTTTTCATTTCTAATTCTATTGATTTGAGCCTTCTCCCTTTTTTTTTGTAATGAGTCTGGCTAATGATTTATCAATTTTGTTTATCTTCTCAAAGAACCAGCTTTTAGTTTTACTGATCTTTGCTATTGTTTCCTTCATTTCTTTTTCATTTATTTCTGATCTGATCTTTATGATTTCTTTCCTTTTGCTAACTTTGGGGGTTTTTTTCTTTTTTCTCTAATTGCTTTAGGTGTAAGTTTAGGTTGTTTATTTCAGATGTTTCTTGTTTCTTCAGGTAGGACTGCATTGCTAAAAACTTCCCTCTTAGAACTACTTTTGCTGTCTCCCACAGGTTTTGTGTTGTCATGTTTTCATTGTCATTTGTTTCTAATGTTTTTTTAATTTTCTCTTTGATTTCTTAAGCAATCTCTTGGTTATTTAGTAGTGTAATGTTTAGCGTCCATGTGTTTATATTTTTTACAGATATTTTTCCTGTAACTGATATCTAGTCTCATAACATTGTGGTTGGAAAAGATACATGATATGATTTCAATTTTCTTAAATATACCAAGGCTGGATTTGTGACCCAAGATATGATGTAACCTGGAGAATGTTCCATGAGCTCTTGAGAAGAAAGTGTATTCTGTTGTTTTTGTATGGAATACCCTATATATATCAATTAAGTCCATCCATTTAATGTATCATTTAAAGCTTGTGTTTCCTTATTTATTTTCATTTGGATGATCTGTCATTCGGTGAAAGTGGGGTATTAACATCCCCTACTATGATTTTGTAACTGTCGAGTTCCCCTTTTATGGCTGTTAGCGTTCCCCTTAGGTATTGCGGTACTCCTACTTTGGGTGCATAAATATTTATAACTGTTATATCTTCTTGGATTGATCCCTTGATCATTATGTAGTGTCCTTCTTTGTTTCTTGTAAGAGTCTTTATTTTAAAGTCTATTTTGTCTGGTATCAGAATTGCTACTCCAGCTTTCTTTCGATTTCCATTTGCGTGGAATATCTTTTTCCATCCCCTCACTTTCAGTCTGTATGTGTCCCTAGGTCTGAAGTGGGTCTCTTGTAAGCAGCATATATAGGGGTCTTGTTTTGTATCCATTCAACCAGTCTATGTCTTTTGGTTGGAGCATTTAATCCATTTACATTTAAGGTACTTTTTGATATGTATGTTTCCATTACCATTTTTTTAATTGTTTTGGATTTGGTATTGTAAGCCTATTCCACTCTTGTGTTTCCTGCCTAGAGAAGTTCCTTTAGCATTTGTTGTAAAGCTGGCTTTGTGGTGCTGAATTCTCTTAACTTCTGCTTGTATGTAAAGGTTTTAATTACTCTGTTGAATCTGAATGAGATTCTTGCTGGCTAGAGTAATCTTGGTTGTAGGTTCTTCCCTTTCATCACTTTAAATATGTCCTGCCATTCCCTTCTGGCTTACAGAGTTTCTGCTGAAAGATCAGCTGTTACCCTTATGGGGATTTCCTTGTATATTATTTGTTGCTTTTCCCTTGCTGATTTTAATATATATTTTTTTGTATTTAATTTTTGATAGTTTGATTAACATGTGTCTTGGCATGTTTTTCCTTGGATTTATCCTTAATGGGACTTTATGTGATTCCTGGATTTGATTCTTTCCTTTCCCATATTAGGGAAGTTTTCAACTATAATCTCTGTAAACATTCTCTCAGTCCCTCTTTTTTTTTCTCTTCTTCTTCTGGGACCCCTATAATTTGAATATTGGTGCATTTAAGGTTGTCCCAGAAGTCTCTGAGACTGTCCTCAATTCTTTTCATTCTTTTTTATTTATTCTGCTCTGCTGTAGTTATTTCCACAATTTTGTCTTCCAGGTCACTTATCCATTCTTCTGCCTCAATTATTCTGTTATTGATTCCTCTGGAGAATTTTTTTTATTCTGATTTTTTTTTTTTTTAGACTACAGTTCTTTGGGGGTTTTTTTGCACACACACACACATTGTATTTTATTTTTTACAAGAGATAAATAAACTGACAGCAAGCATTGTAAATGAATGACCACAACAAAAGCAACAATGATTGCAATTAGCAAACATGAAACACACTCATACTATGTCATAATATTGACATTCAGTCCAGGAATCCTCCACTGTAACAGCTCCTTTACTTTGCAGTGAAAATTGATTTGTATATTTTTTGCCTCTGAGTCCTACTGGGATTTTTTTTTATTCTAACAGAAAGTCTCAAAAATTATGATCATCCTCATCAGTTCACTCAGTCCCACGTAATAATTGTTTCTGCTGGTTTGTTTTGGGGTGTCTGTGACCTTATTATGATTTTAGGCAGCCTCTCTACTAATGGGTGGGGTTGTGTTCCTGTCTTGCTAATTGTTTGACATAGGGTGTCCAGCACTGTAGCTTGCGGTCATTGAGTGGAGATGGGTCTTATCGTTGAGATGGAGATCTCTGGGAGAACTTTTGCCATTTGATATTACGTGGAGTCGGGAAGTCTCTGGTGGACAAATGTCCTGAACTCGGCTCTCCTACCTCAGAGGCACTGGCCTAACACCGGGCCAGAGCACCAAGACCCTGTCAGCCACATGGCTCAGAAGAAAAGGGAGGAAATAAAGAAGAAAAAAGAAAGAAAGAAAGAAACACACAAACAAACAAAGAAGGGAGGGAGGGAGGGTGGAAGGAAGGAAGGAAGGAAGGAGGGAAGGAAGGAAAGAGCAATAAATAAAATAAAGTTATTAAAATAGAAAAATATTCAAACTAAAAAAATTTTAAAGTAATAAAAAAAGAAAAAAAAAGAAAGAAAGAAGAGAGAAACCAGACCAAAAAACAAATCCACCAATGATAATAAGCACTAAATCTATATTAAAAAAAAAAAATGGACAGACTGAATCCTCGGACAAATGGTAAAAGCAAAGCTATAGAGACAAAATCCCTGAAAGAAGCATATACATACTCACTCACAAAAACAGAAAAAGGATATATATATATATAAAGGAAGAGAGCAATCAAATCAATAAACAAATCTCAAATCTGTGAATGATAATGAAGTCTAAATACTAAACTAAGATAAACATAAAACCAGAACAAATTAGATGCAGAAAGCAAACCCCAGGTCTACAGTTGCTCCCATATTCTACTACCTCAATTTTGGGATGATTCATTGTCTATTCATGTATTCCACAGATGCAGGCACATCAATTTGATTGTGGAGATTTAATCCATTGCTCCTGAGGCTGCTGGGAGAGGTTTCCCTTTCTCATCTCTGTTTGCACAGCTCCCGGGATTCAGCTTTGGATTTGGCCCTGCCTCTGTCTGTAGGTCGCCTGAGGGCATCTGTTCTTCACTCAGACAGGACAGCATTAAAGTAGCAGCTGATTAGGGAGCTCTGGCTCACTCAGGCCGGGGGGAGGGAGGGATACAGAATACAGGCCGGCATGATGTTGCAACGGTCTGAGGCTCGCCGTGCGTTCTCCCGGGGAAGTTGTCCCTGGATCACAGGACCCTGGCAGTGGCGGGCTGCAAAGGCTCCTGGGAGGGGAGGTGTGGATAGTGACCTGTGCTTGTGCACAGGTTTCTTGGTGGCTGCAGCAGCAGCCTTAGCATCTCATGCCCGTCTCTGGTGTCCACACTGATAGCCATGGCTTGCACCTCTCCCTGAAGCTCATTTAGGTGGTGCTCTGAATCCCCTCTCTTTGTGTACCCTGAAACAATGGTCCCTTGCCTCTTTGGCAGTTCCAGAGCTTTTCCCGGACTCCCTCCCAGCAAGCTGTGGTGCACTAGCCCCCTTCAGGCTGTGTTCACGCAGCCAACCCCAGTCCTCTCCCTGGGATTTGACCTCCGAAGCCCGAGCCTCAGCTCCCAGCCCCCACCAGCCCTGGCGGGTGAGTAAACAAGACTCTCAGGCTGGTGAGTGCTGGTCAGCACCGATCCTCTGTGCAGGAATCTCTCTGCTTTGTCCCCTGCACCCCTGTTGCTGCACTCTCCTCCATGGCTCTGAAGCTTCCCCCATGCCCACCCTCCATCTCTACCAGTGAAGGGGCTTCCTAGTATGTGGAAACCTTTCCTCCTTCACAGCTCCCTCCCTGAGGGAGGTCCCATCCCTAATCTCTTGTCTCTGTTTTTTCTTTTGCCTTACCCAGGTACGTGGGGACTATCTTGCCTTTTGGGAGGTCTGAGGTCTTCTGCCATCGTTCAGTAGGTGTTCTGCAGGAGTTGTTCCACATGTAGATGTATTTCTGATGTATTTGTGGGGAGGAAGGTGATCTCCCCATCTTACTTCTCTGCCATCTTGAAGGTCTCTAATTTTTTAAATAAAAACTTTCCCCATTTTATAGAGACTAAAACAGAAACCTGGAGAAAATACTTTCTCAAAGTCACAAAGCTTGGTAGAGGCAGAACCAAAGTTTGGATATGATTCCTCTGTCCAGGCTCTCCTGGTGAATAAGGTATGTGATGAAGAGGCCATTTCCATTTACAGGCTTTAAGACTTAGAAAATCGTAGCCATTCAGAATTAGAAGAGACTATCTTATCCAATCTCCCAGCCAGCACAAACATCCTTTCCATAGTACCCATGACAGATGGTTATTCAGCCTCCACGTGGGTATCTCCAGAGACAGGAAGATCACTTCCTCATGTAACAGTACATTCTAGAGTAGGAACACCTCTAAACTAAAAGTGTTTTCAAATGCTGGGAAAAAAACTTTACTACTTGGAACTTTACTCCTTTAGCCTTAAACCTAATTTATGACCCAAGCAAAAGGATAAGCAATGCAAAACCACCACAAATGTGATTTTAATGTTTGTGTTTAACACATTTAGGCAGAATGTATTTCTTCTGCACTCTCATGAATTTCAGTGTATTGGTTAGAGAAACTTTGATCTGCACATCACAGAAAACTTGACAAACAGTGACATAAACCATAAATATAATTTTTCATTTTCTAATTAAGTGGTTTGGAGATAAGCAGTACCAAGATGAATTCAGTGGTTCACTGAAATTATTAAATACCCAGGATCCTTTGCTCTGCCATTTTCAGGGTCGCAGCAGTGTCTTTTTTCATCTCATTAGTGACACTGTGTTCTGTTTGAAGGACAACTGGCTTAACAAAAAGGGGGAGCCCAAAGAAGAAACATTTTTTAGAGTATATCACTCTAAAGGTAAAAAGGTTCTCTGACTTATGAAATTAAATATAGGATTCCCCTGGTAGGATATCCCTTCAGAAGAAATAAAATATAATCCAGCTAATTTGCTCGATTATAGTAGCCCTGTATTGAATCATCCTGCTTATCTCTTATTCTGATTATAAATAATTCTGGTTAGAATAGAGCTTTCCATGAAGATTTTCCTGTAGGGAAAGAAGGCAGTTAGTGAACTGGAAGACTATATATGTTCCAATGTGGTAAAAATAAATAAATAAATGGCAGAAACTTTGAAGTTATACAAACCTCAGTTCATATCTGGACTCTGCTGTATATGAGTTGTGTGAACATGGATGGTTTATTCAATAGTTTTGAACTTTAATTTCTTCATCAATAAAATGGGAACATTCATAAAAGACTATATAAAAGTTCAAATAAATAGGAGGAATTTACTAATTGGTTTCAGGAAGAAGAAAAAAGGAAGGAGGAAAGGAATGAAAGAAGGAAGGAAAGAAAAAAGAGAGGGAGAGAGGGAAAAAGGAAGGAAGGAAGGAGGGAGGGAGGAAAGAAAGAAGGAAAGAAGTGAGTGTCATATGAGATAAGTTAGAGTAAGTCAGTCAAAAATTTACCTCTGAAATCAGGAAAATTTTTGTTTAGGATCTAAGGGCTAGTCTTAAGCTCTGGAACCCAAATCAATAAACTATCCCAAGAATCTCTGCTCAAATAGCCATAAGCATCTCAGATGATAGCTCTAGATTGAAAATTCCGGACATCATATCCAATAGCTTTAAAAAGTGCTTCATTGTTCTTGACTCTGTACTAAGAATGACACCAACCAGGTCCCTGCCTTCTAGCAGTTATCCTCTGAGATAGTAAACACAGACATACCCATACTGAGGCATGGAGACAGCACCAAGATGCTAGCGGCTATAACATGATATAAATTCAAACAGAATCTTCTTCCTCCCCCACTGGAATTTTATTTTGTCTTCCAGTGGCAGAATGCAGATTAAGAGTTTAGTTGTCTTATGGCATCTTGTTACTGACTATAGTAACAGAAAAACAAACTCACCTGAAAATCCCTGAATGTGATCAACAGAACTCAAGCATATGGGAATTATTATTATATATGACAGAGTACAAAATATTTTTCCTTAAGCTAAAGAACGTTACCAAACATCATTTCCAGGTTAAAAGAACGTACATTTTGACTGAAGCTGCAGGAGCATATTTTGTTTGCAGTCTGGCTGGCAGAAGGCAGATACAGACTGCCCATCATTGGGAATAAGATGAGGGAAAAGTTTTCATTGAGACTGGATCACTCCTGCAAACAACTATCAACCAGGAGATAAAGCAGTACAGTCGTAAGTTATTAGGGATATGGAATTACTGGGCCCCAAATAATCCCTAAATAAGATACACTTTTTAAAAAAAGAAACAATAATCAATAGGAATCAAAATTATTACACAAAGGAGAGCTTAATTCCAAAATGAAAAGAACTTTTTATCATGAATCCAATATTTTAATAGTTGAAAATTTATTAAACTAACATTTTTCTTCAAATGCTTTCTCTCCATAAGGAGAACAGTAACACATGCCTCTACCTAAACTCTCCCGTATCATGCACCACCAAACTTACACACACAGCCTCAACCAAAAACCTGTTATTCTTTCTGTCTTCCTCATTTCTAATAATGGAAAAATGGTACATGTTGAGTTTGAATTGCAGACGGTTCATCCCATGGAACTGTTCAGAAGCAGAGAAAGATATAGATTTGTTGTTCTGGGTTTCTGTAGGTCCCGGACGTACACTGACAGGTATCTTCATCCAGATCCTTGGTTGGTCAGTGTTCCCAAAGAGTCTGAGCCACCATTAGACTAGACTTGTTGACTTTTCCTATTTCTGTGGGTACTGGTCGACATCTTCAATTACTCTCTGTCCACAGCTTGTGGCTATTATCTCTCAGCATGCACAGGCCAGAGCCATTTGGAATGGCCCTATGAATTTTCTAGTGAAAACTGTAGGGCTTTATAATATTCTTAGGAACTTACTCAGAAGTTTCTAGGAATTCGGAGGAGATGGCTTGGAAGTGGATCATACGTTGTAGCACACAGTAGTAGTTTATTATGCCTGAAGGAAATTATTCTTTGTAAATTATTATCAGGATGAAGGTGTCATCATTTCACCACTGACCCCTCAATTTAAGCTAATGTCTTGTCCATGGAACTATACCCAGGCCTGTGGCTATACAGAAATAGCTAGCCCATTTCTTCTTAGAGTTAACATTCAGCAAATATTGATAGATTGATCAGGTTATCTGGGTTTAACTTTCTTAATCTCCCTTACAGAAAATGTCAAGCAGATCCCTTCCCAGAATTCAAACTTCTTATAATTAAAAGTCAGACAGAGAAAGACAAATATCATATGATATTGCTTATATGTGGAATCTAAAAAATGATACAAATAAACTTATTTACAAAACAGAAACAGACTCACAGACTTAGAGAACAAACTTATGGTTACCAGGGGGAAAGGTCGGGGGGAGGAATAGATTGGGAGTTTGGGATTGACATATATACACTACTATATTTAAAATAGATAACCAAGAAGGATCTACTATATAGCACAGGGAACTCTGCTCAGTATTCTGTAATAACCTAAATGGGAAAAGAATTTGGAAAAGAATAGATACACGTATATGTATAACTGAATTACTTTGCTGTACACCTGTGACTAACACAACATTGTTAATCAACTATGCTCCAATATAAAATAAATTTTTTTTAAAAAAGATGGTAAACAAACTCTCAAATAAAGCCAAGAGGTTTGCAGATAATTTTGCAACGAGTTTTTCTTTGACTTTTACAAGACGAACATCAGTAACTATTATTCTATATTTCTAAAATCAGCATTTCCTGTCTTTTAGGCACCTTAAATCACAATATCAAGGGGTTTGAACATAGCCAGAGTAAAAGGCTCTTCTGATTTAGAAAACTGCCACTTGGATTTGAATATTCATTTGTTCATCTTCACCTGATTCATTTACATATTTGATCTATCCCTACGCACTTCCCTGAAGCAAGGCAAGTGGCTAGGTGATTTTTTAATTTAAATAAAAAAGAGAGTGGGTTTGCTGTACATCTTCTCTTGTTTTCATTTACAAGATGTGCTTGCTTAATAAAGTAGAAATGCTAGAGAGATGACAAGTTCAAACTGTGTGGCAATTTGGCCCAACCTGAACTGCAGGGGGAAGGTATAAAAAGGTGGATGGATGAGTAAAGTGGATGGGCAATTTGGGGTGAGTGCTTTGGGGACACCACATGCTAAACACTGAAACCTTTAGAAACATTGCTCATGTGGAGAATGAAGAAGGGTAACTGTGGATAAGAATTAAGAATTGTAGATGAGTCCACTGGATGGAGACCGTTAACAGGGGTAATACACTGAAGTTACCAAAGTGAGGACAACTGTCTTGTTAGCACTTAATTAGGATGATATGTATATCCCTGGTACCCTATCAGGCCTCTTCCTTACTTTTAAATTGTAAGAGTTGGGTTATTAGGTATGGTCTCTTTAATTACCTTTATATTCACTTGTCTAATAAAACTGATAACATAGTGTCCTTCAGACTCAAAACATTAACTCTACCAGCAGTGCAGATGAATAAGAGAGAGAGGACCCCGTTCATCTCTAATGGGGCTTTTCAACCAGCCTTCTCATCAACGCTACAGCCTGCTTATTGCCGTGAGACCTGACGATCAGTACAATTACATGAATACTGGAAGGAAGACTTTACTTTTTGTCTCTGGTGCCCACTTGAGAGCCCAATCTCACCCAATACAACATGTGTAAACTACTCAAGCGACTTCTAGGAAAAGAACACCTGGCTGGACCTGGATTCAGTATCCAACATCCACTCTACTCCATAATATGTACCTTAAAGTTGTCAGGGTGTTTTTAGGAAATCAGCATTATGGGGCCTCACTAATTGCTATATAATTCTGTAATTCTAGTGCCAGAAGGGATCTTATTGGATAATCTAATTTAAACCTCATTCCAAAGCAAGTACTATCGTCCTCAATCAAGTAAAATGGAAAATGATTTATGCTCAAAAAAGAAGATTCCACATTTCTATCAGCGTACGTGTCTGTGGTTCAACCTTGACTTGATTTTAAGTCAATTATGAATAATATATGCATCAAGCTCCTTACAAGATGCTGTGGGGAATTAAAATGAAGATATGATTCCTGACCTCATGAAATTTCCTGTGGAATGATAGAGGCAGAAGAAATGTAGGAAGTTAGACACATTGAGAGCTGGGAAAAGAACCTGCTCCTTTCAGTGCTGAACTCTTCTCCTAGTGGGGTACCCTGGGGTCTATACTGGGGTTAGGTGACATAGGTTCGGCTTCTGTGCCCCATCCCTATTGATTCATGTCTCAGTTGGATAATCTGTCATGATTGTCTCTTAGGATGAGCCCTGCTCTACTCTGCAGCTGTACAGGGCCCAGAAGAGTTGTTGAAGCAGAGAAAAAAGACACCCCGGTTATGAGAAATTCCAGCCAGGGATCAGAGAGGAGCTGAGACAACAGAAGTTTTTACCTTGTGTTATTTCTCCAGTGGAAATGAATAACCGGTACCTGTCACCCCATAAAGTATTTATTAATTGACACTTCAATCTTTTATTTTCATTTTACACTCTCCTAATTCTTTTAAGGACCCCAGGAAGGTCTGCTATTTCCAGTGTTTTAGTCATTTTGGGATACTTCTTTTAAACGTTTTAAAAGAGGTAGATTCTTAGTCATTTTCAGATGTTTACCGAATGTAAAACTGAGGTAAGTAGTACATAGTCTGTACATAAAATTAAGTACATGCCTTTTCATGCTGTTAAAAAAAACTTTTTAAGTCTTCCAAACACCTCTAAATGTATAACAACATATTTTTATAGCAGAAAAATAAAGTTCCTGCTCTTGTGTGCCACACTTACGATTTTTGACTGATTAATGCATTGAGTTATATCACGTTTTAGTAAAGCCCAAATAAGTGCCAATCTGGAAATTCATTCAGTAAGGTTCCTGTCTATAATTCTATGGAGGAAACATTTTATTAGATCAAATAAGATGAATAATTTATTTACAATAACCATTATGGAACAATATTGAGTAAGCCTATACCTTGTTGTAAATCTAAGACTTCAGTTCAAAGTGTTAGCACATCATTAACAGTACATATATTAATAATTTTGCCATGTCCAGCTCACTATAATATATGTTACTGGAAAGATCTTTCAGATTTTTTTTTTTTTTTTTTTTGTGGAACGCGGACCTCTCACTGTTGTGGCCTCTCCCGTTGCGGAGCACAGACTCCGGATGCGCAGGCTCAGCGGCCATGGCTCACGGGCCCAGCTGCTCCGCGGCATGTGGGATCTTCCCGGACCGGGGCACGAACCCGTGTCCCCTGCATCAGCAAGCGGACTCTCAACCACTGCGCCAACAGGGAAGCCCATCTTTCAGATTCTTAACCAACCTATTTGATATCTGTAGAGTGGTTATATCATCTATTAAACCTCATCCTATAATAACATTTATCTTGGGTGTAATGTAATTTTCAGGGATACTTTACCCAGTAGGTCTGGGTATTAAGCTAAATAACCTGTATTATCAAATTTTAGAAGCTCTGCTGACAGGGAGTGGTCTTCTGTTCAAATTGTGGACTCCTATGGGCTGTGATAGCTCACTTGAAGATAAGGGAGAATTGGGACCATTATCCATCTTTCCTCAGGATGACCATATTAGTCAGGGCCCCAGAAAGAAACAGAACTCACTCCCAAGATTATGCAATAGGGAAGAACCCTTGTATTCTATTACAAGTTAATCAATAAAGGGATGTTGTCTATAAGCTTAAATTATACATAATGGCCCATCTCTGGAACCTTGCTTCCCAGGTAATGAGCATTAAGCTAAAATACCTTTGTTTAGCTCATAGAAAACACACTGACCAGGCCCACCTGTGAATAACTACAGGGAGGAAGAAATTAACACATCTCTTCTGGAGGCTGACCGGAACCCGGAAATGTTTGACTTTACTCCTCCCCCTTTCTGTATAAAAGAAGCCTGAATTCTGACTCAGACAAGATGGTTCTCTGGGGGCATGTGTCCACTACCTGCTAGGTCTGCCTGCTTTCCAAGTATAGTCTCTATTCCTTGCCCCAACAGCTAGTCTCTCGATTTATTGGCCTGTTGTGCTTGGACTTGATAACAATTATTCAAACAAAGAAGCCTTGCTACTCGTAGCTAGCTGGCCTCAGTTGGGGAATTTTCAAGTAAGGCCCTAGCAGCTGCCCAAACTACTTGTCCTGAGGGTCTTCCCTTCAAAATTCTCCAAAGTGGCACCAGCTGTCCCAGTGCTTGGAAGCTGGAGAAAGGAATCATTGACATTTGGGAGCTGACGGGCTCCGTACAGTAGGGTAAGTCACTCCGGTGTGTACAGCCAGGAACTTTATTTCCTCTCTGTTTGGGGCTTTTCCTCCAGAATATGCCAATTTGTGTGGGGGACCCTGTTGGAGAGAGGAAATAGTTGCATTTCTTCTCCACTTGTGGCTTTTTCCTCCAGAATAAGCCAATTTGTTTTGTATTTGGGTGGGGTTCCCTGTTGGGAGAGAGGAAACAGTTGTTGGACCTTCACCCAATTTGTGAACCGGTTTGTTTGTTTCTTTGGATGCTAGCATTTGTGTGTGCAATTTGTGTTTTATCTTGAATTTCTGTCTTTAAAAATGGGGAATGTTTCAACTATCCCTAAAGAAAGTCATCTGAGGCACATTTTGGATAAGTGACCTGATTACAGCTATGAGCCCATGAGTGAGAGGAATATATTTTATTGTAACAGCCTGTGGCCACAGGACCTCTTAGGATCTCCACAAGGGGTTTAGGCCAGGGTATCTTGGGACCATGTACTGCTACCCTTGCTGTGTTAATTATGTCATTTACGGTCTCCTGTGTCATTGGTATATGTAGAGCCCCAAGACCAAACTTGAAGTTTTATTTAGGATTTTCTGTTTGTCCTTTGGGTTTTTCGTTTCATTTTGTTTGGTACTATTTCTCCATTTACAGCCAAATCAGTTTTGTGATTTTTTTTTTT